>NC_067484.1:45772043-46117488 GCF_947179515.1 Apodemus sylvaticus | reverse complement strand
AATGTTGGTGTAGTATAAAGGGTTTGCCAGGTCCATGACATTGCTCTTACATTTAATTTCTTTAAGTTGGGCATCATTCTTCAGACCCACAAATTCATACATCACAGGAGTAGAGCAAAATTTTATATTGCATTTGTCAGATCCAAAAGAAACTTGTGAAAATGGATAGCTATGGCACTTGTTAGTCTACCAAAGCCCAATCTGGTCTTCAGGTTAACTCAGTACTTGTGACTCTGTTCTCACCCTGTACCTCACCATGAACTCTTGCAGCTCCTGGGCTTCCCTTCCCCCAGCTTCTCTTTCCTCAGTAACCCTGCCATTCGGGGCCTGAGCTTCTTGGTCCTCTCTCCTTTCTCTGTCTCTCTTGCTGCTCTTGCTTGGTTCTCCTCTCTCTTTCCTCCACCTTCTCTCTCATGACCTGGTCCAGTCTGCTGGCCATATTCGGTCTACAACTTTCACTGCCTGCTCTGGACTCATCCAGATGCTTTGGGCTTTTTGCTCCCTCATAGACACAATCAAAACCTTTCCCTCAACCATACATACCTTGGAGTGGACTTGTCCTAAATTTTTGCAGCTAGGACCAAAATATTTAGTCTGCAAAGCTATCATTATATTAGTTAGGAATTACTAAACTTAGAGAGGACTTAAATTACTAAAAGCACTCCTTTAAAACTTTATTTTTACTTGACAAAATGATAATTGTTACTGTATGGCATCAACAATAATGTAAAGTAAGCATGAAATCAGTTCAGGACCCTTCTGTCACCATAAACGCTAGATTAAATGCAGTTGAAAGACTTATGAAAAACATATCATTCAAGTAATTTTGTGCTTCTGTAATCTAAATCCTATTTCTTACTGTGGTATTTTTGTTCCTTCGGTGTCGCTGGCTAGATGCATTTTTCTCTCATCAGGTCTGTTCCTTCCCTCATTTCCTACAGTGGGGTTCATGGCAGCTGCCTAGCAGATCTTTCTGAACACAGTTTCACCTCTGCTAATATACACTTCGATACCAGATTAATCCTTCTAAAATACTATTTTCACTGCACTAATCTTTCTCATAAGCCTGCAAAATCCCCTAATGGCCTGTCACATTGAGTTCATGTTCTTATGCTTGTCTTATCATAAATTCAGACACATGAATTAATTTTTACGTTTGCTTTAGCTGCTCTGAAAATCCCCAGGCTGCTGCCTTCCTTGATTCCTATTGAAACAGATGAGGATGATGGACAATGACCTATAGAATTAAAGAGAGAGAAAGAGAGAGAGAGAGAGAGAGAGAGAGAGAGAGAGAGAGAGAGAGAGAGAGAGAGAAACAAAAGAAAAACAAAACCAACAAGGACCTAAGAGGAATGTGTCTGGCAAAGCAGGGACATTGGAGCTCAGAAGCTGTGTTGTGGTTGTGTGGTGAGAGACAGGCAACAGCAGAAGGAAGGGGCTCATCCTGGTCATGTGCAGCAGACAAACAACTATCAATGAAGCAGAACTGCAGGAACAAAATTATGAATGGGATGTTATTACTTTATCAAGATTTTTATGAATGGCTCTGTGAGAGGTTTTAGTTAACTTTGTTATACCAAATACGAATTAAAGCTATCACCTTGTTCAGTGAGCTAGGAAAACTTAAGTTTGCATGTCAGTACAGTTTGAAAGTGACATTGTTACAGAGTGGAGTCCTGTAGATCTAAAGTTATAACTTGTTAAAGTATCCATATTGCTGGAAGTTAGGAAAGTCCTTCCAGAGTTGACCTTGTTACCAAGGAAATCAAGATTTGTCCCTCTGAGTTCATTGTCACATTAAAAATTTAGGAATGTACCCAAGAGGAAGGTGGAGGCCGATTTAGTTAGAGTTTAAATGAAAATCTTCCAGAGCATGCAAGCTGTGAACCCAGGAAGCTGCCCAGAAGAAGAAAATGGAGATGAGGAGACAACCCCATGGTGCTAGAATGAAGCAGGCATGGAGCTCCGCCATAGCAGGCAGTTGATAGGAGAGACGCTTTAGAAAAAAGGACAAACAAACAAACAAACAAAAATCCTGAGGAATCGAGGCAGGTTAGAAGCCTTGCTTTGAAATGAGACAGAAAAACAGACAGACAGTGGCCTTGCTTTTCGGAGTAGTTCACTCATGGACCTTTGAGTTATTCAGAACAGCTCTCAGGATTGCAAAGCTGAATGAGCAGAGCTCTGTGAGGGGCAGGTGCTGGGGCTGGAAACTACAGCATCCCATAAAAGAGCTAAACATTCTCCGAGTGTTCAGCATGACTTAGGGAAACCTGCTTTCCTGGGATCCCTGGACAGGTGATTGACTTACTTTACCTGAATGTTAGGTCTACACCCAGGCCAGAGGTTTCATAGTTTGACCTCTGACCAGAACAAACTTGTTTTTCCTTGATGGGCTCCAGTGATCCTCTCACATAAGTATGAAGCTATAGTCGACTGCAGAAACACAATAGAAAGCGTACCTTTGTAGATTCACTTGTATTTTGTTATTTGACATGGCATTTCTTTTTAATGAAATCCTTTTTTTTTTCTGGGTGCTTATTAGAATAAGGCAATGGGAAAGGGAGAAAGATAAATGGAGAAAGCATAATTAATAGTTGCTAGATCCAGTTTGAAAGTTTTCATCACAAAAAAGAGAGAGAGAGAAATTATCAGGTTGGAGGATGCATATATGTTGAACCTTATCTAAACTTTATAAAGTACATACAAATATTGAAACATCTCACCACACTGTATTAACCTATACAATTTTATGTTCTTATAAATCAGTTATCACCAGTTACAACACTAATCTGAATTCATGGAAACTACACAACAGAACAAAGGACTTTACAAGGTAAGCAGAGAATGATATACAAAGGAATTTTTAAAACCATCATCAGATGTGTGTGTATTGATAGAGAAAATGAAGCTGACGCTTTGTTATTACTCTTCTTATTGCTGTGGTCCAGTACCAACAAGTAGCAATTTCAGGAAGGAAGGAGCCTGTGTTCTGACTTGGGACAAGAGGAAGAGCTTTTTCATGTCAGGAAAACCATTGTATCAATGAGGGAAGGCATGGCAGTAAGGGAAGGAGTAGAGGGTGGCTGATGTCTGTAGGTAAGAAACAGTTATGAGGAATTGGGGCAGTGCTATGAAAAGTCCACCTCCAAGCAGCCTGCTTCATTTCCTCCAGCAAGGCTCCACATCCCAAATGTTCCATAGCTTTCTCAAATAACTGGAGACCAAGTTTGAAGCCCACAGGTGGCAACTCACATTGACACTATATCATGCATTACAGAAGAAATAGAAAAATTCAAAATTATTTTGTGTCTTTAAGCATAGCTCTCTCAGAAACTACTAAAGTAAGTGATTAGTAAATAAGTAGAGGGTAAATCAGGGGAATTTTTTTTAATAAAACATAAAATATCTGAATAAATCCTTCTGAAAAGAAAATGCACAGGTAGTAAATACATGCATTGAAGTTTTGACAATATCAGTCATTATTACACCCACAGAGACACATCACTGTACACCTGCTACAGTGGCTAAAGCAAGTTA
The DNA here is from genome assembly GCF_947179515.1 of Apodemus sylvaticus. NCBI lineage: Eukaryota > Metazoa > Chordata > Mammalia > Rodentia > Muridae > Apodemus > Apodemus sylvaticus. Next base: position 46,113,948 of record NC_067484.1, on the reverse strand, counting down.
AGAATTAGAACACATGTACCCAGTTCATGGAAAGTGTTAAGAGTACCAGAAACTTTCCTGTTTTGTCAGTCGATAGAATTCCAAATGTTTCAGCCATTATTGGAAAGGATTTGTCAGTTTCCCATTAACCAATAGGGACTCAGTGCAAGGCTTAGCAGTTCAAGTATCTTAGTGAATTACACACAGGAATGTATTTACAAAAAGTTGGTGTCAGTTTCTTCATGTGCATGAAAATTAATAACTACTTACATTTTCATCAACAGGTAAACTAATAAACACAGCTGGATATGGATTCAGTATCTAATTTTTAACTAAAACCAAAGTGTGTGCTGTATTATGTTTCACTATGGTATTTTAAAACAAAAATATGTTGATTCCCCTCCTTCATCTTCTCCAGCAGCTTCCCTCCTGTCCCTCCTCCTTGTACTCCTCTACCCCACATAGCCTCCTTTCTACTTTTAAGACACAAATAGCCAATCGATAGAAATGAATTATTGATTTGTCAAGAACATTGCCGAAAGCTTAATGCATTTTACTAAGTGAACCAAATCCAATACAAGGGAAACATAGTACCCATATTTAGTTTTACTTTCATAAGATTGTGGGCAAATTCAAGACTATAACTATCTAACCATACAAGTAGTTGCCAGATATTTGTCAGGTTGAGATGCTGAACTCAAAAGAGAATTTTTTTAAGGGAATGAGGATATAACAGGACTGTCATGTGGTATCAAAATTAGGGAAATGTTCACAAAAAAGATACATTTTAAATGTAAGTTCATTTTAAAGTATAACGAAAATGTGGATAAAATTCAGGATTAAATACATACTATAAATAAAAAACCTATTGTTAAAAACAAAAATGAATTTCACTGAAGAAATGAGAAAGAAAAATTATGAGTAAAATGACTAGAAATCAGTGTAGTATATAGTTCAATACAATAAAGAAATGTGAATACTGTGCTTTCTTGGTAAGTCTCTTTCCTAAAGTGTGTTGTTGAAGGAGGTACTAATTGTATGCATGCTAGAGTTTAGCTAATACGTACTTTCATGGTTGAGAAATGGAACTAGATTTCTAGTAGAGAAAAAAGTTATAGCCCATCAAGGAGAAGCTGTTGGGAATTCTGTGTGCTGGATAAAAGCCAGAGATATTTAATATAATTTATAACTTTAATATATTTACAAAAAGATATTGTCCCATGTGAGGGCAGAAGTGAAGATATAGATATGTATTATCTTGGGAGGAACTAGAGGAAATGATGTTCTAGAAATAACAAGTTCACCAAGCTCAGGGGTTGTAACATCATGCTTCTCAGAAGGTCATCAAGGCCACTGGAGAAATGTCTGATTTGAATGACTGCACAAGGAAGATAAAATAATATTAGAATGTCTTATAATATCATAAAGTAAGAAAAGACAATGAAAAAGCACAGAGTAAGCACTTTGAAAATACTCCAGATACAGTCTAGAAACACTTCCATGGTCTAGACAGAAACCCAACAAATTAATGTCAATGTACCACCAAGAAGCAATCCAAAAATCTCTGGCTGGGAATGAGGCTGACATGAGACACAATGTTGGAAATAGGTTAGAAGATTGATGATCTCTGGCCCTTTAGCTCTCTAAGGATGCTCAATGCTGAAGCAAAACCTTTCTTGCTTGTTCTGAGGTTAAAAACACTGGCTTGGATGACTGGCACCTGATGCTTAACAACAGGGGTAGGGGAGATTGAGTAATGGATTAATTGTTAGGTCTTCTTTCTCTCTTGCCCAGAAACCTCACCTCACAGTTGCTCTTCAGGGGAGAGTTTGCAGTAATAAACTTATATTGAACCAATAGAAGAGAGGAAAAACTTGTACACAAAGAAATATGCATAAGCACACATACATTCATACACACAGATTCATTATCATATATTTATTTGTTGGGTCTAATAATCAGTTTAATCACCTTACATACTTACACAGACATGTCTATACTTACATACATATGGATATTGAGCAGAAGCCCATGTGCCAGCACAGAAAAGACTCACTCATTCTGGACGAAAAATTAGCTTCAACTTTTATTGCAGAAACAAAGTTTCTACCCTTTCATTGATAAACGAACTAAACCCAAATCAATAAGGAAAAAGTTTTCCACTCTTTAGTAAGAATAAACCTGCTTTGTTGTTAAGAAAATGTCTCATGGCAAGGAGAAGCCTGTCTGCTTTTTCTGCTCTCTCTGCAGCTCTCTCCTTGCCTCTCTTTCTCTCTGTATTATGCAGAGTTCTCTCTACTTCTTCCTAAGTCTGCTTTTTTCTTCTGACACCTAATGTCATCAATCCTAGTTTTTTGTACCTTGTTCAGGAAAACAGATCACATGGTATTTTTTTTCAAAAAGTCACCATAAGCTTAAACATAAATTCAAATCATAAATTGAAAAAGAAGTTTTACATCAGAAATGTTTACATGTGTTTCATTAGCACTTGTTACCTGGCTAGACATTCATTATCTGTCACTAGCTCCACAGGTTCATTGAGAGTCTAAAACTATAATTCTTGTATCTAAGTTAACATTGAAGTTTTATATAGATAAACCAAGTCAATATTTATCTTCTCTCCTTCCACCTACAATAAATCATTCATTCTCAGTTTATGGTCTTTAGTTAGTTGCTTTACAGTCTAAATTATTTCTAAATTTTAAATGCCTACTTCGTATCTCAGAAACAATTAAATCATTTGCACCTGAAGACAGGCAAAGGTCTATTGGCAATTTTCATATCAGGCAGAGCTCTAATGGAAGCTCTAATTATAAAGGGCTTAATAGTTACTAGTATAATTTTAGGAATTCTTATAGAATCATTATTAGGAATTATTAAATAATCATTTTGTCTATATAGCATAACTACAAGATAACACATCTTTGTTGATCTGCAGAAAATCTGCCAATAGGGTAGGCTAATTCCCAGGGATTATTATATTAATTTAATAATGATACAAATGACATATCAATGGCAGGAAACAAATCATGAAATTTCAGCATCTGGGGCTTGTATACAAGGGATCATTCATCACACTGCACAGTATATGTTGAGACCACCTCAAAATCATGTGCTAGCCTTTATATAGTGTCTCCTAAATGACTACTGAGAAGCTATGTAAAATTAGGAATCTTAACTGATATAAACAAACCAATAAATAAATAGATTGGAACAGTAATAGCCCTCAAATATAAAAAAAAGTAAATTAGAAGGTCTAGTGATAATTCTAAGATCTGTGTGGTGGCGAAAGACATTTTTAGGGCAAAGGAGAAAATCTGAAGCTTCAATGTGACTCTAACATGATACTGTCAATATGTGGGTTTAGCTAATGTACAGTAGTCCTACTTTTTGGAGACTGGATATTAATCCCTTGTCCTTGAATGTAAAAGTCTTCCCCAATCAATCTACAATATAGAGAACTGGTAAGTATAACCAGTACCTTCACAGAGGATAACAATAAGTATCAATGTATATTGATACTCTGCATTGGATTCTCCAACAGAAGAGAATATAGAAAATTGTTGGAAATCTAATAAAGTAATATAATTGTCTAATTTAGTTAATAATGCTGAATTAGTGTTGTTTCATTGCTTTTGACAAATCAATACTATAACGTGTTCTATAAGGTGTTAAAAAATAAATTCCCTGTTACAGATTTAAAGCTTGTCTGAAAATCTAAAATCACTTCAAATTTGAATGGATGAAATAAAAGCAATTGTTCTTTTAACTGCAAAACATTTTTACTCAATTGATTTAAATTTATGCTTAAGAGTGTTTTACTTTAATTTGTTAAAAATTGGTTTTAAATGAGTTTTTAATACAAATATAAAACACATTTTAATTAAATGGTATCATTCTAAATAATGCAATTACCATGAAACCTTTTGACAAGGAGAAAAATCATTTTTCATTTTAAATTTAGTACTGTATTTTTTCTGAATATTTTAACTCCTCTTTCAAAAATATATTCAACTCTAGCTGAATAAAAGTACATTGAAATTTTTTGTGTTTTTGGACTGGGCTTAGTTACTTAATTTGAGTGTGTCTTCTACAATGTCAATTATTTATGCTTTGTTATAGATTTAAGACCTAGTTTGGGACATATGAGAAAAGTTGCTATAAATCTACTGTAACAATCATTGTGTAAGCATATATTTTATTAATATTAGTTATAGAACTAGAAATTAAATTTATTGGTCATTTGATAAGTGTATGTTAAACTTGAACAAATGGCTAAGTATGTTTTGAAAGTAGTTTTAAAAATATCTCTACTAATAATTTATTGGAGTTAAGTTTTGCCAAATGTTTATCAACTCTTAGAATTATCACACTTTCAATATTTAAGACTTCAAGGATTGCACAGCATTATCCTATTGCAGTATCTTTGCATAAAATGTTATTTAGCAATTTTAATTGGTTCTTAAATATTAATTGTATCTTATTTAGAAGTCCCTGATTAAATATATTTGTAATTTTAAATTTATTATGCTTTCTTTTTCTAAGGTTTTTTATTAATAATTTCTGCATATAAAGCTTTTATCACATAGATGTGTATATAAGATAAATGTATAAATGCATTCACTATAGCATATTTGAATATTGTATTGTTTTAACATATTAATTCATAAGTTATTTAATAGTTTTTAATTTTAATGAAACATGGTCTATTTTTATTTTTCTTTCTCCAGTTAATGTATATGAGCTTTAAGAAAATTTTGCTTAAAGCACTTTCCCATTTTTATTGCATGTACATGTTCTAAATCCACTACATTGAGAAAATTATTTTCTGTTTTTCCTTTTTTATGTAAGACACAAATATTGACCTACTCAGAATTCCATTGTCTTGGGAATATTAGTACAAATAAAGACTTTCTGCAGTAGAAAGATCAAGTGTCAAAGGCCTGCCTCATCTGGATAGTGATATTTGAAGCTGTAATGATTTATATAAGATCCGTAGCTACCACATTGCACCTAAAAATCACTCAAAATGGGTCAAAAATCTAAAATGAAAGTTGATGCACAGAAACTGCTAGAAGAAACAGATACAAAGTACCCTACATGACAACGGTGTAGGAACGGGCTTAATAAATGGCACTCCTTTCACCCAAGAATGAGGAGACAACTGATAAGTGAGATTTCATAAAATTAAAAAGCTTCTGCATAGCCAGAGAAATAATCAACTGTGTGAACAGGAAGATTACATAATGGAAAGAAATCTTTGCTAGCTATACATCTAACATAAAACATACACATAAACTATTTGATTAAATTCTGGGATTCAAAATATGCACATGGCTCTGGGTCAGAAAACTATAAGAGATAGACTGCAAGATGCACAGCATACAAATGACAAGATCGGCGATGTAGCATCTGCATATTTGTAGACCAGGAGTCTGTGTGCAAATGAGCATCATGCATTCTATATATGAGAAAAGTCCAATCTGAAGAACATAATTCAAAGGGGCCCCTGAATTTTGCTTTTTGTAAGATATTCTAGAAAGTAAAAGGAATGTGAACTTATTTTAAACCTATGTAGAGTAGTATAAGAGAAACAGTGACATTCCTGTAAGGAAAAAAAAAAGTCAGAAGTAAAAGTCATGCCGTTGGTCATTTCCCACTACCTGATTCAAGACATTGTGCCTTATCTACTCTTGGAGTGAGTTCTACATCCTAAACTCCTCTGACTCTCTGGTGTACAGAATCAAACTATGAATACCACAATAGCTTTCATGGATCTCCTGCCTGCACTTAGTGTATCCTTGGAACATCAGCCTCAACAATCACTTAAGCAAACTCCTACAAATAAGTTTATGTATGTATATAAATGTATGTGTGTGTACATACACACACACACACACACACACATACACACACACACACATACATACACATACACATACACATAAACATCTTTCTCTGTATCTCTCTTCCCTCCTTCTATTGGCACATTTTTCTGTAAAACAGTTAATTTAGCACATTTGAAAAGTATATCCTCTGGTGTGCATATATGAGGGATATTAATGTTACTTTGTCTCCTTGTTAAAGTTGCTCCTGTTGATGTTTATTTATTGTTTACTATCAAATTAACTCATAAGTTATAACTTGTTGAGACATTTAGCTAACTTTGGCTAACAAATACTCACAATATTAAAAATCTTTAAAGAACCCGGGCAGTGGTGGCGCATGCCTGTAATCCCAGCACTTTGGGAGGCAGAGGCAGGTGGATTTCTGAGTTCAAGGCCAGCCTGGTCTATACAGAGAAACCCTGTCTCGAAAAAAACAAAAAAAAAATCTTTAAAGAAACTGTAAAAAAAACTGTAAAAAATCTCTAAAGAAACTGTAAACTTGTAGATTGTTTAGTTTGCTGTTAAGCACTGATAGTATTGTTGATTGATCACATAGCCTTGCTCATACTGCTCAAACACTTAACCGCAGAGCTATACCTATGCCTCTTTCTACATTTTATTTAAAACACAGTCTCAACACGTTCCTGAGGCTGGCCTTCAATATACTTCATATTCTAGTCTAAATATTGGCTGACACTACGAGATCTGGCTTAAAATAGAAGATACATTTTTGGATGTGATATTTAAGTCCATCACGTATTGAAGACTATTCTGAAATGAAGTTGGTGAGAAGTTGCCACCAGAGAAAAGGCTTTGTATATAATCACTGTATGTATAAATAATGATAAGAAATACTGGATCTACAGTGGATGTTACATCTCTTGAAATCTTGGAAGGGGACATTTGACATAAATGCCCTTTACACACACAGATAATAACACTCTAGTTTAAAATTGTATTTTTACTGTTTTTTAAAAGTAATTTAAAAATTTTTTTAAAGTAATTGTGTGACAACACAGGTAAATGGTGTAGGCTACAGTGTCCCAAAGTCACTTGGTCTCAGCTTATGAGTGCGGAAATGGCATTCTGATTTTCATCAGATCTTCTGACAAGATCCACTGGATTCTGCCATATACTCAGATTTGTAGGACTGCTGCTGGGACCAAGGTGAGGCAAGATGATCAGGTCATAGTCATGTCCAGGAATGTTTTCAGTTGGATACAGGGCCTGTTACTAGTGAGCCTGTTTAAAGAATTCTCACTAATCAAAACACAATTAAGCTTTATTTTTAAAAACAGGGTAATTATCTGAATAGATTTTTTCAAAGAGAACATATAAAGAGCTGAAAAGTAAAATTTTAGATGATCAAAATCCTTAGCCATTAGATACATATAAATATATCCCTCAATCTCTATGAGTAGATGTTAACAAAACGACAAGGGTTGATTATTAAAAAGAGATGGGCAAAGTACCTGTCGGCAATGAGTTTTCAAAACCTTATTGAATAGGTGTTCATAAATGCTTTAATGTCCCTTCTAGACCACCATCCACTAGAGGTACTGGAAACGAAAAATTAGTAGGACAAAGGAAGGTGTAAACCTGTTTAGTAATAGTTCTTTGGGGGAAATTCCAGTCTTTATTGTCAGCATATTAGCAGTGCGGTTCACAGGGATCAGCAGCAGTAGCTTGATCTACTCACAAACACCATTCATGAACCAGCGAAGGCAGTTTTATCCAGACACCTTGAGGCTCTGTCAATCAGCCTAGCGAAATAGCAAAAAAGTCACTGGAATATCACAAGAAACTCTTTGGTAAGTTTCTCTCTATGAAGTCATGGCAAGCAATGGTCATTGAAGAAGGCAAAGTGAACCAACAGCAAAGCATCTTCCTCTGTCTGTTGGGTTATACTTATACCTTTTCCAAGCATCGCATGTCTTCTCAAGCACCTGTTTCAGCAAAACATTGCATGCCCTTTTACCAGGCATCTTCCAGAAAAAATGCCAGGAGTCTGCTCTCACCAAAAAAACATCCTCTCATAAGACAGTTTCCAGAAGAACACATGGCACAATAAGTCTCCAAAGACACCAGAAATTTCCACTTCAGAAATTCTTACCCACTCTCAGAAGAATGTAAGTTGATTCACTCTTTATGAAAATGTTAGTTTGGCGTTTCTGTTGGATTCCTAAAAGGGGTGTCATAGTATCTCTGACTTTGGACTCTTTTCCTCCTATTGAGTTGCCTTGCCCAGAGTCTATGTGGGAGCTTTTGCCTTGTCTCATTGTGTCCTGTTTTGTCATGCCTGGTTGTTTGGATCTTGTCTCTTGGAGGCCTGCTCTTTTCTAAAGTGAAACAGATGGAGAGTGAATATGGAACAGATGAGAAATAGGGAGGGAGATAGTAGAGGAGGGGAAACTGTGGTCAGAATATATTTTATGAGAGAAAATTTTATTTAAAAAATATTTCTTTATAAATACTTCCCATTCTATCTTTAGTTATACATCTAGAGATAGGCTCACCAGGCCACACTGTGTTAAAAACAATTATTTTCCCGTCATAGACTAAATCTTCAGCTGCAAGGCTCTATACTTACCTTTCTACTTTGAGAGATAAAAATGTAAAAAGCAAATTTTTTTTTGAGAAGTGTCTTATGTAGCCCAGATTTGCTTCAAATTTGTTTAAGGCCAACAGCCTTAAACTCCAAATTTATCAACATTTATCTACTGGAATTACAGTAGATAGCTAAGACATTAACTTTTCCTGCTTGAGAAAAATCTTTTAAATAAATTTTGGTGACAATTTTACATGTGTAAAACTGACCACTTTTACTAGGCACAACACCCTCTTTTCTTCTTTGTCTATGCTCCCTGATCCCTACAAATCTCTTTCTCACATTCATGCTATTAATTTTGTTTTCTGGATCATTTTGTTTTATGGACCTGTGTGGTTCTATAGTTGGAACTGCCCAATGGAACCTGGTGGGCCCATCTCTGAGTACATAGGTAAAATCAATGCTGACTCTCTCCTGTAATCAATTAATAGCCGATAGTTCAGTAGTAATAAGCAGGGCACCTTGATCCCTACCTCTTCCATGTTTGATTGTTACTAGAGGCAGCCTTGTATGGCTTCACTGTAGATAACTGCAGTTATTCTAAGTTCAGGATTATAATGAATATATGAGTCCAGAGCATAGCATTTTATGTCCCATCACCATACTTTTAATGTCTTCACCATTTCCTTCTTCCTCTTCCAAAGAGTTCCTGGACCTTACAAAGGCTCATGCCCTAAATAAGTCACATCTCCTCAATATCTTAGAAAGCAATGAGTCTGCCAATTTATCTCTGATCACTACAAAAAGAGACTTCTCTTATTAGGGCTTGTAGCACCTTGATTATTGGTATAAACATGGAAATTTAGAAGACAGTTTTATTTTGTGACTACTTAATTAAAGAACAGTAGGAATTTCCTTACTTGGGTCTACAACTTCCCCTGGTCATGGAATGTTATCCATGCTTGCAGTAATAGGCATAAATGAATTGCTTGCATACTAAGCCACAATGTCTATCAGAGAGCAGTTGTATCTCTGCAGGCACATCTCTATTGTACTAGTGTGGACACCTTGCCAGGCAGGTTCTATATTTCATACAGGTCATAGCTGGGGAAGCTTTGTTTTCTCCAGTACCATCCATTGTACTTTTTGTCACTTGGAAACCCAGCCACTCTCAGCACAGTTTCAAATCTTCCTTTCTCACAAAGCTAAAACACGTATACCAAATGACAAAAGGCTGCATAATTAGGGGTCCTCAGGATGGACCTCTGTGACCATCTCAAGCGCAGACATTTTACATCCAGGACCTGACATTTAATGTAACAGCATATTTTTCCAAAAGAATCATTATCTAGTTGAACAAAGACACTTCTTTCAATGTCTCTTCTGCATTTTTCTCACTTAGGTTACAAGGTAGTAAGTTTCTCTATTGTGTTTAAATATACTTTCCATTTTGATTAATCCTTGCAATCCTCAGTCAGCTTTTCACATTTTCTCCCCAATGCTTCTCCCTGCTATACTCCCCTCTCAAGCTTTTAGCTCCCAATATTCTCATCTTACATTCCTTTTATCAATATTCTACTATCCACCTTCACTTAAGGCAGCTGCTGCCATGTTCCCTTTATAGATTTCTGACTCTTCATGTGCTCCTTCTTAAACAAACAAAAGGAAATCAGTCAAGCCTGAATCTGCACATGAGAGGCACAGAGAAGCATTTGTCTTTCTGGAACCATCAGTATAAGAATTTCCAGCTTTATCCATTTACCTTAAACTTTCATAATTCTATTTTTCTTCCTAGCTAAGTAAAATGTCATTGTATATATGCTTTTATTGTCCATCTTTTATTGTACATTCTTTATTGTCCATCTTTTGTGGAACATATAGGATACTTGTACTTTTTAATTATTGTGAGTTAGGTAGGAATGAACATGAGCATATAGAAATATCTGTAGTATATATTTGGATATACCCATACCCAGAAGTAGTATAAATAGGTCACATGGTAGTTTTACTTCTAATTTTTGAGAAACAACTAGTCTGATTCTCAAAGTGGCTGGTTTAGTTTACACCCTCACCAACAGCATAGATAAAGATTTCCCTTTCCCTACATAAGAGCAGCATTTGTTATTAATATTCCCAATGATAGCCATTCTGGATATGGTGAAATGAACAGACCAATGACAGAACACAGTCATAAAAATTCTCAATAAATCAAAGTCATAGTGATAATCACTCAGCATGATAGACTGGCTTCATTCCAGTAATTCAGAGATGCTTCAATGTTATAAATTATTATATACAATATCTGACATAAGTTGACCCAAATAATAATTACATACTTATCTCAATAGACATGAAAAGGGCCATTTACAAAATTTAACATCCTTTCATCTTAAAAGTAATGGAAAAAAAATCTAGGAATATAGTAAACAACTGGAATATATAAACCAACATAATTAAGGCTATGTATAATAAACATGTAGCCAATATCATTCCTAAGGGAAAAGACTCAATATATACACAGATCAGGATCAAACCAGTAGTTTCTATTTTCTCTATTCATATTTGATATAGTTCTTGAAGTCTTACAGCAAAATGATAAGAAGGAATAAAAGAGATACAATTATAAAAAGAAGCCATGGTATTCCTATTTGTGATTACGATTTTATATATCAGAGAACCTAAAGATAGCACCAAAAAACTTAGAGCTGATATGCATCTTCAGCAAAACGACAGGATATAAAATTAGCACAAAATATTAGTAGTCTTCTTATGTTTTAATGATAAACATACTGAAAGAAAACTCAGGGACTCCATAACCACACTTACACAAACAAATAAAACCCTTAGGACTCAATGTGGGGATCCAATGGTGCAATAAGCGAAAGCATATTATTAACTTGAGCACATGTCAAGGGCTGCCCGGATGATCCAGTAGCTTTTTAGGGATAATAAAGCTTTCTCTGGTCTAAAATAAGATGTTTAGAAATGGTTGACTGAAATGAAAACTTTTGGGTTCTTTGGAAAGTTAGTTATGCAAAATGATGACTTGTCAGAGCACATATGGGAAATGTTTTCTTGAAGCAGACACAGATGAAAGGATGTTTTGATATAGCAAACATGTGAAAGAACCCAGGAAGAAGGAGTACATACATGACTCCACAGACAGTGGGAGACGAGCATTGGTTTCTTTTGCTCCGACTTAACTATTCTTCACTAATGACAAGCATGTATTGGTTTGAATTATATAACATTGGTGAGCTCAACTTGTGGTAACTCTACCATTGAGAGAATCTCATCAAAGAGCTGCCTGTGAAGTTCCTGCAGCAACTTGTCGCTTCTGCAGCCTTGTGTCAAGCCAGTTGGTGAGCCTTGCAGTTCCTTCAGGATTGAACTACAGCTTCTAGTTCATGCCTGGTGTCTGCCTGAAGAAAGGACTGGACTATAGCTTCTGGTTCATATGTGGTGTCTGCCTTCAGAAAGGACCAGACTATAGCTGCTGGTTCATGTGTGGTGTCTGCCTACCTTGAGGGCTAGTCTGCAGCTGCTGAGTCATATTTGGTGTTTGCCACAGGACTGAACTGCTGGGAAAGAAGATCAAGCTTGCCCTCAAAACTATTGCTGAACAGGTCCACTTCCCCATACCCTGATAACTTTTCTTTTCTACTACCTCTGTCGGTGTTGGACTAGAGAAGAGGGTGAATCATTATTAAAAATAGGTTGCAAAAAAAGTTATGCCTACAATTGACCTTTAGCCAAAACCAATGTGTTTAGAAACTGAGCTGTAGCTTCTTCTTCCTGTATAGCTTCAAATGAGACTACTCACCTGAAAGGATGACCACTAAGATTATCTAACTAGCTGTCTCTAGTTCATCACTACCTTATATAAGAAAAATGTTGTGTTTAGGGGCTGTTCTGTGTGTATCTCCCTCAGAATGTACAACTCAGCTTTTCTGTATGTGTCTGCCCATAATTCATTCCCCATCCCCACAGTTAGGTCAAGCTCTCAGCTGTGCAGGTCATAACAAGTATGTGTAACCCAGCAAATAAAAGCCCACATAATAAAAATTTCAAGACACTAAAGATATTTTGAAATATAATAAGATAATTTGGTGCTTTGGATCATACATTGTGGTTTTATGAGGTTATGATTAATTATAGCTATAAAGAAACCATGCCAGTCACTGTCCAGTGTGTACCAGATCACCATTATTTGATGTCAAGGTTTTAAGACATTTCACAGTGTGTCAGTTCAAAGTCTATATTTATGATAGTCAAACTATGTGATAAAATTAACTGTCGTTTTGTCTTATTAAAATTATTTCTATTTTGGAAAATAGAACCTAATCTTTCATTTTAAAAGGCAAATAAATAAATGCCAAATAACATCTCTACTGTTGGTTACACAGAAGTCAATACTCTGTTAAAGTATATATTGAAAATCATAATATATATTTGTCATGATTGTTAGTTTGTTCTACTCCTTTTGTGCATGTGTTATTTAAAAAAACCTATTTTAATTTTATCTAAGCCAAGGGCTTTGCAAAGCAGAGTTGGAATGCTACATGTTCTTCATAAAGTCTATCTTCTTAGTGCTAAAGGTTTGAAAGACTGTTGGGGTAGAAGGAAATTGCTGCCCAGGGATGTGTGATGTGTGAAGAATTGCCAGGCCGTGCAGATGGCACTCTCTCTTCAAGTTAGAGAACATACGGTTCTGTGATTCTAATTTCAACAATTGTGGGATTTTTCTCTGGAAGTGTTCAACAGTCCTTGTTGTGAAGTTTAATTTGCTAACAAGGCATAAGGTAATCAAGAGTTAATTGTTCTTATAAATAAAACGATATCTTCAGCCTTAATTTAGTTACTCTCTACGTGCTTACCACTTTGCTCTCCACTGCTTCTCAAATAACAGGCTATCTCCTCAGCATTATGTGCCATGCACACACTCCTCAGCATGAAGTCATGTTTTTGTCATCACACCCCACACCTAGCAGCAGTTATTTTCTGGCTTTCTTGATCCTGTCTGACATGAACAGAGATAATCGTGCCTCAGTGTTTCCAAGCTTCTTTGACTTTTCTTATGTTTCTCCCTCCTCTTGTAATTCTCACAGCTCACAGCTTAGTCTGACGTCATACCTAATTTCATGAAATGAAACCCAGCCTTCCCTGAAAGACCAAAAAATAGGCTTATCACTCAAGGCCTTTACTTCCCCAAACTAATAACCATGAAGCCTCTGCAAGAGGGATAGTCTTGCTACCAGGGTGTTCCTTACCTCATTTTACACTTGGTTGAACAAAGGCTAAAACTACATTACTGTTTTAATCTACTTCAAATTAGTATTGCTGGAACTGCAGTTTTTACTGATGACACTTCTTAACTGTTGAAAATTGAGGGTGAGCTCAAGATAAATTAAGAAAATAGGAGCCAGATTGTATTTTCATTCTATAAAGCTAACAAATTATGCAAAATGGATAAAATAGTACATTGTGCAATGGAAGATCTGAGGGGGGGGGGGGCAGAAACAGACACAGAGAGACAGAAAGAAACAAAGAGAGGAAAAATTAAGTCCCTAATTTTTCATGATGCTCTCCCAAGAATTTCAGGCTACTCAAATACTATTTCATATATTCTTTTGTATAAAGTGAAAAGTTGTTTTGGTTGAAGCAGGAATCTTGCACTTGCTAGGCAATGTTTCTAACACTGAGCTATTTTCTAGCCCTGTCAAAGACCAGCCTCGATAGCACAGAGTAAACAAAGGATGGACAAGTGTCAACTCAATGATTGGGAGATGCTGCTGCTCTCAGCTGACAGGGGCCAGCACTGGAAGTGCTGATGGGTACCTGGGCTGACAGCCACTGTCAGGGGTTCTGCTGCTTGTGGCCAATGGTTATAGAAAAGAAAGAGGAGGGAAAAATGCCCCCCCCCAACACACTGAGTGGATGAACCACAACAAGCTACAACTTCACACATATACATGCATATTTTATGTGTGAAGTCAGACAGACATTGGATAAATAGAGCAAAACCCAAATATATATATGTGTGTGTGTGTGTGCTATGTATATCCACAGATATACAGATACAGATGATATGCCCATATACAGATACACAGACATACAGATCTAAATATAGATATACAGACTGATACACAGATACACAGACACATAGATGATACACACACACACACACACACACACACACATATATATAAATTTTTCTCTTACCCTTTTTATACCACCTAAGTCAGAGTTCTCTATGTAAGAAGAAAATTATCTCATAACTACGAATTACATATTTTCTAAAAGCAATGATCACAAAAACATGTTCTATAAGAGCAAATTAAAATCATTATTAAAAAGGACATTACAACATTAAACATTTCCCATCTATCATTCTCTCCAGCAGTTCAATGTTACCACAAAACAATAATTATTTTGTCATTAATTAACAAAATTTAAGTAAGTCAGTCTAAAGGAGCAAGTTTTTTTCTATGTTGAGCTGGCAATAATTGGTATTTATTAACAAACTGATCATCATCTATCTTATGTCTTATTGTTGAAGTCTTCTTCAGCTAAACTGTCCAGTCATCTATATTCTATTCCTATAATCAGAATTATTTACTCTCACATACTGATGCCTGTGGCAGCATCCCTAGACCACAAGATTCAGGAGCTCAGACCCAACCTATGGTGAATGTTTTCTTTGATCATTAACATGTGCAGAACGTAGTTTTCTCTTCCAAGTACAATTATATACTTATGACACATGAAAGCTCACTGTACTCCTTTTCTAACCTATGAAGCCTTCACTATTTTACAAGGGAAGGGGCACAATCTACTCTTAATTCTAACTCTATTTAATCTTTCTGGTAAAACAATGTAAACTATGTCCTTATACTTTCTATCAACTATGTTAACTTCCTAATGCTATTTAAATCAAATCAGGAATTCTGTAAAATCATGAATGCATCTAAATGATATTATTTTATGAAACCTTGTCTTCATATTGATCTGCAGGAAAAATTTCAATAGAATCAGGTATCAGGGTCTCACCCAGGAAGTAATCACACAAGGCTATAGGCAGTGAGGGTCTCTGCTCACCCAATCACTCCATGTGATCTATATGAGGAATATAGCAATGGCAAACATAGTGAGAAGGGCTATCACTAACAAGAAGCAATCCTGGGATGAAGCCCCTGGGGCTGTGCCTCTGCAAGGTACACCCATCACAGCTGCACAAATTTGTGGGCTGTCTCCAAGGAGTTCACTTGCCCACTGCAGTTCTTCCTGCATAGCGTCTTCAATACTGACTAGTTGTTTTCTAGAGTTTGGTTTAACATGAAAATGAAGAGGTTGAAGGAGCTTAGAGTTTGCAATACTAGAACAACATGCAGTAGATATAGAAAAGACAGGGGGAGAGGGAGAGAGGGAGAGAGGGAGAGAGGGGGAGAGAGAGAGAGAGAGAGAGAGAGAGAGAGAGAGAGAGAGAGAGAGGGAGGAGGGGAGGGAGAGAGAGAGGGGGAGAGGGAGAAAAAAAGAGAAAGAAACAGAGACAGACAGAGAGACAGACAGACAGGCAGACAGAGACAGACAGAGAGGTGGGGAGGGAGTGAGACAGAGAGTCAATAGACATACAAAAGGTTTTCTTAGTGTAGTCCAGGTAGCAATAGTGAGTGATTTGTGATAATTAATTGCTTGAGTTAGAAAAACACTTTAGAAATAGCTATTACAAAGCTAGCAAGATAGCTCAACATGTAAAGGTGCTTGCTGCCAAATAAAAAATTCATAGTTTTATCCATGAGATCCATATTAAGAAATAAATAATGGACTTCCTCAGCTGTCCTCTGTTCTCCACCCACATGTCAGGGCACATGCACATTCACACATATGCTCATATATGCACACACATATGCACACACATTCATGCATGAATGATACTTTGCAAGGAAAAATTGGTAGAATAATCAATAGAGATCATACAAGTTAGTTTTTATTTGCATTTGCAAATAAAATAGAAATAGAAAACCTCCCTAATAGAAATAGAATAGAAAAACCTCCCTAATATCTGAAGCAACACGCTCAGAATATTGGCTCAGAATCAGGGGGAAAATAATAGCTCTACATGCAATACTACTTTAAGAAACTTTTGACAATAAAATGACAAAATGGTGAGTATCTTTTCAAATAACAATTCCATCCTAGTTTGAAGTTCAAGAATATTTCAAATAATAAAATGCCCACTTTCAATAAGGTAAATGCTAAAGAATCTACACATAAACCTCACATATTCAAAGATAACATCAAATGTGGTAGTAATCAAGATATTGATATTTGGAGAGGTGAATGGGATGAGTATTCATAGAAGAAGACATGGATTCCTTTTGACCTTCTGCTTGTGTGTAACTATAGAGAACCCCTGGAATCAGAAATAAACTCCACAGCAGACAGCAAATCTACTGACACGTTGGACTTGCTGCTGAACATGGCCTCAGGTAGTAATCCCAACACTTGAAAAATGGAGGCAGGAGGATCAAGAAATCAAGGCTAGACTTTGTTACAAGAGAACCTGGCTCACATACAAAACAAAGATATGAAAATTTCACACCAAACATTTAGCCTGGACATCTTAGGCTAAGAACCTTGGGATAAAGATTTGTTTAATTAATCACTTAGTTTGTTGTACTACATAAAAACTTGAAAAAAAAAAACAGGACAGTTTCAAAGAATCTGTTATACTCTCAAACACAAATAAAAACCAAAGAAAAAGCCAGAAGAACAATAATGAGTAGAAATTTGATCAAGTTTCTATTCAGTGTTTCTGTTAATGAAGAAAGTATAGTGCTTTGTGGATCTCATCTTAGAAGTCATTGGCTATAACTTCTGGTCGACTGTGGATTATGTACCCTGACTGATAGTCCTAGGTACCAGAGGAAACCTGGCTGAGGAAGCTACCAGGAGCAGAGGATAAAGTAGTACCTGCTCATGGCCTCAGTAGCAATTCTTGCCTCCAGGTTCCTGCATCAAGTTCCTGCCCTGACTTATCTGGATGATGGAATTATCAGCTTTAGGATAAAATAAACACTTCATCCCCCCCCCAAGTTTCTTATGTCATAGTGTTTTATCACAACAATCTAAACACCAAGTATCAGAAATAAAACAGACATTACAATTATTAAAGAATTGGTTAATAGGAAGGCCACTGATTTGCTTGTGTTGATTTTATATCCTGCCAAATCAGTGGCCTTCCTATACTCAAAGGATAAGCAGGCTGAGAAAGAAATTAGGGAAATGACCCCCTTCACAATAGCCACAAACAGTATAAAGTATCTTGGGGTGACTCTTACCAAACATGTGAAAGATCTTTACGACAAGAACTTCAAGACTCTGAAGAAGGAAATGGAAGAAGACCTCAAAAAATGGGAAAACCTCCCATGCTCATGGATCGGCAGAATCAATATAGTTAAAATGGCCATTTTGCCAAAAGCAATATACAGATTCAATGCAATACCCATCAAAATCCCAACTCAATTCTTCACAGAGTTAGAAAAAGCAATTGACAAATTCATCTGGAATAACAAAAAACCCAGGATAGCTAAAACTATTCTCAGCAACAAAAGGAATTCTGGGGGAATCAGTATCCCTGACCTCAAGCAATACTACAGAGCAATAGTGTTAAAAACTGCATGGTATTGGTACAGTGACAGGCAGGCAG
The DNA here is from genome assembly GCF_947179515.1 of Apodemus sylvaticus. Lineage (NCBI taxonomy): Eukaryota > Metazoa > Chordata > Mammalia > Rodentia > Muridae > Apodemus > Apodemus sylvaticus. The sequence goes on along the minus strand of NC_067484.1, from coordinate 46,095,824 downwards.
ATCAATGGAACAGGATTGAAGATCCAGAAATGAACCCACACACCTATGGCCACTTGATCCTCGACAAAGGGGCTGAAAACATCCAATGGAAAAAAAGATAGCCTTTTCAACAAATGGTGCTGGTTCAACTGGAGGTCAGCATGCAGAAGAATGCGAATTGATCCATCTTTGTCTCCTTGTACTAAGCTCAAATCCAAATGGATCAAGGACCTCCACATAAAGCCAGACACTCTGAAGCTAATAGAAAAGAAATTGGGGAAGACCCTTGAGGACATTGGTACAGGGAGAAAATTTCTGAACAGAACACCAATAGCGTATGTTCTAAGAGCAAGAATTGACAAATGGGACCTCATAAAATTACAAAGTTTCTGTACGGCAAAGGACACCATCAAAAGGACAAATCGGCAACCAACAAATTGGGAAAAGATCTTCACCAATCCTACATCAGATAGAGGGCTAATATCCAATATATATAAAGAACTCAAGAAGTTAGACTCCAGAAAACCAAACAACCCTATTAAAAAATGGAGTACAGAGTTAAACAGGGAATTCTCACCTGAAGAACTTCGGATGGCGGAGAAGCATCTTAAAAAATGCTCAACTTCATTAGTCATTAGGGAAATGCAAATCAAAACAACCCTGAGATTTCACCTTACACCAGTCAGAATGGCTAAGATTAAAAATTCAGGAGACAGCAGGTGTTGGAGAGGATGTGGAGAAAGAGAACACTCCTCCACTGCTGATGGGGTTGCAAATTGGTACAACCACTCTGGAAATCAGTCTGGCGGTTCCTCCGAAAACTGGGCACCTCACTTCCAGAAGATCCTGCTATACCACTCCTGGGCATATACCCAGAGGATTCCCCACCATGTAATAAGGATACATGCTCTACTATGTTCATATCAGCCCTTTTTATAATAGCCAGATCCTGGAAAGAACCCCGGTATCTCTCAACAGAAGAGTGGATGCAAAAAAATGTGGTATATCTACACAATGGAGTACTATTCAGCCATTAGAAAAAATGAATTCATGAAATTCTTAGGCAAATGGATGGAGCTAGAAAACATCATACTAAGTGAGGTAACCCAGACTCAAAAGGTGACTCATGGTATGCACTCACTAATAAGTGGATATTAACCTAGAAAACTGGAATACCCCAAACATAATCCATACATCAAATGAGGTACAAGAAGAAAGGAGGTGTGGCCCCTTGTTCTGGAAAGACTCAGTGAAGAAGTATAGGGCAAAATCAGAACGGGGAAGTGGGAAGGGGTGGGTGGGAGGACAGGGGGATAGAAGGGGGCTTATGGGACTTTCGGGGAGTGAGGGGCTAGAAAAGGGGAAATCATTTGAAATGTAAATAAAAAATATATCGAATAAAAAAAAGTAAAAAAAAAAGAATTGGTTAATAGTTGTAGAATTAGGCAAGGACTATAGACACTATTATAACTTTTATATCATGTTTTCTAAAAGGCAGCAGAAATCCTATGCATATAAATAAGATGTTGAGGTTATGAAAACAACCCAACTTGAAATTCTAGACATGGAAATATTTACTAGGAAGAATAAAACAATGGCTGAGTTTAACAGCATATAAGATATTTAAGCAAGGATTTAAAGTTCTTTGAGACAGAGCATCATAAAACAGCCAAAGTATAAACTAAGAAGAAACACTGAGAAGTGTTTAGACTGCACTAGTTCAAGATTATGAGAATAAATTATCTGCTGAAGTCTCCTTCCCTTGAGTATGAGTTATACTTAATAACTTGTGCTAAATGACTAGCATTGACCAGAAGTTATGGCCAATGACTTCTAAGATGAGACTCACAAAGCATTATATTTTCTTCATTGACAGAAACACTGAATCACTCTGTATGTGGGTTTGTGTGTTATTTGAGCCATGACAAAAACATCCGGAAAAAATTTGGGTCTCTACCTAAAGGTAACATATAAACTGGTGAGGCAATTGTATAGTGTTTATCTAAGCTGCCATAGCTCTTGATTCAACATGTAAAACCTAAGAGAACAGCCCCCAAGTTTGTAGGGGAGCCCACCACAGAGCACATATCTGTGTGGAGCATTTTGATTTTGTGTATTTGCCAATTAATTGTATAGATCTTGATTTCCTCATTCTGTGTCATCAGATGTGAGTTTCAATTGTCTACTCAGATAATGCAGTAGATATTAATCTCAGGTCATTGCGGAGACTGGTTCACCTGTTTGTTTTCTGTACCTCTGGTATGTCTCTTTATAGCTTAAAAATCACGATTCTAAGTATGTATGCAGCGGACCATTTCACTCTCTGTACTTGCTTGCTTTATGCATTCTTTTTATTACATCTCAGAATTGAAGATCTTATTTTAATTCAAAGACCTCTTACAGGCAAAAAAAAGAACAAAAAGCAAAATAATAAGTAAGTAAGTAAGTAAAAAAGTAAGTAAGTAAATACAACAAAATGAACAGAAAAGGAAAAGGAGAATTAGAACAATAACCCCTTGTCACACAAAATATCTTCAGGCCAGTTTGGCATCACTAACAAATTTTATTAAAACAAGAGCTAGAAAAGACATATTTTGTTTCATAAAAAGGAAAACGGTATTTTCTAAATGATGTCCTTGTTATTCTAATACAGAAAAGGCTTCCAATAACAGAAGATTGCTTACCAACACGCTTAATTTTTTTGAGCATTTCTACCTACCTTCTTCGGTCTTGTTCACATATGTATAGAAGAGCAAATGCTATTCAGTGCTATTTCTAGTCACTCAGTGGCTTGAGCAGTGGAAGCTGTAGGTCAGTCCCCAGTGGCTTCTGAGGACTCTCATTTCCATAGGAACCCACTAAATAGGTCCAAAGGACACCTGCACATCTTCAGACATGTCTGCCACCTCAACCTGAGCAGTCCTATGCACAAGAACTGCCTAAGTCCATTACCACCCCCACACCCACCCACACCCACACCCACACAATTTCACACCCTCCTTGTCCTAGTAACCATTTCTCTAACTTTGGTTGGTGGGCTAGAAGGAAAATTGAATTGTTTAAGAACCTTATTAAAGAACATTTTTAAAAATCTAAACTTACCCCATTATTTTAAGGTTTTCTATTTCTAAGCACTGTGGTAAAACTTGCATATACATTATCTTATTAAATGTAATTAAATGAGATGCATAATGTCATTGTTGAACAACTACAAAAGTTCAGGTAATGTGTAAATAGATCAATTGGGAGTTGTCACTTTCTATTTCCAGTGTTGCAGTCTGGGTTTATTACCACTAAGATATACAAATTCTGCTGAGAATTTAGCAGAAAGAAACAAAACCAGATTTTGGCAGTCCAAGCCATTACTAAATGGCAAATAATTCCTATATTACCCCAGTGTGACAGTACTGAGCAGAAAACCTTAACTGTCTGGCAATATCAGGCTCTCTTGAAACATGTTTTGACGATATAGAAACAGAATAAAAGGAATACTTTACATAACAAAGAAGGCATTTAAACTGAATAGAATTTATAAACAGATAAAGTTTTTAAAAATCCTTTCTTGGTATGTATCTCTATTTTCTTTTACATGAATAGACATTCAATAATGTAGACAAATAATAAGGTAGGTGATTATTTTGTCCAAATCCATTATTCTGTCTTAGTATTGATCTCTGTGTCTGCATTGGCCAGTTTTATCAATCCTTGCCATGAATAGAAAATAAATAGCTTCAATAATAAATTACTAGCATATCTAACTGATTTTTCAATATAAAAATGACTGTTACTCTTTTCGTATATATTCAAGAAATATTTTTCTTTATGTTTTCAATGATTAAGGCTATATATTTACTACATTGTTCTACAAACTGTGTATTTTTTATTTATTCATCTATATTTAAAATAGTCAATATTCATCTATATTTAAATTGTCATTTCCCCTTCCTTCTCCTCAGTCCAACCACTGCCATTTTTCTCAAATTCATATCCTCTTATTCCTTAATTATTATAATATAAATATGTAAAAATGGATAAATATAACCTGTCATGACTGATTAGTCTTACTTTCATTTATTGTTTTAAGGGTGACTCTTTGGTACTGGTTAACTTATTTAGGGCTCATCCATGAGGAAGACAAATGCAGCCTCTCTTAGCCATCAGTTCTTTGTTGTGTGTGGATCACCATCTAGCAATAATTCCCTTGGGAATTTACAACCCACCTCTTTGGCATGACAATTGGTGTTTACATTGTTCATCTTGTTTAGGTGGTGATATTGTGGAGATTTCATAGATTTGATTCCCCTTATGTCTTAGTTAGGGTTTCCACTGCTGTGAAGATAGACCATGATTAAGACAACACTTAAAAGGTCAGCATTTAATTGGGGCTAGCATACAGGTTCAGGGGATCAGTCCATTAATATCATGGCAGGAAACGTAGCAGTGTCTAAGCAGGCAGGTACTGGAGGAGCTGAGAATTCTACATCTTGCTCTGAAGGCAAGCTGGAGAAGACTAGCTTCCAGGCAGCTAGGAGGAGGACCTCAAAGACCACCCCCAAAGTAATACACTTTCTCTAACAAGGCCATGCCTAGCCTAGCAGAGCCACACCTCCTAATAGTGCAACACCCAGGGCCAGGCATATTCAAACTACCACATTCAACACCCTGGCCCCCACAGGCTTGTTCGAATATGTGAGTCTATGGAATCAGGCCTAGGCATAGCATAATACAAAATATATTTAGCCCAACTTTTAAAGATCCATCGCCTATAAGAGTCTCTATATTGTTAAAAGTCCAAATTTCAAAGTTTCTTTTGAGATTCGTGCAATTTTTAAACTGTAATCCCTTAAGAAATCAAAATCAAAAAATGGATTAAATACCTCCAGCATCATGTAGGATAAACATTACCATTCCAAAATGTCATGATGAGAAAATACTGGATCAAAGCAAACAACTGGGCAATCTCCAAACTCAACGTCTTTATGTGTCTTTATGTCCAATGTCAAAGTGCTCTTCAGATCTTCAACTCCTATTATTCTTGTTGACTGCTGATTACAGATGTGGCATTCAGCAGCAACAAACTTTTTTCTCCTGGGCTGTTTCCACTCCCTATTAAAAGCTGTCTCCAGTAGGTATCCCACATCTCTGGCATCTTTAACATCTTGGGGTCTCCAAGTGAAGTTCAACTTTATGCTTCTTGTTACAGTGTCTGGGATCCACACATGCTTTTCAGAGCTCCTCCAAAGGGCTTGGGTCACTTCTACAGCTCTGGCCTCTATAGCAAACTGGTTGACACCACTCCACTACTGCTGCTGTCATTGGTGGTGATCGCAAGGTACTGGCATCTCTAATATGTTGGGTGCCATTCACTACAAATAAGGCTTCACCAACTCATAGGTTCTCTCTCTTGGTGCCAAGACTCAACTTCTTTACATGACACCTTTAGTGCTGGGTCATCAACTGCAACTGAGGTTTCACCCTCACCAATGGTTTTTGCTGGTTACTCACACAGTACCAAGACTCTCAGATGCTCTCCATGACCCCTTTACACCAAGCAAATTGATTCTATGAGTTTTTTTTTGTGGTGTCCTTGTATCCCCTGTCTCTGACAATCCTTTTTCTGCCTAATGTTTGACTGCAGGTCTCTGCATATGATCCAATAAGCTTCTGGATGAAGCCTCTCTGATTATGAACATGGTAGGCACTGTTCTATGAATATAGCAGAGTATCATTAGAAATCATTTCATTGACTTGCTTTTCTTCCTTTCTCTTTTCCTTACTCTTTACTTTTCTTTTTTTCTTTTTCTTTTTTTTTGCCAGTCATATTTGGTTCTATCCTAGGTGTCTGGGCTATCCAGCATCTTGTTCTTGACCCTCCACACAGTGTCAGGGGTGTGATCTCTCTCACGGTATCATGGTATTATTCTCAAGCTGGGCCATTCATTTAACATTAATGATTATGTGGATCAAAATTTAGCTCATTTTATGTATGAATAACAATGGAGAGGCTAAGTACTGACCTAGTGTTGATAAATTTACTTGAGTTTTATTGCACCATATAAATTATGAATACTGTTATTCAATTGAATAAAATGTTATAAATATTTAACAATGATAGAAAAATAATAAGACATGCATGATTAAGTACTAACAACACTGAACCTATAATCCTGAAATATAAATACATCCTGAAAAGAGAAGAGAAGAGAGACTGGGCCATAGTAAATGTATGCTGATTGCCACATCTTATAGAATGAGTTGGCAATAGAAGGCTTTGGTTTCCTTCATATTTTCATATAAAATATAGAATTTTGTCATATCAAATAGTATATTCCACACTATTAGGAAATAACAAGAGATGTGTTCACTTTAAAAATTAAAATGGAAAAAATATTATTAATAAAACAGCTTATGAAGCCAAAAAGAAGACCCAATGCAGACTTCTACACTAGTAGATGACAATCATCCTATATTAACATTAGAATATAATGTCAAATGTGAAATTACCACAACATTTAAAGCTATTATAAGAAATTACTCATGAGACACATACACAATGGAAATACACTGGTTATAATGTTAAATAAATTAATGAAATAAATACATAACAGAAACAAAAAAATAAAGGATTTCCTACACTATAATAGAAACTTTGCAAATAAAAATAATTCTATAACACCTAATACAATATAATCAATTCAGGAAGTTGCAACATAGCATTAATCCATCAGTTACTATACTATATAAAATGGCTGAAGTAAAAGTTATGATTTTATTAAAAATTTTTACTCATCTTTCCTCCTTTCAGATGGGTATTTTTAAATTACCTTTTATGTATAGATTCAAATATTATATTAATTGGAATTAGGTTATAATTATATTTTGTAATGACCAATATATAATTCTATTTCTTTATCAAATCAAATCTAGTATATATAAAAGAAAAATTTGTTTAACCATTTTAAATAACAATGCAAATTAAGTTTTTCATGGTGCATTATGGTTGTTATAATGTATGTTTGAGATTTGAAAAACAACAAAGAGCATTTTGTAACAGCATAAAACATGAAATTTTCAATTAGAAGAAAACAAGTAAGGTGAATGCATAATTAATAGGGAATTTAGTATTGATAAAGGGAGATAGCTCAGCAATTAAGATGATGAACTGCTCTTGCAGAGAACCTGGGTTTAATTTCAAATACATGGTAGCTTGCAATTGTGCCTATACTCCAATTTCAGGGAATTTGACTGCTCTCTTGCCTCAAATAGACACACATGCACACACCCACACACACACACTCACACACACACACACACACACATACACCTTTAAATTAAAAACAATCTTTTTTAGAAAATAAATTAATGATAGGAAGCTATGAATCAACCACATTTATGAAATGATAGTCTATTAAACAGTATAATCTATTGATTTATATGAGAAGTAATTCAAGTTACTAACATGAAATGTTACTCTGGCAGCACAATTCAATACTATGAAAAGTCCTACCTGAGGCTTGAGAAGTAGAATTTTTGACAGTGAATCTTTAACCCATAATTAGAGTTTTTTGGTTTATGTGTGTGTGTATGTGTGTGTGTGTGCATGTGTATGTGTGTGTATGTATGTGTGTATGTGTGTGTATGTTTAATGAAAAAAGTTGACAGTGACTCTAAAGTGTAGTAAGAATTAAAATATAGTAGGATAATTAGAATGCTGTCAAGAAACAAAATGTGTTAATTAAAGTCACTAATACAAATTCAAAGTTATTAGAAAATAAAATATAAATAAATAGATCAATAAAAACAACTTCACAAGAATCTAGTGGATAAAAAATGATATCTAGAATTAAAGCATTGGCCATGCAAAAATAGCTCATTGATCAAGAACCTTACTGTTACCATCTGACTTGAGTTTCATTCCTGGGACGAGTGCAGTCGAAGAAGAGAACTGAACTTTGTGAATTGTTCTCTGACCATTGAATATCCTTGCAGACAGCGGGACATTTACATTCATACACAAACACTGCACAACATAAATAAATGTTAAAAATATTGAAACAAAATAATTAGTTAGATGGGAGATTTAAATGGTTATGTTAATATATTTATAAAATGTTTAATAAAATTAACCCCAGCTTGGGACTATAAGATGAATCTATCAGTTTTAGCACTTTGAAAAATTCATTGCATGAAAAAAGTTAATATTAATATTAATCAGATAGATTAATGCTCTTTATAATTGCCTTTTAAAGCATAAATAACTAAGCACTGAGACGGGAAGACATAATTCAAAATTTATATAAGGAAAAATTTGAAATCATTGTATAATATCAGAAAATATGATCGAAACAAATTGCTACAAAGTAGGAACATTAAAATTTCAGTTGCAAACATGTGAATGCATTTCACCAGTCTGAAATATCTTGTATAATCCCATAGATGCTATTGATAATATTTTAGTGAAATATATGTTTTAATTAAAAAACATATGTAAGAAAGCCCTGGAAATTTCTAACTTATGACAGAAGAATATTTTGGGAGGATGGAGGATTGTGCTTGTTCCTTTGATTCCTTTAATTCCTTTTTTCTCTCTTTTTTCTCCTTTCCTTTCATTCTGTGCTACAGACATGGGTCTGGCAGGAGGAAGGGGGACATGGGGAGGGTAGATTATCAAGATTAATGAGGTGGCTATGACTACAGCACATTATCACATTATGCACATATGGAAAAATGATATGATGAAGACAATTAACTTGCACAATTATCAAATACTAACAAAAATACACAATGTATAATCTTACACATTTAATGCATTATCCAAATTATAAGAGTAGTATGGAGAGAAGTAAGTACTAATCAGGGCGAAATTAATGTCGAGAGTCGAAGCTCCATCCTTTGAGTGATAAAGTTAGTATCTATGACCGTATTTGGAATTCACTTAAACACAATGCCCTCCTTTGAGGTATTTTCTTAATCAGATTATTTGAAAACACATTCTAAATCTGTATAGCTATTTTGTTGGCAGCACACACAAATGGACATGGAAGAAGAATGCTCTATTTTTGCTTTCTTTTCCTCAGTCTCACTGGTAAATTTATCCACCTGGTTGCTGAAAATTCTTTTAATTTAATTATTGGCTGCTGTCTTCTTCAGCATGCCAATATAGACCAGAGACCAAAAACTCCCTAAGAACCTACAGAACTGTTCAGGACTCTATCATCACATTGAGACTGCTGATACATCCAGTCTTGGTGTCAGGAAACAACCATTTTTTGGACTACTTAGATTACATATTTCAATTTAGTTTAATACACACACACAACATGCATGTGCATATGTGTATGTGTGTGTGTGTGTGTGTGTGTGTGTGTTATGTGTGTGTGTGTTTTATCAGTATTTTCTGCTCAGAAGATGACTAATAGAGATTCTCAATTCAATGTGGAAATTTCATTTATGAAAATTTTCTCTTATTTTTGACATTTTATATTCAATTCCAAGTAAAGTTTACATTAAAGTAAATATAAACAGTATATAAAAAGTATTTGCCTAATTATTTGTGGGAAATTAGTCTGATCATAAAATAACAAAGTTTATGACTCTTCTAAAAAGTTAGACACTGATTAGGCAAACATTTTCCAGTCCCAAATTAGTAAAAAAAATAAAAAATAAAAAAATTTAAATACATGACTTTAAAATCCCAGTAGAGGACTAAGTCATAAAGTATTCATTGAATTCAAAAGAAGGACAATATGTCACAGAAAGAAAATGAAACACGTATTTTTCCTCTAGATTGTACAAAAGTATGACATGGCAATCACAAAGATTTCCCTGAAGGGAATGGGTATGACAATAGTAATTAATAAATATTATTAATGTGACAGGTATCATAAGGAAACAGCTGAATGCCCAGAGTATTGGAAAGCATTCACAGAGGCTATGGCATTTTTAAAGGTCAGGATTTAGCTGTACGGAATAGAATCTGTGCATGTGTTTAAATGAAAAGAAGCTTTGATTACAATTTTTAAAAATCACCTGCTAAATCTTCAGATGGCCTGAAGAAACATATGTTGGCCTTAGGAGTGCTGACCAAACCAACAATTCTGTAAAACTGAACAGATTATCTTTCTGTGCGGGAGATGTATTTGTACTTGTATGAGAACAACAACAGCAACAACAACAAAAGCAACAACAACAATACTTACAACACCAAAAAATTTAAATTATTAAAATTATTATTAAAAAATAATAATAAGTTTGAGGTTTCAGTTTTAAAAAATGGGTAATTTGAGTAGATAGTCGTACTGCATGCAAGAGGAACATGCTTGAGTATCATTTTACACTACTTGGTTTTGCTTTAAGAGAAATGGAGAGTCAATGAAAATCTTTAATTGTTGCCAAATGAAGAATTCATCTTTAAACACTAAATGAAAAAGCAAACATCATGATAAAGGTTAATGTGCTTCCTATTGGACCTGGTTGTATTAATATATGATGTATGCCTCCTACCCCAGCATGAGATGTGAGCTCCAGTACAGAACGGCTGAACAGTGCCTTTCTATGTCTGTCCTGCATGCTTATAATTACCAAGGTGACTCAGATGGAGAAAGACAAATACACCAATCTTTTCTCCTATGCTGAATCACAGAAGAAAATGTGAGAATAGCAGGTGAATAGTTGAGATGGGTAAAGGGACCAATGAGAGAGGGAAAGATGCAAAGAAGAAATGAGCACTATGATATGATCAAAGGGCAGCTCCTGCACATGTGGACATAGAATCATGATGCATATTATCACACAGTTAACAGTCAATAGACATTTTCAGAAAGCTTCTAGTTTCTTGTCTTAATTGAAAGTACATGTCTGTATTACTGTCCATATTACATGAGCTATAGAAAGAAAATCATAAGCCACTTAGGAAAGTTATCTTGGAATTATTTTGTCAAGGACATTCTCAGGAACTCTACAAAATCATAGACTTTATAAACTTATGAGCAATTTAAATTTACATGTTGATAATATCACATACAGCATTTTTAAAATTAATAGACAGGAGACGTGTGTTTCCTGGAAATTGACGGTCCTCAAACATTCTATAGAAGATTTATGGGCATGCTGATCCAACTCATTGAATTTCTTAAAGACTTCAGGACCTTTACGAAATAAAGTGCGGAACAATGTGAGCTAAGTTATCAGTTAGTTTATCTCTAGTTATTTCACTCATTTTAATGGACTTCCCTTTAGCAGTTGCAAAACTAGATTCAGCTTAATTTAATTTGGCAGCTGGAAGGGAGAGATAGCATGAACAATTCCATTTAAAGATTATATTTTGAAACATACATAAGATTCCTATACCAAAATAAAACCACCCTTCTAAGCAATTGCAACAATTTTTACAAAACTGTCAATGTCTACTCTGTCTTTGTATGATTATCTGCTTGGAATTGTTGGTAGGGAAGAAAGAGCTGAGTGCTATAGATTTAAATGGATGAAGAGTTAAACCCTAGAAAAATAAAACTAATGTTTTGAAAACACTAAGACAGACAGAATGCCATCCTGAAATTTAAAAATATTATGAATGTTGCTTTAAACTATATATATATATATATATATATATATATATATATATATATATACACGTATATAGATAGATATATAGATATAGATACAGATACAGAAACAGATACAGATACAAATACAGATACAGATACAGATACAGATACAGATACAGATACAGATATAGATATAGATATATAGATATATAGATATATAGATATAGATATATGGATGTAGAGTCAATATTTTAGTAAATATCATAAAAGCCCTAAGTGGACAGATGTCAGTTTTATAATGATAAGGATATTTCTATTTAAAGATTACAATAGAATAAGGGGTAGCCCTTGTCAGAATTAACTTTTAGTACAGAGAAATCTCCCAGGGAGGTTTTAAAAAATATTTTGTGAGGACATAAGTTCTCTTCCCTTCACTGTTCATTATGCTTACTAGATGAAATGAGGAATTTAGACACATAGACAAATATTCACACACCGACCTACCCCAGCTCCAAGTCAATTCTTTCTCCTAATTGGCCTTAACCAAAGGAAAAAATAAGGACTTCTATTATTATTATTGTTGTTGTTGTTGTTGTTACTAGAGGATTTTTAGCTTAGAGAAAGGTTTTTAGCAAAGCCAAAAAAGAAATTGACAAATATACTAAGAAAAGAAACTACTATTCATCAAAGTAAGTAAATATAATTTACATATAGACTACAGATTGGGAAAGATTCAAAAGAGTTAACAAAGAAGATAAGCTTACAAATAACCTAAACAAAGATTTCTCAAACCAATAGCTAGTATATTTATTAAAAAGCATTCATCATCTTAACCTGTTGGAGAAATATGAATAAAACATTCAGAGTTGATCTCTTCCCACTTAGAATGGTGATACATATTTACTGGCATTGAACTCTTGTGCTAGTAGTGATCTAAATTGGTCCAAAAATATAGAAAACATTGAGGCAACTTTCTAAGACATGAACATTGGACTCCACCTGATTGATCTATGGCACTACTTGGTATGCACACAGTACTTGTTAGTAGCCACTACAAACAAAAAATAAAATCAACATAGAATTAAAATGTCTCCATTTGTGAATGTTGAATATACAAATAAAGAATACACCTAAATATTAGCCTTTATATAAATTAATTAAAAATAGGTTAATACATATGCACAATATTTTACCAGTCAGAAAAGAATAAATCACATTTCTCAAAAGGAAATGAATTTGCGTGTGTGCATTTGTTTTTTTTTTTTTGAATTTTTATTTTATTTTATTTTTATTTTTTTCGAGACAGGGTTTCTTTGTATAGCCCTGGCTATCCTGGAACTCACTCTGTAGACCAGGCTGGCCTCAAACTCAGAAATTCGCCTGCCTCTGCTTCCCAGAGTGCTGGGATTACAGGCGTGCGCCACCACTGCCCGGCTTGTGTGTGTGCATTTGTGTGCGTTTCATATGTGAAAACAGAAAAACTAAGAGGGACAAAACCGGGAACTATAAAACTAAAGACAGAAGGGAGATTTCATGAGAGGCAAAGAAAGGAGGTTATAGAGGGTCTAACCATCTAAGGACTCTAATCTTAATACTTGTTAATATGTAAAATAAATATGACTGAATAATAATAAGTGGCAATTGAAGAGGAACAGATGGAGAAGGAGGAAAGGAAAGGGGTATATGGTAAGTCAATAAGTATTAGGTTTCACCCAGTCCAAAGACACTGTGGCTCAGGAGCACCATATTCTCTGGTACTTAACATTTCAAAGACATGGGTTCTCAGCGTATGTGAAAGACATCCTAGACATTCCAGGTTTGTCATAGCTAACTGATAGAGCCAAAGGTCCTTGTAGTTTTTCCTGATCTCCAGCAGAGAGAGATAATTATACATTACTAGAGATGCCTCAGCCTAAGTAATAATTGCATGCTGCTGCTGACTTCCTGTGTTGCTGAGGATTGTGGGGATGGGTACCAACAGTATCTGATAGAATTGTCCTATTGTACTCAGTAAGGGCGTACTAACTTTATTGCTTTTAACTTTTCACCAAAATGTATAGTTAAACACCACCAAATTTTGAAATGTTAAACATCAATTAAAAAATATCTCCATGTAGCTGGTCCAGCTGAAGGGCCATCAGCAGTGGAGCCAGGGCGACACAGGGACCAGTTAGGCCCTGCGCCCACGACCACTGACCTTCGCTGACCAGCCGGGCAGCAAGCAGCTGCAGTTGTGCTGCGCCTTTCCTGCACGGAGGCCACTTCAGAACTCGGCCTCCCACCAGTCAGAAGAGGTGCATCCATCTTGGTTCCGGACTCCGGGGATCGGACAGACTGAGGTACACAAACATAATCCGAGGCCAACATCACGGTGGTCTGAGCCCGACGGGCGTTGGCCTGCACCCAGGCCCTGGGCTGGTCGGGGGGCCATCGGGGTGCCAACCCAGCCAGGGTTTTTTTTTGCCCAGGCCTGCGCGCGCGCCGCCGCCATTTTGCCTACAGGACAACAGAGAGCTCTGGCGGGCAGACCTGTAACAGGCATAGCCGGAGGCTAACAAAGCGGGGGTCTAGGCCCCAAAAGGCACAGGACTGACCCCAAGGACTGGGCGGCTTGGTGGGCCATCTGTGAGTCAACCCGCCCAGGGGATTGTTAGCACAGCAGACTCTCCCGCGCTTTCAGGGACGCCATCCTAGTCACCTGGCGGACCCAATTAACAGTCATAGCCCTAGGGGAACTTTGCTCGGACCTAGGCCTCCCAGGCTTTTGCCTGGACTCAGGGACTGGGCGACCAGGCTAACCTTGTGTGCGACAGTCCAGTTGGCGGATCGGCTGCCCAGCGGAGTGAGCGGAACACAGGGGAGATCACAGCAGCATACACCATCGGCACTCCCTGGGGGTGCACACAGGCTCCATCTGCTCCACAGACACAATCTGGGGCAAGGCCTCAGGCTGAAGCCCTCAGCTCTACTCCCTCCGCTTCCAGATCCAGATCAGCCTGGGCGGCAGCACCACATCTCCAAGTCCTGCAAGTGGCTAGCTGGGCTTCCGGGAGGCCAGCTGGGAGAAGTCAGTGTGCTCCAGTGAATCCAGCGGGCCCCAGCGGGAGCCTTCGGGTGCCTGCTTTGGGATCTGAACAGCCTGGGCAGCAGCACCCTGTCTACAAGCAGTGCAGGAGGTAAGCTGTGCACCAGAGGCCAACTGGGAAGGGGCAGCTTGCACTGGTGAGTTCAGCACTGACAAGAGAAACTAACACCAGTGAGAACTAGATGGCAAAAGGCAAACGCAGGAACGTCACTAACAGAAATCAAGGCAATATGGCAACATATGAACCCAATTCTCCTCTACCAACATGTCCTGGATACCCCATCACACCAGTAAAACAAGATTTGGATTTAAAATCACTGGTCATGATGCTGGTACAGGAACACATGAAGGACATACTTAAAGAAATTCAGGAGAAAATGGATCAAAAGTTAGAAGCCCTTGCAAGGGAAACACAAAAATCATTGAAAGAAATCCAGGAGAATACAAAAGCCAACAAGGAGGAAATGCAAAAAACACTTAAAGAAATACAGGAGAACTTTGGTCAACAGGCTGAGGTCATGAAAGACGAAACACAAAAATCTCTTAAAGAAATACAGGAGAACTTTGGTCAACAGGCTGAGGTCATGAAAAAGGAAACACAAAAATCTCTTAAAGAATTACAGGAAAACACAAACATGCAAGTGAAGGAGCTAAGCAAAACCATCCAGGATCTAAAATCAGAAGTAGAAACAACTAAGAAAACTAAAAGGGAGACAACTTTGGAGATAGAAAGCCTTGGGAAGAAATCGGGGGACAGAGATGCAAATATCAACAACAGAATACAAGAGATAGAAGAAAGAATCTCAGATGCTGAAGATTCCATAGAAACCATGGACTCAACAGTTAAAGAAAATGGAAAATGCAAAAAGCTTGTAACCCAAAATATCCAGGAAATCCAGGACACATTGAGAAGACCAAACCTAAGGATTATAGGCATAGATGAGAGTGAAGATCTACAACTTAAAGGGCCAGCAAATATCTTCAATAAAATTATGGAAGAAAACTTCCCTAACCTAAAGAGAGAGATGCCCATGAATATACAAGAAGCCTACAGATCTCCAAACAGACTGGACCAGAACAGAAATACTTCCCGTCACATAATAATCAAAACACCAAATGTTCTAAACAAAGAAAGAATACTAAAGGCAGTAAGAGAAAAAGGCCAAGTAACATATAAAGGAAGACCTATCAGAATCACAGCAGACTTTTCACCTGAGACTATGAAGGCTAGAAGGTCCTGGGCAGATCTCATGCAGACTCTAAGAGAACACAAATGCCAACCAAAACTACTATATCCAGCAAAACTCTCAATCACCATAGATGGAGAAACTAAGATATTTCATGACAAAACCAAGTTTACCCAATATCTATCCACAAAAGCGGCCCTAAAAAGGATAATAGGAGGACAACACCAATACAAGGAGGGAAACTTCACCCTGGAAAAAGCAAGATAGTAAACTTTCATCAAACCCAAAAGAAGTTAAGCATTCAAATTTAAAAAATAACGTCAAAAATGATAGGAAGTAACAATCACTATTCCTTAATATCTCTTAACATCAATGGACTTAATGCCCCAACTAACTGGATGGATACGTAAACAGGACCCTACATTTTGCTGCTTACAGGAAACACACCTCAGGGTCAAAGACAAACACTACCTCAGAGTAAAAGGCTGGAAGACAATTTTACAAGCAAATGGTCTCAGGAAACAAGCTGGAGTAGCCATTTTAATATCAGATAAAATTGACTTTCAACCCAAAGTCATCAAAATAGTCCCTGAGGGACACTTCTTGCTGGTCAAAGGAAAAATACAAAAAGAAGAACTGTCAATCCTGAACATCTATGCCCCAAATGCAAGGGCACCCTCTTTCGTAAAAGAAACTTTATTAAAACTAAAAGCACACATTGCACCTAACACAATAATTGTGGGTGACTTCAACACTGCACTTTCCTCAATGGACCGATCAGGAAAACAGAAACTAAACAGGGACACAATGAAACTAATTGAAGCTTTGGACCAATTAGATTTAACAGATATATATAGAACATTCTATCCTAAAACAAAAGAATATACCTTTTTCTCAGCACCTCATGGTACCTTCTCCAAAATCGACCATATAATTGGTCACAAGTCAGACCTCAACAAATATAAGAAGATAGAACTAATCCCATGCCTCCTATCTGATCACTATG
Organism: Apodemus sylvaticus; assembly: GCF_947179515.1. Classification (NCBI taxonomy): domain Eukaryota; kingdom Metazoa; phylum Chordata; class Mammalia; order Rodentia; family Muridae; genus Apodemus; species Apodemus sylvaticus. The sequence goes on along the minus strand of NC_067484.1, from coordinate 46,079,021 downwards.
GAGTAAAAGTGGTCTTCAATAGCACCAGAAACAACAGAAAACCCACATACACGTGGAAACTGAACAATACTCTACTCAATGATACCTTGGTCAAGGAAGAAAGAAAGAAAGAAATTAAAGACTTTTTAGAACACAATGAAAATGAAAACACAACATACCCAAATCTATGGGACACAATGAAAGCAGTGCTAAGAGGAAAACTCATAGCCCTGAGTGCCTCCAAAAAGAAAATGGAGAGAGCATACATTACCAGCTTAATGACACACCTGAAAGCCCTAGAACAAAAAGAAGCTATTTCGCCCAGGAGGAGTAGAAGGCAGGAAATCATCAAACTCAGGGCCGAAATCAATCAAGTAGAAACAAAGAGAACCATACAAAAAATCAACAAAACCAGGAGCTGGTTCTTTGAGAAAATCAACAAGATAGATAAACCCTTAGCCAGACTGACCAAAGGGCACAGAGAAAGTATCCAAATTAACAAACTTAGAAATGAAAAGGGAGATATAACAACGGAAACTGAGGAAATCCAAAATATCATCAGATCCTACTACAAGAGCCTGTACTCAACACAACTGGAGAATCTGGAGGAAATGGACAATTTCCTTGACAGATACCAAATACCAAAATTAAATCAGGACCAACTAGACCATCTAAACAGTCCCATAATGCCTAAAGAAATAGAAGGAGTCATAGAAAGTCTTCCAACCAAAAAAAGCACAGGACCAGATGGCTTCAGTGCAGAATTCTACCAGACCTTCAAAGAAGAGTTAACACCAATACTCTTCAAACTATTCCACAAAATAGATACAGAAGGAACACTACCGAATTCCTTCTACGAAGCCAAAATTACGCTGATACCAAAGCCACAAAAAGATCCAACAAAGAAAGAGAACTTCAGACCAATTTCCCTTATGAACATAGATGCAAAAATACTCAATAAAATTCTTGCCAACAGAATCCAAGACCACATCAAACGATCATCCACCATGATCAAGTAGGCTTTATCCCGGGAATGCAGGGTTGGTTCAATATACGGAAATCCATCAATACAATCCACTACATAAACAAACTCAAAGAACAAAACCACATGGTCATTTCATTGGATGCTGAAAAAGCATTTGACAAAATTCAGCATCCCTTCATGCTTAAAGTCTTGGAGAGAACAGGAATTCAAGGCCCATACCTAAACATAGTAAAAGCAATATACAGCAAACCGGTAGCCAGCATCAAACTAAATGGAGAGAAACTTGAAGCAATCCCACTGAAATCAGGGACCAGACAAGGCTGCCCCCTTTCTCCTTATCTTTTCAATATTGTACTTGAGGTACTAGCTCGGGCAATTCGACAACATAAGGAGGTCAAAGGGATACAAATTGGAAAGGAAGAAGTCAAACTATCATTATTTGCAGACGACATGATCGTCTACCTAAGTGACCCAAAGAACTCCACTAGAGAGCTCCTGCAGCTGATAAACAACTTCAGCAAAGTGGCAGGTTACAAAATCAACTCAAGCAAATCAGTGGCCTTCCTATACTCAAAGGATAAGCAGGCTGAGAAAGAAATTAGGGAAATGACCCCCTTCATAATAGCCACAAACAGTATAAAGTATCTTGGGGTGACTCTTACCAAACATGTGAAAGATCTGTATGACAAGAACTTCAAGACTCTGAAGAAGGAAATGGAAGAAGACCTCAAAAAATGGGAAAACCTCCCATGCTCATGGATCGGTGGAATCAATATAGTTAAAATGGCCATTTTGCCTAAAGCACTATACAGATTCAATGCAATACCCATCAAAATCCCAACTCAATTCTTCACAGAGTTAGAAAGAGCAATTATCAAATTCATCTGGAACAACCAAAAACCCAGGATAGCTAAAACTATTCTCAGCAACAAAAGAAAATCTGGGGGAATCAGTATCCCTGACCTCAAGCAATACTACAGAGCAATAGTGTTAAAAACTGCATGGTATTGGTACAGTGACAGGCAGGAGGATCAATGGAACAGGATTGAAGATCCAGAAATGAACCCACACACCTATGGCCACTTGATCCTCGACAAAGAGGCTGAAAACATCCAATGGAAAAATGATAGCCTTTTCAACAAATGGTGCTGGTTCAACTGGAGGTCAGCATGCAGAAGAATGCGAATTGATCCATCCTTGTCTCCTTGTACTAAGCTCAAATCCAAATGGATCAAGGACCTCCACATAAAGCCAGACACTCTGAAGCTAATAGAAAAGAAACTGGGGAAGACCCTTGAGGACATCGGTACAGGGAGAAAGTTTCTGAACAGAACACCAATAGCGTATGCTCTAAGAGCAAGAATTGACAAATGGGACCTCATAAAATTACAAAGTTTCTGTAAGGCAAAGGACACCATCAAGAGGACAAATCGGCAACCAACAAATTGGGAAAAGATCTTCACCAATCCTACATCAGATAGAGGGCTAATATCCAATATATATAAAGAACTCAAGAAGTTAGACTCCAGAAAACCAAACAACCCTATTAAAAATGGGGTACAGAGTTAAACAAAGAATTCTCACCTGAAGAACTTCGGATGGCGGAGAAGCATCTTAAAAAATGCTCAACTTCATTAGTCATTAGGGAAATGCAAATCAAAACAACCCTAAGATTTCATCTTACACCAGTCAGAATGGCTAAGATTAAAAATTCAGGAGACAGCAGGTGTTGGAGAGGGTGTGGAGAAAGAGGAACACTCCTCCACTGCTGGTGGGGTTGCAAATTGGTGCAACCACTCTGGAAATCAGTCTGGAGGTTCCTCCGAAAACTGGGCACCTCACTTCCAGAAGATCCTGCTATACCACTCCTGGGCATATACCCAGAAGACTCCCCACCATGTAATAAGGATACATGTTCTACTATGTTCATAGCAGCCCTATTTATAATTGCCAGATGCTGGAAAGAACCCAGGTATCCCTCAACAGAAGAGTGGATGCAAAAAATGTGGTATATCTACACAATGGAGTACTATTCAGCCATTAGAAACAATGAATTCATGAAATTCTTAGGCAAATGGATGGAGCTAGAGAATATCATACTAAGTGAGGTAACCCAGACTTAAAAGGTGAATCATGGTATGTACTCACTATTAAGTGGATATTAACTTAGAAAACTGGAATACCCAAAACATAATCCACACATCAAATGAGGTACAAGAAGAAAGGAGGAGTGGCCCCTGGTTCTGGAAAGACTCAGTGAAACAGTACTCAGCAAAACCAGAACGGGGAAGTGGGAAGGGGTGGGTGGGAGGACAGGGGAAGAGAAGGGGGCTTACGGGACTTTCGGGGAGTGGGGGGGCTAGAAAAGGGGAAGTCATTTGAAATGTAAATAAATTATATCGAATAAAAAATATCTGCATTTTCCAGTAATGAATTTTAATATATAATCATTGTTTAAAAAATATTCACATCTTAAAGATACAGTGAGAGGGTCCATAGTGAAATATTTCTAAAGAAAGAACTAATAGGTCAGGTATCTAAGGTAAGTAATAAAACTGTCATTTAGTCAATGGAAAAGAAAGTCATTTTGGAGGCAAAATATAATCAGAGAGGTTGAGCATAAGTTTCTGAATGTTCTCATGATATTATTCTTAAAAATGTCTATTGCTTTATATACTATATAATTGGGAGAACATAAATCTTCAGGGATGGAACTACAACAGCCTACTGTCACTTGCTTATAAATATATGATGATTGACAAATAAAACAATAAAGCAACAAGTATACACTTCATTTTTAATTTTTTAAAATTTTCTATATTCTTTGTTTACATTCCAAATTTTCCCTTCTCCTGGTCCCTCCCTTCTCCATAAGTCATTTAGCCCTCTTCCCTCTGCCTGTTCCCCAGTCAACCCCCTCCCATTTCTCTGTCCTGGTAATCCCCTACAATGCTGGATCAAGCCTTTCTAGGACCAGGGACCTCTCCTGCCTTCTTCTTGGGAATGATTTGATATGTGAATAGTGTCTTGGGTATTCAGAGCTTCTGGGCTAATATCCACTTATCAGTGACTACATTCCATGTGTGTTCTTTTGTGAATGAGTTACCTCACTTAGGATACTTTCCAGTTCCAAACATTTGCCTAAGAATTTCATGAAATTATTGTTTTTAATTGCTGAGTAGTATTCCATTGTGTAAATATACCACATTTTCTATATCCATTCCTCCACTGAGGGACATCTGGATTCTTTCCATCTTCTGGCTATTATAAATAAGGCTGCTATGAACATAGTGGAGCATGTGTCTTTATTGCATGTCAGGGAATCCTCTGGGTTGCCCAGGAGTGGTATAGCAGGATCATCCAGAAGTGTCATGCCCAGTTTTCTGAAGAACTGCCAGACTGATTTCCAGAGTGGTTGTACCAACTTACAATCCCAATAACAGTGGAGGAGTGTTCTGTTTCCTCCACATGCTTGCCAACACCTGCTGTCTCCTGAGTTTTTAATCTTAGCCATTCTGACTAATGTTTTATTAGTGTGAGGTAAAATCTCAAGGTTGTTTTGATTTTGCATTTCCCTAATGACTAATTATGTTGAACATCTCTTAAGGTGCTTCTCAGCCATTCGAAGTTCTTCGGGTGAAAAATCTTTGTTTAGCTCTGTACCCCATTTTTTAATAGGATTATTTGGCACTCTGGAGTCTAACTTTTTGAGTTCTTTGTATATATTGGATATTAGCCTTCTGTCAGATGTAGGGTTGGTGAAGATCTTTTCCCAATTTGTTGGTTGCCATTTTGTCCTTTTGACAGTGTCCTTTGCCTTACAGAAACTTTGTAATTTTATTAGGTTCCATTTGTTAAGGCCCATACCTAAACATAGTAAAAGCAATATACAGCAAACCAGTAGCCAACATGAAACTAGTTGGAGAGAATCTTGAAGAAATCCCACTAAAATCAGGGACTAGACAAACTTCCCCTTCTCTCCATATCTTTTCAATACAGTGCTTGAAGTTCTAGCTAGAGCAATTAGAAAACAAAAGGAGGTCAAAGGGAAACAAATTGGAAAGGAAGAAGTCAAACTATCACTATTAGCAGATGATATGATAGTATACTTAAGTGACCCAAAAAAGTCCACCAGAGAACTCCTACAGCTGATAACTTCAGCAAAGTGGCTTGTTATAAAATCAACTCAAGCAAATCAATAGCCTTCCTATACTCAAAGCATAAGCAGGCTGAGAAAGAAATTAGGGAAATGACACCCTTCACAATAGCCACAAACAATATAAAGTATCTTGGTGTGACTCTAACCAAACAAGCGAAAGATCTGTATGACAAGTACTCCAGGTATCTGAAGAAGGAATAGGAAGAAGACCTCAGAAAATGGAAAAATCATCCATGCTTGTGGATTGGCAAGATTAATATAGTAAAAATGGCTGTCTCGCCAAGAGCAATCTACAGATTAAATGCAATCCGCATCAAAATCCCAACTCAGTTCTTCATAGAGTTAGAAAGGGCAATTCTCAAATTTATCTGGAATAAAAAAAAACCCAGGATAGCTAAAACTATTCTCAACAGTAAAAGAACTTCAGGGGGAATCAGTATTCTGGACCTCAAGTAGTACTAGAGAGCAATAGTGTTAAAAACCAGCATGGTATTGGTACAGTGACAGGCAGGTAGATCGATGGAATAGAATTGAAGACCCTGAAATGAACCCACACACCTATGGTCACTTGATCTTTGACAAAGGAGCTAAAACCATTCAGCGGAAAAAAGATAGCCTTTTCAACAAATGGTGCTGGTTCAACAGGAGGTCAGCATGCAGAAGAATGCAAATCGATCCATTCTTATCTCCTTGTACTACTCCAACTGGATCAAGGTCCTCCACATAAAACCAGACACGCTGAAACTAATAGAAAAGAAAATGGGGAAGAGCCTTGAGCACATGGGCACAGGGGAAAATTCCTTGAACAGAACACCAATAGCTTATGCTCTAAGTATACAGTCCTATGTTCCTCTTCTAAAATTGTACTGTGCACTTTTCTGTCTTTTTTTTTTTTTACAAAATCTTCTAAGCCATATATAGCCATGATTGAGGTTAGATTGATATCTCATTTTTATGCATGTTCTCCTAATGTACTCTGTTACTTTGGCTGTATTTCACAGCACACACACAGGTGTCCAGCATCTTATACATGCTAAAAATATTATCCCATAACAGACTAGTCGAGAACAATGTTCTTGGTCAGAAATTACTGTTGTTTTCAAAGTTACAGTTTTTTAATTAATTAATTTACTTACTTTACATCTCAAATATAGTTTCCCCTCTGTCTTCTCTCCTAAGTCCTCCATCATTTACTCCCATCGACTCCTTCTACTTTTCTCTTCAGAAAAGTGTAAGCCTCCCATGGATATCAACCAGCCTTGGCATGTAAAGTTATAGTAAAACTAGGCACTTTTCCATCTGAGGATAGATACGGTAGCTCATAACACGAAAAGGGCCCCAAAGACAGGCAACAGAAGCAAAGACAGCCCTTGCTCACACTGCTAGGAGTGCCACATTGACCAAGCTTTTAACTGTTACATATGTTCAGAGGATTTAGTTCTGTCCCATGCTTGCTCTCTGGTTGGAAGTTCAGACTCTGAGCCAGTATGGGACCTTGTTAGGTGATTTTGTAGGTTCCACAGGATACTCCAAGCCTAATGCTTGGCTGTGTCTCTGCATCTGTTCCCAACATTTGCTGGATGTAACCTCTCTCATAACATTTTTCAAGGCTCTTGTCTGCAAGTATATCAGAATATCATTAACAGTGTCAAGGGTAGAATTCCTCTCATGGCATAGGTCTTAAGTTAGATCAGTCATTGGTTGGTCATTCCCTGAATTTCTGCTCCATCTTTATCTCTGCATATCCTATAGGCAGGATAAATTGTAGGTCTAAAGTTTTGTGGCTGGTTTGGTGCAATAAGCCCTCCACCAAACGTCTTGCCAGCTATGGACACTTATGGATATAGAGAGGAAGAACCATATTCGGATTTGTTTAGCTATGTTGGATTAGCATCACGGCCTCTGGCTGAAATTAAAACTATTTTTCGCTAAAAATTCTTGAAATTTGCTTTAAAGATCAGTCATTGCTTTTTAGAATGGTTTTACAAACCATGAGAGAAAAGTTAGATTAGGTGGGTTTTTTTTTTATCTGTAATTCACCAAATGGTATCAGATTATCATTGGAGCAAAGAAATCATTGTTAAATTACATTAAATATTTGAATATTTTACTTATTGGAGATTTATGATTACTCTCAGTTGTAAATTAGTGACTCACCAACTCATTTCCCATGAACATTAAAGCTGGGTTGTTTCTCTCATTAAAAAGAAAAAAAAACTTGCCTGGCTATAGTAGATGTCCTGTTCAGGCTCCATATCACTCATAGCCAGAAGTCTTAGGATTACGCTCATAGATTCCTGGGAGTTTCCATTGCTCTAGATTTCTAGCTATTCCTAAAGATGCTTCCCAATTCCAGTTGTCTCTCTCAGTGATCTCTCTTTCTGACCTCCCACACCTGATCCCTCCTGTTCTCACATCCCAGTATCCACCCAAACACCATAATGTCTATTTTGTTTCTTCTTGTGAGTGATATTCAACCCCACAACCCCTTGAGCTATCCTTGTTACTTAGGTTCTTTGGGGCTGTGAATTGTAGTATGATTATTGTTTACTTTATGGCTAATATCCACTTATAAATGAGTACATACCATGTTTGTCTTTCTGGGTCTGGGATATCTCACTGAAGATAACCTTTTCTAGTTCCATCCGTTTGTCTTCAAATTTCATGATGTCATTGCTTTAAGAACTGAGTAGTACTCCACTGTGTAAATGTACCACATTTTCTTTATTCATTCCTTAGTTGACATAAGGGTTAAAGATCTCCTATGCTCATGGATCAGTAGGATTAACATAGTAAAAATGGCCATCTTACCAAAAGTAACTCATAGATTCAACACATCCTAATCTAAATTTTGATACATTTTTTACAGACCTTGAAAGAACAATACTTATCTTCATATAAAAAAACAAACACAAACCCCTCAAAATATCTATACAATAAAAGAACTTCTGGGGGTATCACCATCCCTTAGTTCATACTATATTATAGAGCAATAATAATAAAAACTGCATGATGTTAGCATAAAATCATAACAGGTTAATAAACAGAATCAAATTGAAGACACAGATGGGAAGCCATAAACTTACTTACACTTGATTTTTATACAATAGAAAAAAATAAAAAATAATCTTCAGCAAGTGGTGTTGATTTAACTGATGTCTGCATGTAGAAAAATGTAAATAGACCCATATCTTTCGCCCTGTATAAAACTCAAGTCCAAGTGGATCAAAGACATTAGCATAAAACAAGATACACAAAACCTGATAGAAAAGAAAGAGGGGCATAGCCTTGAATGAATTGGCCCAGAAGACAATTTCCTGAACAGAACATCAAAGCTAAGGCCCTAAGACAAGCAATCTATAGGACCTCCTGAAATTGAAAAGCAAAGTATACTATCAATAGAACAAAACAACAGCCTACAGAATGTAAAAAGTCATCACCAATGTCACATCAAAGAAAGGATTGTTATCCAAAATATATAAATAACTCAAGAACTTAAACATCAAGAAACCAAATAACCCAAATAAAAAACTGGGATACAGATCTAAACAGAATTCTCGACAAGAATCTCTAATGGCTGAGAAGCACTTAAAGAAATGTTCAGCTTCCTTGGCCATCAGGGAAATGCAAGTCAAAATGACTCTGAGATTCCATCCTACATACATTAGTTATGATCATAATCATATGATAGCTCATACTAATCATGTAACATAAGGAAAAGACTTCCATTGCTCATTGGAGTACAATTGTATAGCCACTTTGGATATCAATTTGGTGTTTTCTCAGAAAATTGTGACTAGATCAATCTCAACTATACTATTCCTGAGAACATACCCATGTTTCATCCTACCACAAGGAAATTTGCTCACCTATGTTCCTAGCAGCTTTATTCATAACAGCCAGAATCTGGAAACAACCTGGAGGTCCTTCAAAGTTATATTTTTGACCAAATAAAATTTGAGGGTTTCTATCTTGTGTGTAAAGTTGTTTTAGAAAATTAAAAAAACTTTTGTTCATGTGTTCCTTATGCTAAAAGTGGCAAGAAAACAAGTGAAATTATCTTTTGTATTTATTTGTACTTGTCACTGAAACCCAGGGAGAATTCCATGATAGAGCAGATAGAATTCTGACAGCACTCTTCAGCATTTCTCTCCTGTCTACGTTCTTGAGGATTTATAAGTGTTTTGTGCTTGACTCATTTGGTCCTATGGTCTTCTGGGATAAGATCTTTAGTCACATTAGATTCTCTGCACATAGACATCTGACTAAATACCCATCCATTTTCTTGACATTTTTTAGTTATTGATGATCATCCATGTTGGTTGAAGGTAAGTCTGTCTTAATTAATTTTTTAAAGCATACCTTATTTCACTCTTTTTCACTTTACTTTTAAATTCCATTAATTTAGATGTAACAAATAGTGCTTGCTATAATAGTCTCATGCTATATAACAATGTATGTTCTGGTTTGCATAAATAAAACTACAGATACCATTTTTTAGAAATAAAACATCTGAAGTTAAACAACAATATTTCATTAAATAAATACATGTAGGAACCTTTTACAGAAATCATTGCTCAATCTCTATAAAAAAGGCTGCACTTATTTTACTTTTCTTAAAGTTCTTTGATATAAATATAAGATAGGAAGGGAAGATTCAAATCTAAAAATTTATTTTCTGTTTTAGATGGCCTTTTGTAGTGCCAGTAAACCATCTCTTGCTTAGCCAGCTGCTTGTATCCTTGTCTATAAAATGCAGAGGTTAATAATAAGTTATTTGAAATGTTGTTATAAGAAGTAAATCACATAATAATTGAATTTTTAGTGGATAATTTGTGGCAGGCATAGTGAACATTTAGAAAACAGTTTTCATTTGTTATTCTCTTGTATAATAGCTGGCTATCAGCAGGTTAGACTCATGCCAAATGAACTTAAGCTTAAGTCATAAAATTTAGACTAAAATAACTTTATCAAGGTTTTATTCATCTTTCTTATTTAGACCTTCTCAGATTCAATTTTTGAACCAATGTCCATTGTGTTCTGTCCTTCCATTGGAGTCCTATGTTCTTGTCTCATGCCTCCTATATTATGAAGTTCTCAATGGTCACGCATGTGTCAGTGTTTTCTCTATTTTCTGAAGTGTTGTAAAAGATTTTCCCCAAATATGTATTAAATTAGGTAGTTTTGTCTTTTATTTGCAAATGTAACTTTCTAAACTCGTACTATTTTGTATAATTATATATTTTAAGGCAAAGGCAATGTGCCCGAACTTAGCAAGCTATTTTATACAGAATAATTTTATACCCACCTTGAAAACATTGTTTTCCTCATTTTAACTTTTAATTGTCAATATTTCTAAATCCATATACATATAAATCTAATTTCTTTCTGTACCCTCAGGTATCTCCTGAATATATTGCTCTGGTATAAGGGACAACAAGACAAATTATATCATATTATTATGCATGGCAGAACTGCAAAGCACCACTGGGCCCAATTCACCTGATTTTTAACATATCTTTTATGGATTCAATAGAAAAAACAAGGGGATTTACATATTCAGAAAAAGCTCTTTATTCTAACCATCCTAATTCTCTGTTCTTTAAGGGGAAAACAAGCTTTTCCACACACAGCATCATCAACCAATTGTCTCCTGGGCAAAGAAAGCGCCAAGGAGTTTATGTTGGCAAGATTCTTACTTCAGTAAGTAATAACACTCTTAAGGGGGAAAGTCTAAAATGTTTTCAAATATGCCAGATGCATATTAGAACAGTTAGGAGAACTCATAAACAGAGATTCCCCAAAGCCCCATTATACTTCAGTTCAGACAAACTAGCAATCTCTCCTTGAAAGCAGGTGCTCAGATCCAGAACATGCAGACACCAGGAGCCCTGGATTCCACTCTGTATCTTCCTGGAGTCTTGGGGATGAAGAAGTTCATTTCATTGAGTAATTCACTGACTGTGTACTTTATAAAGACCCTCCTTGACATAAAGCACAAGATTTTGGTATCTCTTATGAACCACACGTGATGGTTGTGCAGAATAGAAACAATGGAATAAAAAGAAAGAAAACATGCCTGAGTTTACCTCAGAAAAAGTATCTGGCATAAAAGGCAGAGACAGTCAGAGTGGCTTAGCTGTCAGAAGCCAGCCATCCTCTTAAAGACTGAGGAATGTGACAGTCAGCTGGTGAGAAAATTGATGCTAGGAAATACAATAGCAAAAGTATGACTTCTCTATAGGGCACAAATGACAAGACAAACAGAAGGAAAAGGCACAAGAAATAGAGACCCACTCATTTACATACTCTGGAATCCCATAAAAACATTGCATTGGAAGCCATGTTATATTCACAAAAGACCTGGTGCAGACCTGTGCAAGCCTTGTGCATGCTGCTTCAGTCTGTATGAGTTCATGAGTTTTGCTCATGTTGATTTAGAAAGAATTGTTTCCTAACTGTCCTTTGACTCTTACACTCCAATTTCAATGATTAACTGAGTTCTGAAGAAAGGGATTTGAAGAAAATGTCTATTCTTCCTTACCCTCTGCATAATCTGTATATGGGTTTCTGAGTTTTTCCCATCTGCTGCAGGAGGAAGATTTTCTAATGATGAGTGCACAAGTCACTGATCTGTGAGTTAAGCAGAATATTATTTGGACTCATTTTACTGTTGTGCTCTTTCAGCAGAGCAATGTAGTATTTGACTTTACCCGAAGTCAAGGCTATCTAGTCTCAGGTTTCTGGTCACCAAGGCTGTGATGGGTGTGCATTCTGTCTTATGGTGTAAGCCTCAAGTCACAGTGAGTATTGTTTGGTTACTTCCACAAGCTTTGTGCTCTCATTGCCTACAATATCCTGCAGGCAGGACACCATTGTACATAAAGGCTTGGGCTTGAGGGGTAGTAGGTGTGTTAATTTTAATTATCTCATCCTATACTCCCTCCCACATCCCCCTCTTCCCCACTTGACCCTCCCATTTCAGGTCCCCCATCTATACATATCCATCTATTTTATTTCTCTTTCCAAAAGTGATCTATGTGTTCTTCCTTGTCTCTTTCTCTATGCCTAATCTCTGTGATTCTATGGATTGTAGCTTAGTTTATATTATTGCCTGAGATCTAATATCTATATATAAGCAAATATATGCCAAATATCTCTTTCTGGTCCTGGGATCCCTCACCAAGAATTATTTTCCCCAGTTCCATGAATTTAACTGCAAATTTCACAATATCATTATTAATAGCTGAGTAATACTCCATTGTGCAAATGTATCACATATTCTTTATTTGCTCTTCTGTTGGGGAACATCTGGGTTTTTTCTCTCAATATCCAGCTGTTATGAAGAAAGCAACTATGAAAATGGTTAGGTAACTGTGGTAGGATGAAGCAACACAAGAAGGTTATAACTGAATCTTAAGCTCTTGAGATAGATTGATGTTCATTTCCCCAAGGAACCACCACACTGATTTCTTGAGTAGATATGCAAGTTTACAATCCTACAAGCATTTGATCTACACCACATTTTTAATTGGGTTATTCACTTTCTTGGTAGACTTTTGTGTTCTTTATATATTTTGGATATTAGTTCTCTATTGGTAATAATAATAATAATAATAATAATAATAATAAACTTTCCTACTCTGAAGACTGCTGCTTTTTCAATGACAATATCCTTTGTTATGTAAAAGTTTTTAATTAGGTGAGGTCCCAATTATTAATTGCTGATCATAGTACCTAAGTGTTTTGTCTAACAGTATTCTGTTCAGAAAGTCTTTTTCTGTGCAAATGAAATAAAAATTATTTCCCCAGTTACTCTTATATCAGGTTCAGTATGTTTTATTTTATGGTGAAGGTTTTAGTGCATTTGGAGTTGGGTTTTGTTCACAGTGACAATGGCTCTGCTTTCATTTTTCTACATGCAGGTATCCAGTTTGATCAGCATCATTTTTGTCAAAGATGCTGTCTTCTGTTCAGTGGGTATTTTGGGTTTCTTCTTTTTTATTTTAATTTACTTACATTTCAAGTGCTTTCCTCTTACCCAGTCCCCCCCTCTCTTTTCCCGTTCCCTGCACCCTTGATTCCCCTACACTGGGGCATCCTTCAAACCTTCATAGGACCAAGGGACTCTCCTCCCATTGATATCTGACAAGGCTTTCCTCTGCTAAAGATTCAGCCAGAGCCATGTGTACTCCTTGGTTGGTGGCTTAGCCCCTAGGAGCTCTGGGGAGTCTGATTATTTGATATTGCTGTTCTTCCTATGGAGTTGCAAACCCCTTTGGCTCCCTCAGTCCTTTCTCTAACTCCTCCACTGGGGACCCCCACATTCAGTGTAATGGCTGGCTGCAAGCCTCCAACTCTATTCCTAAGACTCTGTCAGGGACTCTCAGGAGACTGCTATATCAGGCTCCTTTCAGCAAGTTTTCTTTAGCATCCACAATAGTGTTGGAGGATGGTGACTGTATCTGGGATGAATCCCCAAGTAGTACAGTCTCTGGATGGTCTTTCCTTCAATCTCTGCTTTGTACTTTTTCTCTACATATGCTCCTGTGAATACTGTGTTCCCTTTTCTAAGAAGGACTGAAGTACCCACACTTTGGTTTTCCTTCTTCTTTAGCTTCATATGGTCTATGAATTATATCTTGGGTATATGGAGCTTCTGGGCGAATATCCACTTATCAGTGAGTGCAGACCATGTGAGTTCTTTTGTGATTGGGTTATCTCATGCAGGATAATATTTTCTAATTCTATCCATTAGCCTAAGAATTTCATGAATTCATTGTTTTAAATAACTGAATAGCGTTCCATTATGTAAATGTACATTTTCTATATCCATTCTTCTGTTGAAGGACATCTGGATTCTTTCAAAATTCTGGCTATTGAAAATAAGACTGCTATGAATATAGTGGAACATATGCCCTTGTTATATATTGGAACACCTTTTGGGTATGCCCAGGAGGGGTATAGCTGGATCCTCAGGTAGTACTATGTCCAATTTTCTGAGGAACTGCCAAACTAATTTCCAGAGTGGTTGTACCGGCTTGCAATCTTACCAACAGTGGAGGAGTATTCCTCTTTCTCCACATCCTCACCAGCATCTGAATTTTTCATCTTAGCCATTCTCACTAGTGTGAGGTGGAATCTCAGGGTTGTTTTGATTTGCATTTCCCTGATGATTAAGGATATTGAACATTTCTTTAAGAGCTTCTCAGTCCTTCCAGTTTTCTCATTGAGAATTCTCTGTTTAGCTCAGTTCCCCAATTTTAATAGGGTTATTTGGTTCTCTGGAGTCTAATTTCTTGAGTTCTTCGTATATATTGGATATTAACCCTATATTGGATTGGTAAAGATATTTTCCCAGTCTGTTGGTAGACATTTTGTTCTAATGACAGTGTACTTTGTCTTATAGAAGCTTTGCAAGTTTATGAGGTCCTACTTGTTGATTCTTGGTTTTAGAGCAAAAGCCATTAGTGTTCTATTCAGGAAATTTTCCCCTGTGCCCATGTGTTCAAGGCTCTTCCCCACTTTCTCTTCTACTAGATTCAGCATATCTGGTTTTATGTGGAGATCCTTGAACTACATGGGCTTGAACTTTGTACAGTGAGATAAGAATGATCAATTCGTAATCTTCTACAAGTTGACCACCAGTTGAACCAGCACCATTTGTTGAAAATGCTGTCTTTTTTTCCATTGGAAGGTTTTAGCTCCTTTGTCAAAGATCAAGTGACCATAGAGGCGAGGGTTCATTTCTGGGTCTTTAGTTCTATTCCACTGATCTACCTGCCTGTCATTGTATCAATACCATGCTGGTTTTTTTTTTTTCACCATTGCTCTGTAGTACAACTTGAGGTCAGGTTGGTGATTCTTCCAGAAGTTCTTTTATTGTTGAGAATAGTTTTCACTATCCTGGTTTCTTTGTTATTCCAAATGTATTTGAGAATTGGTCTTTCTAAATCTGTAAAGAATTGAACTGGATTTTTAATGGAGATTGCATTGAATATGTAGATTGCTTCCTGCAAGATGGACAGTTTTACTATATTAATCCTCCCAAACTTTGAGCATGGGAGATCTTTCCATCTTCTGAGGTCTTCTATGATTTCTTTCTTCAGAGACTTGAAGTTCTTATCATACCCTTAACTTGTTTGGTTAGCTTCACACCAAGATACTTTATATTGTTTATGACTATTATTAATGGTGTTGTTTCCCTAATTTCTTTCTGAGCCTGTTTATCCTTTGAGTATAGGAAGTCTGCTGGTTTGTTTGAGTTAATTTTTTATCCAGCCACTTTGCTGAAGTTGTTTATCTGCTACAGGAATTCTCTGGTGCAGTTTTTGGGGTCACTTAAGTACACTATCATATCATCTGCAAAGAGTGATAGTTTGACTTGTTCCTTTTCAATATTTATCCCTTTGACCTCCTTTTGCTGTTGCTTTAGCTAGAACTTCAAGTTCTATATTGAATAAATAGGGAGAGAAAAGGCAGCCTTGCTAGTCCCTCATTTTAGTGGGATTGCTTCAAGTTTCTCTCCATTTAATTTGATGTTGGCTACTGGTTTGTCATATATTGCTTTTACTGTGTTTAGGTATAGGCTTTGAATCCCTGGTCTTTCCAAGACTTTTAACATGAAGGGATGTTAAATTTTTTCAAATGCTTCATCAACATCAAGTTGTCTGTTGGTATGCGGACTTTTGTACATGTCTTCAATTCAATTCCCTTGATCAATACATCTGTTTTGCGCAATATGCGATTTTTATTACTATAGCTATGTAGTACAAATTGTGGGTAGTGATAACTCATATTGTTCTTTTATTATTCAGCATTGTTTTAGCTATACTGGATTTTTCTTGCTTCTATATAAAGCTGAAAATTCTTCTTTCAAGATCTGTGAATGATTGTGTTGGAATTTTGATGGATGATCTTTGAATTGCTTTTGATACGATGACCAGTTTTACCATATTTATCCTACCAACCCATGAGCACAGCTATTTTCAGATACTGATCATATCCAATCAATCTTCTAATGATATCTACAATAATATATTAGATAAGGTAATTATTATTTTAATTAACAAACCTATAAAAATCGCATCAAGAATGGGTAAGTGTCCCACTTACCATTTGAATAGTTCTACTGCCTTGGTTTAGAGTCCAAAGATCTAATTCACTAACATACCCCCCCACCCCCACCTCCCATCCACCTACCCACTGATTCCATGTGCTCACCTCTACTATAGCAGACATTCCTGGTTCAGGTGCAAGGCATCTCAAACAGAACAGGTAACAGCCCCATCTGCACTCTGAACTCTCCTATACCCTTGGTTTGGATTTCAAAGACTCACCCCTACAGACATATCTTTCCGTGTTCACACCCCATCCAAAGTTCAGGCCAGGCCAGAACATCCAGAATAGTTAAGAGCCCAACATGTCATCTGAGCCCCCATATTCTCTTTGATTTAGACTGATAGTGATGACACTACTAACACCACCATTAAGGTCCCCTTGCCATGCCCCTTCTCTTACAAAGATTGATACACATTGATCAAGTACAAACTTGACCAGCAGAAGGGCACATCTTCCATGCTAAAATTAAGGACACTCTAATGACCAAAAGTCCAGCCCCAAATCTGACAAAGACTACCTGCTCAACCAGAGGTCATGGTGGCTTCCAGAATTACAGATCACAAAGACCAGATGTTTAAAGAGTAAACATAAACTAAGAAACAGTAATACCCAATCAACAAAAACAAACTCAGAAATCAGCTCTAAGACCTTTATTCATTCTAAACATAGATGCCTATTTGCCAGTGTAAGAACACAATGGACAACAGTCAAGGCAATATGGTATAGGCTTATATTTTTTAATATCTACTTTTACTAAGAGTACTAAGGTGCTTTAACCTCTCTTCTTGCCCACCACCCACCAGAGGTAATAGAAATGAAAGGTTAATAGAGCAAATGAGAATATGGACCTGTTTATAGTTCTTTGGATCAAATCCAATCTGTTTTTGTCAGGATATCAGCCTTTCAGTTCACACAAACCATCAGTAGTAGATTCATCCACTTGCAAATGCCACTCATGATGGATCCAGAAGAAACCATGAGGTACAATCAATTGGCCTGAGTGTGTGGAAGTGTCAAGAAGCTAACAGAAAACCACCAGAAGGCTTTTGATTCATTTCTATCTATGAAGTCACTATAAAGATGACCAGAAATGAATAGCAAGCTATGCAACCAGTACATATACATTGACATGTTTATGTTCTTAGTCAATACTACCCAGGATATAGGTTTCCTTTGTACCTCTATGTACTGAAGAAGTACTGGAGTCTCAAGAAAACCAAGTTTCTAAAACCACTAACACAACCTCGAAATCTTCAATTTAAAATTTGTCTGGCCTGCAAAATATGATGTGGTAAAGGTGGGGGAGTAGCCAACCTACTATGTGTCCATGCCACAAGAGGGAATCCTCTCTTGGCATTGTATAGAGGTCAGGAACTAGAGGCTGTATAGTGCAGACACTAGAATAAAACAGCAAGTCAATGTTTGTAATTAAAATTCTGATATACTTGCAGATGAAAGCCTAGCATAATCATTATCAGAGAGGCATCATCCAGCATCTAATAAAAACATAGCAGAAGAAGAGGAGGAAGGATTATAGAAGTTAGAAGGTTCAACCACAGCACAAGAAAAAGCCACAGAATTAACTAATCTGGGTTGATAGGGGCTCACAGAGACCAAACCACCATCCAGGAAGCCTGTATTGGATTGACCATCCTTATTGCAACTTGATTTGCCATGTTTGGTTAATATCCCTAGGAGGCCTGCTTTTCTCTAAAGGAAAATGGAGGAAGAATGGGTGGAGGGCAAGAGTATTGGGAAAAACAGAGGGCGGGAAAACTGTGGCTAAGATGTAACATATGAAAGAAAAATAAAGATATTAAGAAAAGTTTTTCTCAGATGGTGATGTCATCATCACAACTTGCAGCACAGTCCAGGGCATGAGGAAAAAGACAGAATGTCCCACTCCTAGTTTAAAGAAAGTCAGACTGAAGTGGGAAAAGATGGTGTACTACTTCCAAGAAAGCTTGTTGACTTAGTTTGAGTGGCTCCTACTCAAACAGAGAAGGCTGGAGGCAAGGCAAATGCAGCTATGCAACCAGTATTTATACATTGGCATGTTTATGTTCTCAGTCAGTATTACCCAAGATGTAGGTTTCCCTTGTACCCATATGTACTGATGAAATGCTGGAGTCTCATGAAAACCAAGTTTCTAAAACCACCAGTCATATTGTTTGCAGCTAGAATTCATCCATCACTTTGGTGGATGGGCTCAGTTATAGCTACTTACAAATTTATTTGGTAACACTTAAAAAGTGTATTGAATACACAAAGATATGTGTAGGCAGTAGTTATTATTTAGAAAATATTGCAAAAGTATGCTATTTAATATACTAATTGTATGATTTGGGGAGAAAGAGTATGAATAATTCTAACAAAAAAAGAGTAATATCAAAGTTTAAAATAAGCAAACCAAAGAAAACAATGAGAAATGGCTGTCTAAAACGTCTAGATTTATTTGAAATGGTCTACTTAATTAAATTTTTAATTTTCTAAATTCAAACTACTCTAGTTGTATTAAACCATATGACATGACACATAAAGAAATATTTTCTTTAATATTATAAGAGTAATTTGTTTTACTTTAAAAATTTTCTTTATAGAAGTACTACTAGGAAGGTAATAAAAATGGCATCAATTATAACATTGCAAGAAAATACATTTCAAAATGTACATTCACTTCCTATACAGGCTTTAAAATAATCTTTAAGTCTAGGAACCCTGTTCTTTTAGAAATAAACAAATATAGGCTTTAGATCAAATAATATTATATTCCCTAAAATATATCAAAAGAATGGTGTTTCAATAGGGTTAAAAGAGCTTTTTTACATAAAAAGTATTCTAAAATAATAAGTTCTGAAATTGTTGGTCAAATTAGATTTCTTCATTTATTTTAGGATGTTCATATCTTCAGTGTGAAGTATGTATTCAAGGGTGGCTAAACTGAGGAGCATTTGTTAAGGTCATTATTATATGAATATTTGTTATGACAATTTTTAGGACTATATTTAAAAATTAAAGATTCCTATGCAATCTAAGACATCGTGACAGATTTGAATGAGATTGAGTTTCACCTATTATGTTATCACAACAAAATTAAAGTTTTGGGTTAAAATATAAATGCTCTGTAATGTTAATATTGTGATTCAAATTATTAGTTACTAGTCAAATACTGGAAGATCTATTAAAGCTTTGAAATAAAATTTTAGAATTTTCTTAGATGATTTCAAACAAATCCAGGACTCCAGGGTAGCCAAATTATAAATCTCATAAATCAGGTTTGTTTGGTATATTTGTTTGTCTTTTTGTTTTTTTATTGTTTTATTTTGTTTTGGTTGCTTGTTTTTATTGTTGTTGATGTTGTTGTTTATAACAAAATTTTTCTACTCAGATACTTTATCAGTTACTTGCAACAAATTATCCTTAAACATCAGATGTAGAAGCCACAATTTTTTCTTGACTAATATAAGGGTAGAATTATTTTATTCTAATATCATATTGATGAGTACAAGGGATAGAAACTAGTCAGATAGGTTAAGATCCCCAAAGGAGCAGCTGTATAAAGACCCTCACTGGATGCCTCATCCACCAGTCAGAACACAGTTCTGGATCTTGGTTCCTTGTCTTCTCTGAAGTGAATATAATGGTGAGGCTGTGACCCAGACTTAAATGAATTGATAGATACCTATGGTTGGGCCAATTGGACTGGAGGCCTCATCTGTCTCCCTGTATCTCATTACAGTTTTTCTCATAAAAGCCTCTAGGCCTGCACTTCAGTGGTTCTTTAATTCCTGGGGCTTGTTTTTGCCATAGGACTTCTGCCTTTTCTTCTACTCTTAAGCATTCTCTGTTCTATGAATTCCATTCTTTGAATATGTAAGACAATTAGCACAGGCCATTAACTCAGTACATCTAAGCTACCATGAGCACTTGCTACCCTACATTTTAATTTAAAGCTTATCTGGGGTGTGAAGGAAAGTCTCTTTGAAATTCAAAGACACTCCAAATTGTGCTGTATCAGTGTGTCCCAGAATAATTTTTTATTCAGTGTTAGCAGATAAGTAAATCCAAGATAAGTGGCTTATAATTACAGAGATATAATTTATATCATTAGATCCTTTCAGAATGAGTGATCTAAACTTCTGGTGTGGGTGTGTTGGGGGAAAAGTGGCAGAGTGGAGATTTCTATTCTGAGAGCTAGACCAAAAGTAAAGTCTCCATGTGTTCTACCTGACTTTTGCTTAAGTATAACATATATTATCACTGCACATAAACTTTGATAACTAGAGAAGGGGAAATCACTTCAAATGTAAATAAAAATTTATCGAATAATAATAATAAAAAAAAAGCATATAGTGACTCTAAGCCTGACATCAACTAGGAGAGATCTGCATGACTTCTACAGGATAGAATTAGGATGTGAAAATTAAGAGGTAGAGAAGGGTCTCATTGGAATGAAAACATTTTTTCTAAATAAATTATTAATTCCTGAGGGCACTCTAAGTAGTTTGAGGATGGTGAGGATGGTTCTGGCAGCCCTTGCCCTTCTCCCCCTTTCTCTCTGCCTCACTAAAAACTGTTACATTACATTTCTAAAGCTAGCCACCAAGGTCTGTTTCCTTATTTTCCACCTCCTCCTCCTGAAGCTGACTACCTAGGTCTAGTTATCAAAGTATTAAAGTCCAGCAATCAAAAGCATCCCTTGGTTTACCTATTAATATGCCCCATCAACATATAACAACATATCCTAGCCCATTCTATCAAAGATCTTCCCATTTTCTCGTCTTTAACATTATACCTGCAGATCCATTGACAGGCCCAGAGTGGGATCCAGCTCAAGGCGAGGCTCCAAGCCCTGGCATTATTTCTGAGGCTATGGAGTGCTCCCAAAAAGGGACCTACCATGACTTTTCTCCAAAAGGCTCAATAATGGGGGCTAGAGAGATGGCTCAGCAGTTAAGAGCACTGACTGTTCTTATGAAGATCCTGAGTTCAAATTCCAGCAAGCTTATGGTGGCTCACAGGCATCCATAAAGAGATCTGATACCCTATTCTGGGGTGGCTGAAGACAGCTACAGTGTACTTATAAATAAATACATCTTTAAAAAACAAAAAGAGTTAACAGGCAGCTGAGTCAGATGCAGACATTTGCACTCAACCAATGTACAGAAGCTGCAGACTCCTGTGGTGGAATTAGGGAAAGGCTGGAAGAAGCTGAGGAGATCGACCCTGTAGGAGGCCCAGCAGTCTCATTAATCTATACCTGGAGAACTCTCAGTCACTGGACCACCAACCAGGCAGCATACACCAGCTGCTATGAGGCCCCCAACACACATACAACAGAGAACTGCTGGGTCTAGGTTCAGTCAGAGAAGATGCGCCTAACTTTCAAGAGATTGGAGGCCCCAGGGAGTTTAGAGGTCTGGTGGGGCTTGGGGGTGGGGACATCTTTGTGGAGACAGGGGGCAGAGAGGAGGTATAGGATGTGGAACAGTTGGAGGGTGGATCTGGAGGGTAATAAAATCTGGAGTGGAAGAAGAATAAGAAGAAGAAGAAGAAGAAGAAGAAGAAGAAGAAGAAGAAGAAGAAGAAGAAGAAGAAGAAGAAGAAGAAGAAGAAGAAGAAGAAGAAGAAGAAGAAGAAGAAGAAGAAGAAGAAGAAGAAGAAGAAGAGGAAGAAGAAGAAGAAGAAGAAGAAGAAGAAGAAGAAGAAGAAGAAGAAGAAGAAGAAGAAGAAGAAGAAATTTAAAAATATTATACCTGCAAAGTAATTTGCAGGTGTTTTTGTTTTTGTTGTTGTTGTTGTTGTTGTTATTTTTGGTGCTGTTGCTCTTGTTGTTTTCTTTGGTTTTTTTTTTTTTAATTTTGAGTCAGAAAGCAACCATTTTAACATTTCTTCTCTGCTTAAAAAGGGATCTATCTGTGAAAACAGGTGTTTGGGTGTGACTTGTGCCTAATCTGGGATCCAGTAGGGAATCCTCCTAAATGGACATTTCCTACACTTTTGATGTAATTTTTTTCAAAGGAAAAGGCAGAGTTCTGTTATTTTAACATTAAATTCAAGAAAACATTTAAAACTCATATACATACATTATCCTTATTTTACTATGTATTGCTGGTACATTATATCATGTGTCACAATTAGAAATTGTCAGATTAACATTCCCTGAGCAGGTATTCAGTCCAGGTGGAAATAAAAGACAGATCAAAGCAGAATTGCATCAAATTCCAACTTGGTAGGGTCATTGAATTTACTGAGCTTTCGTGTAAAGCGAGCAGTTACATATAGAAGTATGGATGGCTCCCAGAGCACTGTCACTGCAAAGCTGTTGGGAGAAACTGTGCCTGAGGAGCATACAGTTCTACTCTTCTAAGACAGGGAACTAATGACATACTACCAAAATCCAAATTAGTGACGTAATGAGTGTTTGGGCATTATGGGCATATGAGTAAGAGGAGAAGAAATGACTCTGGGACAGCTCCATCATCAAATTCCACTCTAGCATGAGTGACAGATCAGGAAATAGTAAAGCTGGAGCTCACTGCACAGCCTACAGGCAGCTCAGTAGTTGAAAAAAAGTTTGTTCTTTTCCAACAGGTGAGTTGGCCTGAGCCTTTTCCAGGCAGCTTTATCCGTCTCTGCTCCTGTCAGGATGCTTGGCTAACCTTTATTTCTTCCAACTGGCTAAGCTTGTCTGCAAGCAACTCTCAGCAATCTTAACTGTTTACATACTGTTGTAGAAGGACACGCCTCCTGAATCTGGTCAGTTTCAGGGACTTCCTTAAGCCATTTTGAGTCCTTTATTTCCTGTCTCCACTAGTTGTCTTTCAAGATGGAGTTTTTGACATCCTGGTCTTTCAGATCCCTATAAATATGTTGTCTTATAATATACTATTGTTTCACCACTCTTTTCAAATCTTATGCCTTGAAAAGTTTTCCTTCAAGACAGAAAGTTTTAATTTTGAATGAAGCTGCTATACAATCGAAGCCCTGCCTCCTTGTGGATGGATACCTCAAGGAAGTTACAAGGAAATCCTTCTTTCCAATTAAATGGAAGCATTTTCTATACAGTATTTAAGCACCTAAAATCACTTGCAACTTGGAAAGAGAATAATAGAAATTCCAGATGATGGAATATTCAGTCAGGTCCTTAGGGAAGGCCCATGTCGCATTGCCATTACCATATATCTAACTAGCACTATATTATTTGCTGTAGTTGCTATGACTACTGA
Organism: Apodemus sylvaticus; assembly: GCF_947179515.1. Classification (NCBI taxonomy): domain Eukaryota; kingdom Metazoa; phylum Chordata; class Mammalia; order Rodentia; family Muridae; genus Apodemus; species Apodemus sylvaticus. The sequence continues at coordinate 46,055,548 of NC_067484.1, read as the reverse complement.
GGCATCATATAATGCTCAAAGCAAAAAATCCATGAAATATTAATGAATTAGTGTTTAGATGCAAGAACTTGTATCATCTTTAATGCATTGGATATTATATAATAACATTCATTGTAAGGTATGGAAATGCATAATTTACATATATTCATTTTAAATACAAATTTTATACTTTTGAATTTTAATTTTGTTTACCTTTGAATTAAAATTTACTGATATTTTTAAATATAATAAAAATAAGGAAGCAGTTGCTTAAAAGTAAAAATGCAAGTATAGGATTCATATTATTAAGTTAATAGCCATTATTTGTCACTAATCATTTTACTCTTAATTTACTTGTAATAGTAAATTTTTGCATATACTTTTGTCTTTTATGCACTTTCCAAAAATTTTAATGAAGTTTTTACATGTTTTTCCAATAATAGTTTTTATTAGAAAAATGTCTTGATAATTTTTTTTGCATTTTAGTAATGTTACAATACAGTCTCAAGATGAGTAGTGTTTTCCCTTTTGTATTTGCTCATGTCAGGAAGCAAAAATTGAGAATAAGTGAAATAAGGAATTTTAGGTTCTCCCCTGTCCCCTGTATCAAGTATTGTGTTGGGAATATTTTCTAAGTAGTGTGTTATAAATAAGAGACAGGTCCCAGTTGGTTTAGAAAAGAACTAAAACCAAATCACCCTTTAAAAATGAATTGTAGGAGGGAGGTCTTCAGAACCACTGAGATCAATTGCTAGGTCTTGAAGTGGGAGAATATTAAGAATTGACAGTTTATCACATCATAGACAATAAAGGGGGGGGGGGGAATCTTTCTCTTAAAACTTGAGAAGTAATTTCATTATGATAACAGAGTAGCAAGGCCATGGGGTCACACACCTTTAATCCTAGCACTTGGAAGGAAGAGATTAGATGAATCTCTGTAAGTTTGAAGCCATCTGGGTCTACAGAGAGAGGTCTAGCATAGCCAGGGATACAGAGAGAAACACTGTCTTGAAAAACCAAACCAAACCAAATCAAACCAAAAATAAAACCAGAAATGGGTTAAAATGAAATAACATAAATGACATATAAAGGTGAGGAGAAATCCAAAGAGGAGAGTTTAGAGAAATCTTTGAGGATTTCCTTTGAGGAGGAAAATATCTGACTTTCATAGTTTTAGGGGTTTGCATGAAATTCCATAGGGCCTGATCTAATTTTAAAGAATGTGTAACAAGGAGCTTAGAAGAGCCAGGTTCTGTCAGGATCATAAATTTGGAACTATACAATCCAACACAGAATAGCTTTTAAACTGGCTGGCTATAGAAGCTTATGGCCTGATTTCTTCAAGATGTGAGATCTGACAGATTAGAGTAAACGATGTCTTAAAGGTTCAGGTCCATGCCAAAACTACAGGTAGTGAGCAAATCATTCAAACTATCAGGAAAATGCATACAATATTACATAGAGCACTTAAGAACTCAAATAATTACTAAAATATTTGATATTATATTTACCAGAAAAGTAAACTTATATGGTGGAAATTGTTGGAAGGAAGTCACTTCCTTAACTTGTAATTGATCAGAACTTAAATGATTATAGAGAAGTTGGTTATAGATAATAGAGACATTGAAATGCTGCAGGTACAGGGTCTAGTTACAAATTATCTTGGGCTGTTTTTTCCTCTTTGGATATGTATTAGCCACCTGGGTTATAACAGAAGATTTTTATTTCAGTTAGGTAAATTTTTTGGAATGTACACAAACACCCCTTAGCTTCCACCAGTAAAAAGATGAATAACCTTATTGGAATACATGTGAGACTAAATGAGAAAACCATGTTTGTGTGTAAATCACCAAACTGATACTTCTGCCAGTATTATTTGAACCCAGACTTTATTTGAGATTTTCCTTCTTATATTACTAGAAATACTTCATGAAATGAAGTGTGGAATATGGTACATCAGTCTGTGTTCCTGTGCCGTTCACATTTGGTTCCAGAACAAATGCTCTTATTCTGCTTTGAGGTAGAGTTGTGTTTTGAACCAATGAAATCAGTTTACCCATACAGGAACAAGATTTGACTGGTTTAAGGTGACAATTAGACAGCAGCAGTAGCTCAATCCAGAAGAAACCTCCAGTCTCCACCAATCAGCAGTAATCCACAGAAGAGACAAGAAGCAGCAGGAACACCACTAGAAGTTCTTTGGTGCATTTCTCCATACAAAGTAATGACAAGGGAAGAGCAACAGAGAAAGCAAGATGAACCAGTGCCAGAGTATTGTTAGTGAAATCCAACAAGGCCAGCCAATGTGAGAGGGTCATCAACGAAGACAAGCAAGACGAGAACCCATGAAGATCAGCAAGGCAAACCAATGCCGGAAAAGTCATCCAATGTCTTTTGGTTTATATTTATAATCTTTCCAAATATCACATGTCCTCTCAAGAATCTGCTCCACCAAAACATCACATGCCCTTTCACCAGACAGCTTCCAGAAAAACAATTGTCTGTTCTGAGCAAAACATATTCTAATGTGTCTGCTTCAGCAAAACATCCTCTCATAAGATACAAGTGAGTCTTCAATGAATCCAAATATTCCCTCTTCAATTTAACACAGAAGAAACTCTTTCTTTGGGGAGTCCCAAAAGGTCATCATGCATGTGTATATGAAGCACCTTTGGTATGAAAAAAAAAGAAGACAAACTTCTAGAAAACTACAGAGTCAGTCAAAAACTGGATTACCTTGTTAAGAATCTCTTCCCCTTCCAATCTCGGCCATTCATTCTTTGTCTGTAACATTTCGATGTGCATGATTCTGTGAAAGTTCACTCCCATGCCATCTTATCGACATCTGTTATAACTTTGCTGCATTTTAATCCATACCTTAGATTCTATTTTAATTCAATCATGCATATGCTTTAGAATCATAAAACTGATTCACTTTTTAAGACCATAGTTATTATCACGATCTGTTAAGAGTATTAAAGCGCCTTGCGAGTATGTATGAGGTTAATTTTGAATGAGTGTTTAGCTTTTGAAAATGATCCCTCACAATATAAACATGGCAGTTAGGAAGTTCAAACAGAAATATTATTTCCATCTTATTCATTCATAATTATTGCCTATTGAGTTTGCTACCCACCATCAAAGCTAAAAGAAAGACAAGTAACATCTAACTAGTATTGTTAACAAAGTAGATAAAAATTACCAAAAATTTGACAAAAACTTATAGTTCAGTTAGGTCAAAATTGTAACGAGTACATTAAAATCTTTGGTCTTAAAAAATGCACACTGTGCATTTAAAAGTAATATTAATATGTCACATCTGTAATACAAATCAAAGGAGAATATTTTAGATGGAAACATTTCTTTTGATTTACATATGGTACAAGTATGCAGTTAGATGTATTCACTTTTCCATAAGTAATGTACAACATTAAATATGATTGTATTTATCTGCATTTATCATTAATGACTCAAAGTTTTAAAATAAATGTTAAATGCTAGCAGCATTTCAATAGAGAATAAAAGTCAAGGTATGTATACTCGGTCTTTTGTGGACTTTTATTAGAAAGTCCCTGCCTGTGTTACTAAACAGCATGGCAAACACCTTGTGTAAACTTTCCCTCTGAAGCTATCATTTACATAGACAACACTGTAAATGGAATAATGACAGTGAATAGATATTCACAGCCATCTACTAAGAGTCATGGGGACTGACTCCATTCACAGGAGGTATATATGTGAGAAATGAAAATGCCTTTGCAGTTATGTTTACTGCAGTTAAAAATAAATATATACAAAGTAATAGAATCAATGTGAAATGCCAAAAAATAATTCTCCAAACATAAATGATAAAAACAGAGTTATTTTTTAAACTAGGACTGAAAGTATAGGAAAATATTTGGTATACCAGGAATGAAGGAAATAGAGGAAGACCTCAAAAAATGGAAAAACCTCCCATGCTCTTGGATTGGCAGGATTAATATAGTTAAAATGGCCATTTTGCCAAAAGCAATATACAGATTCAACGCAATACCCATCAAAATCCCAACTCAATTCTTCATAGAGTTAGAAAGAGCAATTCTCAAAATCATCTGGAATAACAAAAAACCCAGGCTAGCTAAAACTATTCTCAACAACAAAAGAAATTCTGGGGGAATCAGTATCCCTGACCTCAAGCAATATTACCGAGCAATAGTGTTAAAAACTGCATGGTATTGGTACAGTGACAGGCAGGCGGATCAATGGAACAGGATTGAAGATCCAGAAATGAACCCACACACCTATGGCCACTTGATCCTGGACAAAGGGGCTGAAAACATCCAATGGAAAAAAGGTAGCCTTTTCAACAAATAGTCCTGGTTCAACTGGAGGTCAGCATGCAGAAGAATGTGAATTGATCCATCCTTGTCTCCTCGTACTTAGCTCAACTCCAAATGGATCAAGGACCTCCACATAAAGCCAGACACTCTGAAGCTAATAGAAAAGAAACTGGGGAAGACCCTTGAGGACATCAGTACAGGGGGAAAGTTACTGAACAGAACACCAATAGCTTATGCTCTAAAATCAAGAATTGACAAATGGGACCTCATAAAATTACAAAGTTTCTGTAAAGCAAAGGACACCATCAAAAGGACAAATTGGCAACCAACAAATTGGGAAAAGATCTTCACCAACCCTACATCAGATAGAGGGCTAATATCCAATATATATAAAGATCTCAAGAAGTTAGACCCAGAAAACCAGATAACCCTATTAAAAAAAGGGGTACAGATTTAAACAAAGAATTCTCACCTGAAGAACTTCGGATGGTGGAGAAACATCTTAAAAAATGCTCAACTTCACTTGTCATCAGGGAAATGCAAAGCAAAACAACCCTGAGATTTCACCTTACACCAGTCAGAATGGCTAAGATTAAAAACTCAGGAGACAGCAGATGTTGGCGAGGATGTGGAGAAAGAGGAACACCCCTCCACTGCTGGTGGGGTTGCAAATTAGTACAACCACTCTGGAAATCCGTCTGGCAGTTCCTCAGAAAACTGGGCATGTCACTTCCGAAAGATCCTGCTATACCACTCCTGGGCATATACCCTCAGGATTCCCCAGCATTTAATAAGGATACATGTTCCACTATGTTCATAGCAGCCCTATTTATAATAGCCAGAAGCTGGAAAGAACAGATGTATCCCTCAACAGAAGAATGGATGCAAAAAATGTGGTATATATACACAATGGAGTACTATTCAGCCATTAGAAACAATGAATTCATGAAATTCTTAGGCAAATGGATGGAGCTGGAGAACATCATACTAAGTGAGGTAACCCAGCCTCAAAAGATCAATCATGGTATACACTCACTAATAAGTGAATATTAGCTTGGAAAACTGGAATATGCAAAACATAATCCACACTTCAAATGAAGTACAAGAAGAATGGAGGAGTGGCCCCTAGTTCTGGAAAGATCCAGTGTAGCAGTATAAGACAAAACCAGAACAGGGAAGTGGGAAGGGATGGGTGGGAGAATAGAGGGAGGGAAGGGGGCTTATGTGACTTTCGGGGAGTGGGGAACCAGAAAAGGGGAAATCATTTGAAATGTACATAAAAAATATATCGAATAAAATTTAAAATATATATATATATATATATATATATATATATATATATATATATATATATATAAAATCAATACACTAAATCTCATGGAAGAGAAAATGGAAAATAGCCTTGAACTCATTGGCACAGGAGACAATTTCCTGAAAAGATCACCAATGGCTAAGGCTCTAAGGTCAACAATTGATAAATAAAACCTTATGAAACTGAAAAGCATCTATAAGGCAAAGAAAAATGTCAATAGGTCAATTGGGAAAAGATCTTCATTAACTCTACATCTGACAAAGGACTAATATCCAAAATACATAAAGAACTCAAGAAGTTAGATTCTAAAAGAAATTAGATAACGCAATTAAAATTGGGATACAGACCTAAACCAAGAATTCTCAGTAGAATGAACAAGAAACACTTAGAACCGAGGTATCCCTCAACAGAAGAGTGGATGAAAAACATGTGGTATATATACACAATGGAATACTATTCAGCCATTAGAAGCAATAAATTCATGAAATTCTTAGGCAAATGGATGGAGCTGACGAACATCATACTAAGTGTGGTAACCCAGACTCAAAAGATGAATCATGGTATGTACTCACTAATAAGTGGATATTAACCTAGAAAACTGGAATACCCAAAACATAATCCACACATGAGGTGGATTATGTACAAATGAGGTACAAGAAGAACGGAGGAGTGGCCCCTTGTCCTGGAAAGATTCAGTGAAGCAGTATAGGGCAAAACCAGAACAGGGAAGTGGGAAGGGTTGGGTGGGGAAAACAGGGGGAGAGAAGGGGGCTGATGGGACTTTCGGGGAGTCGGGGTCTAGAAAAGGGAAAATCATTTGAAATGTAAATAAAAAATTTATCAAATAAAAAAAAAAGAAAAAAAGAAGGATTAAAAAAAAGAAATTAGCATAGCAAGGCAAATTGTTGATAGATGCTATAAAAGCAACATTAGAAGGGACAGATTGCCTAACATTGTATATGATGTCACTTTTCCTCAAGTCTATATCTTGGTTGATCCCTGGAACTGATAAGGCAAGGACAGATTCTTACAAGTTGTCCTCAGACCTTCACACCCATGCCATGTCACACAAGCCTCTATACATACATAATACATACATACATATATACATATATACATACATACATACATATATACATATACACACATAATAAAAGGAAGTATTATAAATAATTTTTCAGAAATTACTCCTAGTGTAAATCAAGGAGGGGTATAAAATATGAAAGTGTTTGAAGTGTAAAAGTGGTAAACAGAAAGGAGAAATGATGTAATTATAACCTGGAAAAAGTAAAATAAATAAAAAAATTGAAAATAAACTAATACTACTCAAATTTTCTGCAGATGAATTTGATGTGTTAAATTGCCATAATTATGTAATCAATATTCAGTTTGAGACTAAGTATGTGTGTCTCCTCCGAGCATTTTTGAGAGGGAGTTTCAAAACTCTGCTAGCCACCTAGGGTAGAACATTTAGACCAAGCCTATTGTTCTCCAAGGAGAGCTGCTTACTGAGAGACACTAGCCTCCACCTGATGCCAGGCTCCTGGCAGAACCAGTTCTGCAGACATGTTTCCAGCCTGTTTCCAGCCTTTGGGGGAGGGGTCTTGCCCCACCTATATATATTTGGAGACCTTCATTAAACTTTGAGCCTTGAACAGGAAATTTGTCTTGGCTTCATGTTCCTCTTGTCCGTCTGTTCCCTATCCAGGTAACTTGGTAAACCTGGAAAAAGGTTTGAGCAAAATTAATTTTGAAACACAATATATAGGAATATCACTATATTGGAAGAATAAATGTGAGTGAAAATGAAAACAGAATATTTTTGTAATGCGTATATATTTAATTTAATTCTACCAATATTTCAGCGATTGTAACAATAAATTGTTGAACCTAGGCCTCATGTGAGCATAAGTAATTGCTTTGGAGTGATGCTTTAAACAGTTTCTCTGGTAAGCTACAATGCAATGTCCTCCACACTGTGGGTGCCTAGGACACAATACCTCACCAGAATGAAATACACTGTGATTATTTCTCATAGATTTTAGATCCCTGAAATCTGTTTTCAGAGAGGTACTAATGCCACCATACGAGCTCTATCTTCAGGACTTCACTAAAATCTAATGTTTTCCCAAATGCTACTGAGTCAAATAACTTCATATCATATGGTAAAGCTTCAACATATGAATTTTAAGAAAATCTGAAAGCATTAAGTGGTTACCTTCTTCCCATCTCTGACATTCTCGCATGCAAGCTGCACTCATTGTGTACCAATAATCCTGAAATCTCCACTCATTTTGACATCATCTCATAATCCCGATGTCTGAAGTCTTATCTAATGATGATGTAAAGTGGATAAGACTGAATCTTGAAGCATGCTTTGTCCTGAGGCAAAAACAATCAAAAAGTATGCCTTGATCACTCAATGGTGACATAGCTTAGTCTAGACAACTTCATTTCCAAAAGAAGAAACTAAAAAGATGAAAGGGGCAGCAGGCTCCTCATTGGTATAAATTCAGCTATAACATAACATTGTAGAATAATCCTCTTTATATCAATGCTCCATTTGGTTGACTAATTAGAATAAAATTATCCCAACTCTCTGTACAGTCTCACTAACAAGGTCTTAGTTGGAGGCAATGTGGACTTCAGAAATCTAAGCAAGGGCTCTAATGGTCTCTGAATAACCTTTGGATTCTCTTTTCATTTTATGAAAAATAACCACCAATGCTGTAACTTCAGAATAATATTGCTCATTGTGACTTGAGATATAGCTCAGAGGTAGAGTGAGCTATACCTCACTAAACATGAGTAAGGCCTAGAAGTGGCACTCAGTGGCAATAATAATGACAATAATGGATGATTGAATAATGCAGATAAAATCTTATTGATCTGTAAGCGTAACTTCATTGCATTTCATTTTCCTTTTGTGCCTCTAGCCATTATTGGCTGCCTTTGATAGTATAATTCCATCTTTATGCCTAGCTTTGTTCATAATGGCTAATTAAGTCTATATATCACACCTATCCCTTTGTTAAAAAAGAGTTCTCAGCCACATCTTAATGTTCTCTTAAAAAATACAGTTAGTTGCTTTTGCATATGAATAGCTAAGAGTGTTGCATAGCTCTAACTACTGTTTGTATTTTTGTGTAACTGTTCATTCTGGAGTTCATATCTATCATTCTCTTTTACTATAAATATTCAGATGCTTATAGAAAACAAAACAAACAAACAAAAACAAAACAACAAAGAACCCTACCCCTTTAACATTCTACTGAGGAGTCTTTCCTGCTAAACATCCAATCCTGTTACGCTCTGCTTCTGCTTTCACAATGCTTAGAACATTGTTCATCTAGCTTCTGTATCATGTTAGAACAATAATCACTGCTTCTCTAGTTTCCATTGCTCATTATTCCCTTCTGGCACTTTTTCAGAACTAACTTTCATTTTGAATAAAGTATTTTTATTAATCCTTTGGGAATTTCATTAGGTTAACTGTTGTTCCTTTTTAGTCTGTGTTATATTGTATAACAAGATTCTTCAAAGTTTAATTCATTACCCAGGTCCAAAACTCCACATGTTTTAGGTCTTTGTTATGGCAGTGTTCTATGTCTAAGCTATAGATTCAAGAATATAAATGTCTTAGTATTGTTTCTATTGCTGTGATAAAACATCATGTCCAAAAGGAACTTGTGGAGGATATGATTTCAGCTTACAAGTCCACATCATGTTTTATTACTGAAAAAAATTCAAGGGAAGGAATTCAAGCAAAGCAGGAACCTGGAGGGAAGAGCTAAAGCAGAAACCAAGGAGAAGGCCTGCTTAGTGACTTACTACACATTGTTTGCTCTGCCTGCTTTCTTATAGATCCCAGGAACACCATACTAAGGGCTGTAGGACCCGCAGTGATCTGGACCTTGCCACATCAATTAAGAAAATGAACAACATAATTGCCCACAGTCCAATCAGATGGAGGCATTCTCCCAATAAGCTACCATCTTCTTTAATAATGACTTTATCCTGTGTCAAGTTGAAATAAAATATAGCTATCACATCCATTCTGGAGTCTACCTAAAATACTATAAATCAGGAGTTTAAATAATAAATTAAGCCTTTATGGATTTTTCAGTTGCAAATCCAGGGTTAAAATGTTGCCTAATTCAGTTCATTGTAAGGGCTTTCTTCCTGAGATGCAAACAGCAACCTTCCAATTGAACCTGCATGTGACACTTAACTCTGGATAAATAATTCTATTTTAATTTTTACTGCATAATCATATGTGGCAGTGTTACTTAAATATATCTGAAAGATGTTTTGCATCGTATGCCACGAGGGAATCGGAAGTAATACTTATGATAATAGTTAATTTCAAATCATTATAAATGCAAAACAGTGGCCAAGTATTTTTCATTTGGTACTGATAGGGAAGATACAACAATATAGCCAATATGAACCTTAGTTTTGTGGCTTCTTAAAGGAGACCCTTTTTAACAAGTGCTCCAGAATTAACACTCCTTGGTATTTATCCGACATATTAAAAAACATATACCCTGAGAAAAGCCTGCAAAACAATACTTAAAGTTGGTTTACTCCTAATTTGATGCCTTCCAAGCTAATAGTCATCAGGTGAATAGACATATGCAGAAAATAAACTATCACTCAGTGCTAATCATAAATGAACTAGGTAGAGATCCAGGAAAGGAGATGGGAAAACAGTAAATTAATTACTATGACCAGCAAGGTTAAAAAGCCACATTTTGTTGGATTCAAAAGTGTAATATATTATAAAAGGTAAAACAATGCTAGATTCCCTGGAAATTTCAGAGGATGGAACACTAGTATTTAAGGTGGAAAACTGTAATATATTATGGTATGATGGTGTATAAAAGTTACTATATGTTGTAGAAATTATTAATCCCAATCCAGGGTTTCTAGACTGTCTTTTACCACATAGTTCCTGGATAAAAAGACATACATAACCTTTATACTCACTATAAGCCTTAAAAAGCACAAGAGCTGGTCAGATGACTACCCTCTGCTATTAGAATCTATTTTGCTCTCAAGAAACCCAAGTTATTACTTGCTATGCTTCATCTGGGCTGCTCTTAACTCCAATTGGCCCCCTCTCAGGGCCATGTTTTCGTGGCTCACCTAACCTTTGGTGGCTTCTCCTTCTTCCTCTATGTTCTTCTTCCTGTGGTTCTGCCCAACCCCAAGAATGGGAAAATATAAACCCTATCTATGTCAATTCTCCACAGCTATTGGCTGTTGGCATCTTGCCATCAGAAATAACTTGGGAACAGAGTCACAGGTTTTAGGGGACAAAACCAAACCTCAACAAATACAAATGTATTAAGACTCATAAAATGCACTTCAAGTGCAGAACCTCGTATTAATAAACAAAGGGATGTGGGGACAAGTGTTGGTATTCTGTCTAAGCTCCACCCCATACCTACCTGGCAATAGCCAGGTGTGCCCCGCCTCATAGATCTTGCCCAACATAAAAGGAGCTACTTGCCCCTCCTCTCCCTCTTTGCTCTCTCTGCTCTCCCACATACTCTCACCTCTCTGCCCCTTGGGCTCTCCTCCCCCCTCTCTCCAAGGTACCCAAAGCCCCTCCCTCTTAGCTTTTACAGCAGCAGAAGCCCTGGACCAGGCATGGGAGCTTCTCCAGGCATTCTTGGAATGTCCATAGCCCCTAGAGATTCCAGTGATGGCTGGAGCCTTTAGCTTGGCTATACTGCGTTAATAAATATGCTTTCAGGACGCTGAAATTATATTTATTAGCAACTTACCCCCTCCCTCACCCAGTGGGCGCTGCTTGTCTTCGACCATATATTTTTAAAATTAACAGTCTGGTAAATGATAAAGGACCTAAGCCTTACCTATTCCATGTTTCCACTTCCTTAACTTGCTTGTTCCCATAGCCTGCATGTTCAAGTTGATGTTAACGAGCCTAAGTCTGCCTAGACAAACCCATTTTCTGCCATTATGATTTAATCCATTGCTGCCAGCTTTCTTACTCTGATCCTAGCATGTTTACTAACCAAAGCAATATACTTTCCTCTACCTATGCAACCTGTCAAAGCTATTTAAGATTCCCATTCCTATCCTCTCTTGACTATTGCTTTCCTATCTTGCTCTCAATCTTGTCAGAAGTTTGTTATTATATTTAAAACCGACAGAATTCTCAAAGGCCTGACAGCTTCTCCCAGGAGGTCTCAGAAGAAAGATATGGACACTGTTACAGGATGCTGCTAAAAGAGTGCAGTGGACAAGACCAGATACCTTGAGTCAAATGACTTAGCTAAACAAAGGTAGGTCATTTCTCATGTCATGGGTATCCATTCCACAGAGAAAAAGCTGTGCATCTTCTGTGCTTGAAATCCGGATTGACAACCAAAGCTGCCATCGAGATCAGAGACCACAAAGAACTGCTGGCTACTGGAATCTGTCATTCTTTAATAATATAACTGCTAAGTTATTGTTCGTTCCTCAAACTTCTGACTACATTGATAGCTAAACAGTTATCTCCTTACCTAAACTCTGTTTCCATTAAATGCTTCCTATTTCCTCAACTTGCTCTGTCACTGTCCTAACACCTGCGTTCCTATAGATTTCTCTAATAATAAATATTCCACTATATGATCCATCCTTCAATCCTATTCCTTCTGATCCACAAAGGCTCATCTTAAAGACTGTTCATATGGTTAACTCATGTTGTTATCTCTTTAATAAACTTGTTAGCTACAGGAAACCTACCCAGATCTACTTCCTCATGGACCAAGTAGCCTCCATCCAGATAAGCACATCTGCCCAAGTTCCCGCTTTACTACCTTTCCAAAGGGTGGGGTTCCTCTGGGTTTCAACTGTACATCTTAAAAATTTTCCTCTCTCCAAAATGTACTTAGTCTTATTCCCTACCTATACTAATGTGTCCCAACATCTTGTTAAGTCCAGGCCCTTGCTATATCCAGGACAGCTCCAGAGAAGCAACCTTCAGATGCTCCAATCTCCTCTCAGCTTCTCTAGATGCAGACAGCTTCTACTGGACCTGTTCTCCTGACCTATCCTCAAATGGCTCCACAGACATACTCTGGACAACAAGGAAGCAGCCAGTCCTCCTGAGACTGGACAATCACCCTCCATAGCCCTTTCTCTAGGTTCCCCAGAGACACGTCACCCCAATGTTAGGATGAAGCAGCCAGATCTCAACAACGACCCTATTCCTGCTTTGCCGTATTCACCATCACTTCTTTTCTTTTTTCTTTTTCATTTTTTAATTAAGCAAATATAGGAGTATGTTGGTATTCTGTCTAAGCTCCACCCCACACCTACCTGGCAATAACCAGGTATGCCCTGCCTCATAGATCTGGCCCACTATAAAAAGGGCTACTTGCCCCTCCTCTCCCTCTTTGCTCTCTCTGCTCTCTCACATACTCTCACCTCTCTTCCCCTTGGGCTATCCTATTCCCTCTCTCCACATGGTCATGGCCAGCCTCCACTCCACTTCTCTACTCTCTCTTTCTTTTCTCTCTCTCTCTCTCTCTCTCTCTCTCTCTCTCTCTCTCTCTCTCTCTCTCTCTCTCTCTCTCTCTGCCTTTCTCTACCGCTAACTCCCATCCCCTACTCTGAATAAACTCTATTCTATACCATGTCTGTGTGTGTGTGTGTGGTCCATCAGGGAGAAGAAGTGCTTGGACAGGGGCCTGGGCACCCCTTCCCCAAAACCACCATGCCACACTCCCTTAACCCCAATCCTCTCTTTTTAAGCCCCTTCAACAAGGATTTCTCATTATAGTTCTATTGTTTCTGGTGGATATATTGGGAGCACGTGTTGATGATTGCAAAGATTGTGCATGTGTCAACAGGGAGTATATGGGCATACTGTAACTGCTCAATTCTTGATGAGCCTAAAACTGTTTTTTTTTTTTAATTCAAGTCATGTAATATGGAAAGTTTAAATCAAATATCATGTTGAAGATATTTTTAAATGTCATCTTGGTAAAATTTAAAAAGTAGCAGGTTCAAAACTCTGGGTTTAAATCCCTTTATGCCACTACTGAATTGATTCTCCTATGCTGAGTAACATTTCACTCAACCAGTTTATAGTTTAAAACATAAAAAGAAAGAGAAATAACACCTTTTTCCTTTGAATCAAAAGTCTGGAAACATTACAGCTAACTGATTTCAGTTCACTGTATATTGAAGACTACATTCTACTCTTTGACTCAGGCTGTGGTTACTTTTTGTTTGTGGGAAGATAGTGGGGGTGACAGGGTGAGCTTTCTTTCTCTGGTAGATAGCCATGGACACAGGCTTACTTATAATGTGACTAGTTTCTTTTCAGTCTGGGTTTCTCAAGTACAAAATGATCCAAAGACAGCAGGAGAAAAAGGTTGTAAGATCAAAACTGTAGTCTCCCTATAATCTGTGCTAAGAAGGAAGAAAGATGAATGCCAGGCTTTCTTGTTGTCCTAGCATTGTCAAAAGAAAGTAAGTAACGCTACTCAGAGGGAGGATTACATAGGGCTAAACTCGGGCAGACATCACTGAAGGACATTAGAAGATATCTAACATATTTCACTTGTGTCTGTTTCTTTGCTGGAAAATAGTACTAATCTCCCAGGAAAGGAGTTGACCTTTGAAGTACAATAACACACAAAACACTCTCAATAGCTTCAATTCAGAATCTAATGGAATCCCTTGTTCACATTTTAAACAGTACTGCTATCTCCAGACTTCTATTTTCATTATTTTGAGATTTCTGATTATTCTTATCTAGATATGTATATCTAGCATCTCTTTATTATAGCATTCTAATAAAAAATACTTTCTTGATATACCAAAAATTTGCCTTCCAACTGTCTCTATGAAACAGTCAAATATGACCCTTCTTTTCAAATAAAATGTTAAGTTTTGTTAGGCAAAGATTTGAAAATATCTTACATATTCTTTTCAATTTTCCATAATTTTATTTTCTGTACATTGTAAAACTCCTAGGTTTATATGTCCATCTCAGCACTATGGACAGGGTGTAGGTCTAATGGGATGGCTAGCGTAATGAGGAAGCAAAAATTTAAGACAGTGTATATATGGAGTGATCAGGGATATGACTAAGTTGATGACAAAAAAGAAGCTAACAAACCAACAAGTAAATCAACAAACTAAAACAAATACTCCTGACTTTTTTCAAGAGCAAAGAAGACATTATGAATGATGTTCTAGTTAGTATAAGACCTCAAAGAGAAGGAAATTACATCAAAAAAATCTAGAAACTGAATTAGAGTTAAGAGAGTGAAAAATCTAAATAAGGGACAAATTCTCTATTTTACTCATTCTTGCAATTGCAGTTAACCAATAGGATTAAAATTTAGTAATGATGTTAATTAATCCTTCCCCATATCACTTACCCTTAGGTCCAGGCACCACACCAAATATTTACTTTGACCTTAATAAAATCCATTGATTGATTAACTTAATGTTACTTGGAGATTCTACAGGTTGCTATTGTATTCCATGTCATTTGAAGACTTCTCATCATTGATTTGAAGATAATTGGTTTATCAACATTGAAGCTTTCTTTGGGTAATTATTTGATAGTTACATTTACAAAGTTGGCTTAAGAAAATACAGATATTGATAGTTCTTCGTTTTAGGTCCTGAGTCTTTGTAGATAGGTTTCTTAAGGTGGCTTAGCACATAAAGGATGTTAAAACACATGTGCTGCCTCACAAAGCAACCTTACTTTTATCTTTAGTACTCCAAGGTAGGAACAATGTGACTCGCACACGTTTTCATCTGTTGTCACAAATACTCACACACATACACACACACACACACACACACACAGAATACATGCACATACATGTGTACATGCACATATACACATGTAAACACACACATAAATATGGACATATAAACAAATTAAATTAAAACAAAACATCTCTAAGAAACCAAAACTAGCAATATTAAAAACAGATAACTAGGGTGTTTTTACCTCATACTATCTCTCTATGTTCATGCAATAACTTTTGAGACAGACATCCTGGGCTCAATATAGAAATGTATTTAAGTGGTAGATAAAGGACAGATACAAATATGGATATATAGATGAAAGATATATTTTAAATTGTTAAGAATTTCAATTTCAATAACTTTATGTTAGAAATTAAATTTAATTTATGGCAATTTTATACATTTTGATTGATAGGAGACATACAGCAGTTAGCTGTGGACTAGGCATAGTATCAAGCTAATAATGATGATGAAGAAGAAGATGATAGAAAATAAATTACATCATTACAGTATGCAAAGCATAATCTAATAATAGATATTAATGATGTTCATGACATTTTGCCAATTAACTAATCTTGCTTCAAAATGATGTGAAATTCTCTGTTTAAAACAACTACTGATTAACTTAGTCACAACAGAATGAAACTGCAATTGCAAGAATTAAGAGAAATGAAGGCTCTGTACATTCTTTACATTTTTTCACACACAGCTCTAATTTAGTTTCTAGATTTTTTGATATAATTTGCTTCTCAATCATAGTTATGCTACAGTTGTGCTTTTCTTAGAAAAAATAATCATAACCTTTCCCTATCCTGCATTACTATAGATATAAAACAGAGAAGAGTATATTACTAAGTCAAATAGAGTTTGGGAAATATCACTCAACTGTACTGGTCAAATTCAATAAAAATGGCACAGAAAAATTATTCCTGAGGTGAAATAGGTTTGTTTGTGGTCTCAAACTGAGAAGGCAAAACTGATTCCGTGACAAGCTTCATGGCAGGTGAGAAGAGTAGGCTAAATCTCTTTTTCCAAGAACTGAGCAATTCTGGGCAGGTCAGAGGCTTCCCTGCCACTAGCCTGAGAAAAAGACAGGAGCACTTTCCAGACTTCCTCAGCTACTTCCTCGGCAACAGTTTCCAGACTTCACCCGCAAGATTCCAGCCCTGGGATAGAATAGGTAATGGAATGTCTGTAGAGATGGACCCAAAAGATTAACATAGGGAGATGTCACCGACCCCAGAATTCCTTAAGTAAAGAACTTTCTGTAGCATTTGGCTCATTCGAATTCCATTTTTATTTTCACCGTGCAATATAGACTGATGTGTGTGTTCTCTTAACATCTATATATAACAAACCATATACCCTAACTTGCTAATACCATGGCCTTTGAAGGTCAAACTTGCTGCAAAGTCATTGAGTTATCCTGACTAGATAATTGCTCTCAGGAAATGCCACAGAGAGGGATTTTAAGAGTTTTGTTATAGGAGGCTATAGCTAGAGGAAATCTGTCTGCAGGAGGAAGTGTGTTGCAAGATAGTCCCTGTCCAATCACATTGAGACAGTGAGAGGTCTGTGATTGGGCAGGAGTTGGGATGTCAGAGAGCAGACACATGAGCATGGGGCGTGGGGGTATGGGGGGGTGTGGGTGGGGGCTGAGAGAGGCAGCGTGAGAGATCAGAATATCAAGATGGAATCAGATATTAGATTATCTAAAGGTTAGAAAGCTTTATCCTTATAACTGACATATTGTAATTGTAAGTTTCATATACATAAATACGATTGGTTAACTATTTAAGATTAAGAGTCATTTTAACTATATTGATTCTACCGATCCATGAGCATGGGAGGTTTTCCCATTTTTTGAGGTCTTCTTCCATTTCCTTCTTCAGAGTCTTGAAGTTCTTGTCATACAGATCTTTCGCATGTTTGGTAAGAGTCACCCCAAGATACTTTATACTGTTTGTGGCTATTGTGAAGGGGGTCATTTCCCTAAATTCTTTCTCAGCCTGCTTATCCTTTGAGTATAGGAAGGCCACTGATTTGCTTGAGTTGATTTTGTAACCTGCCACTTTGCTGAAGTTGTTTATCAGCTGTAGGAGCTCTCTAGTGGAGTTCTTTGGGTCACTTAGGTAGACGATCATGTCGTCTGCAAATAATGATAGTTTGACTTCCTCCTTTCCAATTTGTATCCCTTTGACCTCCTTATGTTGTCGAATTGCCCGAGCTAGTACCTCAAGTACAATATTGAAAAGATAAGGAGAAAGGGGGCAGCCTTGTCTGGTCCCTGATTTCAGTGGGATTGCTTCAAGTTTCTCTCCGTTTAGTTTGATGCTGGCTACCGGTTTGCTGTATAATGCTTTTACTATGTTTATTTTGCCTAAAGCACTATACAGATTCAATGCAATACCCATCAAAATCCCAACTCAATTCTTCACAGAGTTAGAAAGAGCAATTATCAAATTCATCTGGAACAACAAAAAACCCAGGATAGCTAAAACTATTCTCAGCAACAAAAGAAAATCTGGGGCAATCAGTATCCCTGACCTCAAGCAATACTACAGAGCAATAGTGTTAAAAACTGCATGGTATTGGTACAGTGACAGGCAGGAGGATCAATGGAACAGGATTGAAGATCCAGAAATGAACCCACACACCTATGGCCACTTGATCCTCGACAAAGAGGCTGAAAACATCCAATGGAAAAAAGATAGCCTTTTCAACAAATGGTGCTGGTTCAACTGGAGGTCAGCATGCAGAAGAATGCGAATTGATCCATCCTTGTCTCCTTGTACTAAGCTCAAATCCAAATGGATCAAGGACCTCCACATAAAGCTAGACACTCTGAAGCTAATAGAAAAGAAACTGGGGAAGACCCTTGAGGACATCGGTACAGGGAGAAAGTTTCTGAACAGAACACCAATAGCGTATGCTCTAAGAGCAAGAATTGACAAATGGGACCTCATAAGGTTACAGAGTTTCTGTAAGGCAAAGGACACCATCAAGAGGACAGATCGGCAACCAACAAATTGGGAAAAGATCTTCACCAATCCTACATCAGATAGAGGGCTAATATCCAATATATATAAAGAACTCAAGAAGTTAGACTCCAGAAAACCGAACAACCCTATTAAAAAATGGGGTACAGAGTTAAACAAAGAATTCTCACCTGAAGAACTTCGGATGGCGGAGAAGCATCTTAAAAAATGCTCAACTTCATTAGTCATTAGGGAAATGCAAATCAAAACAACCCTAAGATTTCATCTTACACCAGTCAGAATGGCTAAGATTAAAAATTCAGGAGACAGCAGGTGTTGGAGAGGGTGCAGAGAAAGAGGAACACTCCTCCACTGCTGGTGGGGTTGCAAATTGGTACAACCACTCTGGAAAGCAGTCTGGCGGTTCCTCCGAAAACTGGGCACCTCACTTCCAGAAGATCCTGCTATACCACTCCTGGGCATATACCCAGAGGATTCCCCACCATGTAATAAGGATACATGCTCTACTATGTTCATAGCAGCCCTATTTATAATTGCCAGATGCTGGAAAGAACCCAGGTATCCCTCAACAGAAGAGTGGATACAAAAAATGTGGTATATCTACACAATGGAGTACTATTCAGCCATTAGAAACAATGAATTCATGAAATTCTTAGGCAAATGGATGGAGCTAGAGAACATCATACTAAGTGAGGTAACCCAGACTCAAAAGGTGAATCATGGTATGCACTCACTAATAAGTGGTTATTAACCTAGAAAACTGGAATACCCAAAACATAATCCACACATCAAATGAGATACAAGAAGAAAGCAGGAGTGGTCCCTGGTTCTGGAAAGACTCAGTGAAACAGTATTTGGCAAAACCAGAACGGGGAACTGGGAAGGGGTGGGAGGGAGGACAGGGGAAGAGAAGGGGGCTTACGGGACTTTCGGGGAGTGGGGAGGGGCTAGAAAAGGGGAAATCATTTGAAATGTAAATAAATTATATGGAATAAAAAAAAAAGAATGAAAAAAAAAAGATTAAGAGTCATGCTTTACCAGGTAATTGGAATGAGTGGGCACTGGGCGGAAGTGAGTTGAACACACAGAAACCGCAATGATAGCCCAGGACCTCCGCTGGAAAGGCAGCCAGGCTGGCAATACTACCAGGGAGCTTGGGTCCTGCAGAGCAGGACCCTGCAGGGACGTAGTGTTAAAGACTCAGTGTAGCAGTATAGGGCAAAACCAGAACAGGGAAAAGTGGGAAGGGGTGGGTGGGAGAACAGGGGTAGAGAAGGGGGCTTATAGGACTTTCGGGGAGTGGGGGGCCAGAAAAGGGGAAATCATTTGAAATGTAAATAAAAAATATATCGAATAAAAAAACTAAAAAAAAAAAAAAAATTAAAAAAAAAAAAAAAAGGAAAGAAAAAAAAAATGTCAGGCCAGATCTCAGATCTCAGAAGCATGGTCCTGCACCGCTGCAGAGAGTTGGCAGGGACATTCTTTTTTAATAATTCCTGCTACAGAAGCGGGTCCTTATTAGACACCAAAAATACTGATACCGATATCTTGGAGTTTCTCAATTCACAAATTTATGAGATATAATTTCCAGCTACTTTACATTGCTGTTTTATGATATTTTTCTTAGAAAAACAAGAAAAGGTTATGATATTCTTCAAAAGAGGCTTCTGGTTCAGAATATCCTCCTTTTTATTCCATTAGATTTTTTATAAATATAACTTTAATATACAATTAAAATTAATTTTACTTATTTTATTTACTGTTTCTTCTACTATAAACTGCACTAGAAAAGAATCAGTTAAGTCTTCCTTTCTTCTCACCATTGTGCCTGAAAACACATGCACCAGGTACATTTCAGTGAGCAAGTGAGGATTATCCTTAATTCCTCTCTTTAATTCTAGCCTGGTCTCTACTTTCCTTGAAGATTTGTATTGCACAGGTATAATCCAGGTTCTTCACTCTATATCTAAATAACAAGATCCTCTAATTGCTTGTTAAATTTAGTACAACTTTTCTGATTGTTTTCTTACTGTTTCTTGTTTCAGATAGTATCCTGTCATGCATCCCTAGCTGGAAGTCAAGGTGGCCTCAATCTTGGAGTCTTTCTCTTCAGTTTTCCTAGCCTGGGATTGATTGCAGATGTGAAATACTATTATAGACATTTAGAGAGATGTTAAACTGGCAGATAAGCTGCTGCAGTTGATCATAGATTCACCATACTTCAAATTTTACCAAATTGTGTTTTCCCAATTCATGTTTTGGCATACCAATTCTCTATATGTTTTTTTAAATGTCCTTTTACTGTATCACCTCTTCCTCCTAAGTTTTCCAAAGACAATTCATTCACACTGCTCAGTGATGCTACCTGTTTATAAATTCCACAAGGGTGTCATTGTTAATTGTTACACACAGCCAAAACTGTGATCCCTCAGGGTAATAGAAAGCTGTTTGCTACAGTAAACCTATTTCACATTTATGCCAACATAAGGACTTTCCAAAACAAGGATGCTCTGTAGTGTTTACATCTAGATGGAGACATAGGTTTTACTACAATAAGTGTCATCACACAGGTAGCTTGCATGCTCGTGAGTGTGCTGACATGAGAAAACAGATAACCTTTAATCCAACAGCAGCTGTTTGCTTTCACATCTGTCAGACAGTGGTGTGATACACGGAGTATGTTATACACTTCAAGATACAATTTAGAAACAGCGAAAATTCTTTTTAAAAAGCACATCTCAAGTGATTTGATGCTGCTCTATTCAAAAATGTCAGGCTCCTCAACACCTTGTTAATTGCTATTGTCAATTTCCAATTCCTTTTTTTTTTTTTTTTTTTTTTTTTGAGACAGGGTTTCTCTGTATAGCTTTGGCTGTCCTGGAACTCACTCTGTAGAGTTCCTGGCATTGAACTCAGAAATCCTCCTGCCTCTGCCTCCCAAGTATTGGGATTAAAGACATGTGCACCACTGCCTGGCTCTTTTTTTTTATTTTTTATTTAGGGTAATACTTGCTTACTAACAACCAATTCTAAATGGTAAAATTCAAAGTTTCAGAGCTTTATGGATTAATAAGCCAGAAAAAGTCATGCTTTAATCTACATGAACTGTTCATATGAATCTACGGAGCAGGACACTTAAACACTTGGACTTTTAGGGTTATATCCAATTTTGATCTTATCATCTAGGATTTAATTTTTTATTTTTCTTTCTTTTTTATTAGATATTTTCCTTATTTATGGTTAAAATGTTACCTCCTTTCCTTGTTTCCCCTACGAAAACACCCTATCTAATCCCCCATTCCCCCTGCTCACCAACCACCCACTCCTGCTTCCTTGTCCTGGCATTCCCCTCTACTGGGATAACGAGCCTTCTCAGGACCAAGGGCTTCTCCACCCTTTGATGTCCAACAAGGCCATCCTCTGCCACATATGCAGCTGGAGCTATGGGTCCATCCATGTGTACTCTTGGTTGGTGGTTTAATTCTTGGGAGCTCTGGGGGTACTGGTTGGTTCATATTGTTCTTCCTCCTATGGGGTTGCAAACTCCTTCAGCTCCTTCAGTCCTTTCTCTAGCTCCTCCATTGAGGACCTTGTGCTCAGTCCAATGGTTGGCTGAGAGCATCCACCTTTGTATTTATCAAGTACTGGCAGAGCCTCTCAGGAGACAGCTATATCAGGCTCATGTCAGCAAGCACTTGTTGGCATCCACAATAGTGTCTGGGTTTGGTAACTGTGTATGGGATAGATTCCCCAGGAGGGGTAGTCTCTGGATGATCTTTCCTTTAGTCTCTGTTCCACATTTCTCTTTATTTCTTCTCCCATGGGTATTTTGTTACCCTTTCTAAGAGAAACCTAAGTATCCATACTTTGGTCTTCCTTCTTCTTGAACTTGATGTAGTCTGTGCATTGTATCTTGGGTATTCCAGGCTTCTGGGCTAATATGCACTATCAGTGAGCGCATACTATATATGTTCTTTTGTGATTGGGTTACCTCACTCACAATGATATTTTCAAGTTCCATCCATTTGCCTAAGAATTTCATGAATTCATTGTTTTTAATAGCTGAGTAGTACTCCACTGTATAAATATTCCACATTTTCTGTATCCATCCCTCTGCTGAGGGAAATCTTGTTCTTTCCAGCTTCTAGCTATTGTAAGTAAGGCTTCTATGAACATAGTGAAGCCTGTGTCCTTATTACATATTGGAGAATCTTCTGGGTATATGCCCAAGAATGGTATTGCTGGGTACTCAGGTAGTACTATCCCTAATTTTCTGAGGAAAGTCCAAACTGATTCCAGAGTGGTTGTACCAGCTTACAATCCCACCAAGAGTGGAATTGCTCATCCACATCTCCACATCTTCACCAGCATCTACTGTCATCTGAGTTTTTACTAGTTTTAGCCATTCTAACTTCTGTGAAGTAGAATCTCAGGGTTGATTTGCATTTCGCTGATGATTAAGAACTTCTGGGGGAATCAGCATCCTAGACCTCAAGCTGTACTACAGAGCAATAGTGATAAAAATTGCATGGTATTGGTACAGTGACAGGCAGATAGATCAATGGAATTGAATTGAAGACCCAGAAAGGAACCCACACACCTATTGTCACTAGATCTTGACAAAGGAGCTAAAACCATCCAGTGGAAAAAAATGATAGCCTTTTCAACAAATGGTGCTAGTTCAACTGGTAGTTAACATGCAGAAGAATGCAAATGAATCCATTTGTATCTCCTTGTACAAAGCTAAAGTCCAAGTGGATCGAGGACCTCCACATAAAACCAGACACACTGAAACTAATAGAAAAGAAACTGGAGAAGACCCTTGAGGACATGGGCACAGCGGAAAAGTTTCTGAACATTGCACTAATAGCTGATGCTCTAAGATCAAGAATTGACAAATGGGACCTCATAAAATTACAAAGTTTCTGTAAGCCAAAGGACACTGCCAATAGGACAAAATGGCAACCAAAATATTGGGAAAAGATCTTTACTATCCCTACATCCAATATAGGGTTAATATCAAATATATTCAAAGAACTGAAGATGTTAGACTCCAGAGAACCAAATAACCCTATTGAAAATGGGGTACAGAGCGAAACAAAGAATTCTCGACCTGAGGAATACCAAATGGTTGAGAAGCACCTAAAGAAATGTTCAACATCCTTCAATTTTACTCTTTGTGATATGATATAAAGTCAGTAAACCAGAGTAAGTCTCCAACCAACACATATCATTATGCCAAGATTTATTGTTGTTGTTGTTGTTCTACATTTTGTTTCTTCACTGTAAACATGTTTTATCTTTTGGAGCCTGTCTTAGTGTTTTACTGCTGTGAATAGACACCATGCCCAAGCAAGTCTTATAAAGGAAAACATTAAATTGTGCTGACTTACAGGTTCAGATGTTCAGTCCATTATCATCAAGGCAATAACATGGCAACATCCAGGCAGGCATGGTGCAGGAGGAGCTAAGAGTTCTATATCTTCATCTGAAGATTAACTTTCAAGCAGCTAGGGTGAAGGTCTTACACCCACACCCATAGTGACACACCTACCCCAACAAGGCCATATATCCTAATAGTGCCACTCCCTAGCTCAAGCATATTCAAACATCACGGAGACATTTTGAAAAATAGCTTATATTCTTACATGTAAAATAACCTGTAATTGCCAAATGTAATTGCCTTGGAGGTTCACTGCTAAATAAACTCACCCTTTCTAGTTCTTTCTGAATTATGGCTGGTTGGTTCAACTCAGCTATTTTGACTAAGCTCCTCTCTATGCTGAGTGATTCAAATTGACTTCTCTTGGTATCTGACTGAATTTCTTTGCTTGGCAACAATTGCCCTAATCTGAAAATCTGCTCTAATCTTCTAGTTGTTTCTCATTTTCCTGCTCATTTCATCTTCACCTGAAACCTGTCTCTGTAAAATTGTAAAATGTCCTGGTAAAATTCGCTCCTCTCTCCCTTTCTCTCTGTGCTGCTCTAGTAAATATTCTCCTTCCTGTCCTCATGAGAGTTGGATGTATTTTATCTTCAACTCTTGTCAAATCTTCCTCTGATTTGTCATTTTGTCTGCTCCTCAATTAGATATCACTTTCAAACACTGATGCTTCCTTTTACTAAACTAATTTTACCTTCATTATTAGGGATTAATCATGTGGACTAAAGGCATATCTATATTCCAGCCAGATTACATAGACCTAGAGAAGGCATGCTAGTGGTTTGAAATTACTAAGATTAAAAATATTTTCTAACTTTACCCTTAATAGACAAAAGTGTGAAAAATTAATATAGATGTTTTATTAAGCTGACTTTACCTGATATTTATAGTTTATTAGGAACAATATTATAGTATTATTACTAATGTAAAAATTTTATTGAGATATAGGTTCAATACTGAGAAAAAGAATAAAAGAAACTCAATTTTATGGGAAAAATCTATAATTTTACTAGCCCCAATTAAAAAAGGTTTTAAAAATTATTTTTAGTACCAAAAAATCTTTTCCAGTGCCTAAATTACATCTATCAATGTTTTATTCCTTTTATGGTTTAGGTATGTTGCTATTCATTATACTATCTCCTGATACTGCTACCATAAACACTAAACAATCATTTGTCCCTTTGTCCTCACTTTTAAATTATTCTTTGTTGTGTAGCAATCTCCTCTGAATGGAAGCATTCTATCCTGGAAGGATGTTCCTTAAGATTAAGGGAGTTCCTGAAACTTACAAGATTTAAAATACTCCCCTCTTAGGTTATATTATCATTAACAATTATGGTAGAGAGGAGACATTCCGAGTGATAGAGCTGCCTAAGACTTGTGCAGGAAGCACCTTGAATGCAGTTTTCATAAGTTATTGCTCATGTCTGGGTGGGCTTTCTGGTGAGGCTGCTGACTTTGAGTCATCTACGATTTTCTTAGGAACTTCTCATGCTCTGAAAGAAGTCACATTAAACTTTTTAATTTGCCACACTGATGATTGATAGTATTTTAGATTGTCATTAGTCCCCTATCTGGGATAAGCAGACTTATGTTTATGTCTCCCAGAAAATCTCACAGGATACTCTTCTTCCAGGAAGTTCCTGAAAGCACAGGTTGTCTTCAACTCCAAGTCTACTTCTACTCCTTTTGGATAATCTTGGTCCAAAGTAATTTTTCATTACTAGACTCCATGAAAGCCCACTTATTTTTCATTTATTAAGATTTTTAGCCTCTTATTCATGTACTGAGTGGTAAAGTATTTATATAAACACAGCATAGCAGTATATTTCATGATCCTACAAGTATTTAAATACTATTTACAAGTATTTAACATTCCATTCCCGTTTCCCTAAATTTCAAAACAAAAACAAAGAACAAATGCAATCTTACAAACTTTGCTCTTTTATGAGTATGGAATAATTGATAATGAATCTTCCTTTGCAGCTCTGGGTGATCTAAAACACACTATGAATGTCAACTTGTAGTTTATCTTACAGCATTTCTCCTCCTACCTCCTCTTGATGGTTGAATTGCATGTGCATGTGGTGGTGCCTTTCTGGTTTGTGATTCAATGAGTTTAAAAAGTATAACAAAAGTTATTATGTTGAAAAAGTAAAATATACAAAATGAATCCATGGCAACTTCATAGTCCAAATAATCACTAAATTTTATCTTTACTGGATTTAAAGGCATATCATAATTTAATTTTTCAATTTGAACTTCTTAATGTCTACCTGAAATATAGTACACACTGGTCTTATTCTGCCTTTAGCTTAGTTTTGCTCTTTCATTACAGTTCCTATAGGGATTGTCCCCTTTTGAAGTCTTATTTCGAAAACTGACACTGAATATAATAAATATTAATCATCTATGTTTACATTTTTTACTTATTCAATTGGTTGGAATTTTTACATCACAAAGGTATTTTTCCAGGATAAATTAGTGCAAAAAAATTATTAGAGTATTTTTGTTTCAGTGAAGAACAGGGCATTTTCATGATGTTTTTCCTTATGATAAGTCATGATAATTAATAGTGATTGTGTCAGACAGATCTGAGAGAACTGAACATCTCAGTTTCTTAGGAGATCTCCATGTATTTGCTTTTGTTTTTGTTTATTTTTTCCTTAAATGAAACATGAAGGATATAAGAAAATAATCTAAAGACTAAAAGATAGAAATAAAAGTATTTCAGTCCACTAAGATAAAATTTCACATATTTATGAAAAATAAACATACTCCAAACTTTGTAAGAAACAATAATGGCCAAACTGATCAATGGCTGATGATAATGCTTATCCTCTACATTGCTATCACGAAATAGGTAAGAAACCCACAGCTAACCTTTTCTCTATGCTGTGTATTCAATGAACACACAGTGAATACCTCCAAGAAAGAGAGAGACAGACAGACAGACAGAAACAGAGAGACAGAGGGTGGGAGGGGATGGGAGGAGGGTGGGAGGAAGTAAGAGAGAGACAGAGACAGAGAGAGACAGAGAGACAGAGACAGAGAGAGACAGAAGGAGGGAGGGGAGGGAAGGAGGGAGGGAAAAAGGAAAAGAGAGAGAGAGAGAGAGAGAGAGAGAGAGAGAGAGAGAGAGAGAGAGAGAGAGAGAGAGAGAGAGGAAAAAGAAAAACCCAGACAAAGCAATATAAGACTCAAAAGAAAAGAAAAAAAACTCTTAGAAAATACTATTGAACTAGTTTTGTGTTGACCATCTACTTCTGGACATGGGGCAGAGCCAGAGAAATGGTTTGTGTTCTCAGTAAGACTCTGATGGAGAAAGCTAATTTTTCCTTGTGAATGGTTATTAATTAGACATAACTTCTGGGAGAGGGAAGGGGCTTGTGTGCACTTCCATTCTCAGCACTGGGATCCCATCAGGATGAGTCCTGGGTGTGTGGCAAAGTTTACTATATTTACCTGACTGATGCATGTGTATAGGAAGCCTTTCCATCTTCTAATATCTTTTCCAATTTCTTTCTTCAATGCCTTTAAGCTTTTATTATATAAATCTTTCACTTGTTAGGTTGGAGTTACACCATTATATTTTATGTTAAGGGTACTGTGAAAGATGTTATTTGTATGATTTGTTTTTAAATTCATTTGTCATTTGCATATACAAAGTTTACTGATTTATGTGTATCAATTTTGTATCCTGATACTTTGCTGGAAATGTTTATCAGTTGTAGGAGTTCCCAGTGGAATTTTTTTAGGGGAGGGGGGCTGTGGTGGCACACGCCATTAGCCATTAATCCCACACTTGGGAGACAGAGGCAGGTGGATTTCTGAGTTCGAGGCCAACCTGGTCTACAGAGTGAGTTCCAGGCAGCCTGGACTACACAGAGAAACCCTGTCCAAAAAAAAAAAAAAAAAAAAAAAAACAAGGAAAAGAAAAGAAAAGGAATTTTTTAGGGTTAGTTATGTTTACTTCCATTTTATCTCTAAAGAAAGACATTTTGACACCTTCAAAAAAAAAAAAGAAAGAAAAAAGAAAGAAAGAAACCCACAACTAATCCCTTAATGAATTTCCCCTGCTTCAGCCTCCAAAATTTTCCTATTTAAGTAATAACAATTATTTGTTTGAGATAAAACCCTATGACCTTACACTATTGCTAATAATCAAATAAACCTATCATTGAGCATACATTGATTGCTCAACTGAGCTAAATAAGATCCTAAGATGCAAAGATTAATTACAAGAAAATGTTCAATACAAGCATTAATGAAGACTGGCCTCCTCTGTCTTCTCTGAAGGTTTTGACTTTGCTTCAGGGACACTGAAGTAAATTGGACTCAAATGTTAAACCCTGGCATTTGGGCATTAGTTTAAGGCCCCAAAGCTGTTCTTCATCATGAAGGGTGCTGATTGTATTGAATGTCACTGATTTCCTCCAAGATTTTAGAAAAATTTATACACTGAACATTGAGACTCTTCTCTCTCTTTTAACTTTTCAGCATCTTTCCTACCGCTACAAATTTATTTCCTTCATATTTTTTCTATTTCCTTAAACTAGTTTGGGCATTAGTTACTTAGATGCTGACACCATCCTACAATGATGAAAAAAGAACTCAGATTTATAAAGGAGCATCAAATCTAAAGCCAAGTGCCAAATACCAAATAACTGAGTTTATTAACTCACTTCTAATGTTTGCATTTCATTATTTAGAATATGTTCACTCTCACAAGTAGCAAAATTGTAAATATTTTTGTCCATTGTTTCTCATAACTTCTATTACACTTCATGTTGGGCTTTTCTACATGTATATCCAATAATTTATTCTTATTAAAAATGCATCTATTTTCTTATTGTTATTTAAAGTCTGAGCGAAGTTGTAAACAATGAGGATGTTTCCAGGTCAGATAAACCACTTACTTGTGGGAAACTGCTTTCATACAAATATGAACAATTTTGAGGAAAATCTAAGATGGCGTTTAAAAACTTACAACTTCCAAATGCCTAAAGATTTACATCACGGATTTAATATATGAAATTCTCTGGGAGACCGATCTGAAGATCATTCAGCCATTAGTTAATAGTAGTTAGTAATATAATTGTCTCAATTTGACATTTTATAGGAACAGTGAGTATAGGTTAATTGCTGACACTAAAATTTATCATATACTTTAATGGGAGAAAAGTTGAAAGCTGTCTATACCATTTTTCATTTTACTAGAAAAAGAAAACCCAACATTTCAAATAAAAAATTTTCTTTCCAAAAAGGTAAGAATATGCTGCATATGATTGGCTATTAACTACTTAATGACTGAACATATATCTGCATATCCTCCCATGAGTATGATAAGCTGCACCATATAGCATTTCTCCTCCTGTATCTGCTCATATGACACTTCTCCTGTATCTGCTCATATAGCACTTCTTCTCCTGTATCTGCTCATATGGCACTTCTTCTCCTGTATCTGCTCATATAGCATTTCTCCTCCTGTATCTGTTCATATGGCACTTCTTCTCCTGTATCTGCTCATATAGCATTTCTCCTCCTGTATCTGTTCATATGGCACTTCTTCTCCTGTATCTGCTCATATAGCATTTCTCCTCCTGTATCTGTTCATATGGCACTTCTTCTCCTGTATCTGCTCATATAGCATTTCTGCTCCTGTATCTGCTCATATGGCACTTCTTCTCCTGTATCTGCTCATATAGCATTTCTGCTCCTGTATCTGCTCATATGGCACTTCTTCTCCTGTATTTGCTCAAACTACGGAACTATTAAAACAGGAACTGAACTGTAGGTATGACTAAATACATAAGAACTTAATTAGGATATAGTAACTTTTTTCCTTTCCACTCATTTTAGGATACATTCTTTAATTACTACTTCAGTGAACAAAGAGAAGAGAGAGAGAGAGAGAGAGAGAGAGAGAGAGAGAGAGAGAGAGAGAGAGAGAGAGAGATTCCAGTGACAAACTTGGACCCCATTATCTACTTAAGAAATGTGGTATTATTATCATAAGGATTTTAGTTCCCATATCTCATTTTTATATTAAGAAGCCATTTGAATTTTAGATTCCTTACAAATCATTATATTTTGCTGATTATGTGTCAAAATTGTACCTCAGATATTCTATTTTATGCATTATCATCTAAAGATAGCTACTACTTTTGTCTGGGAGATAGACATTTGGGTGGGAAGTTCATTATCATTCTGAGAAGGAAAAAAACCTAAAACTTACCAACGTATAATTCTTGAACACAAGAGAAATGAGTTGTCAAGTGCTAAGGTACATTTCATTCTAAAGGGAGATGGGACGGTGCAAAGAGAAACTACATACTATCTCACCTATGCCATATCATAGGAGCAAAAGCCTCATGCTTGCTGCAATAAAAATGGACAAGAAAAATAATCAGCTAAAAGAACCTCTAACAGCCGAATATTGTAGCCTGTGTCAGCTGTATTCAACAACCGACAAAAGGAAAACTAGGTTTTTATGAAGATATTTATTCATTATAGAGCCTGGAGCTTGGAAGGCACAGAGGTCAGTATCCAGTGAGCTTAGAATGTTGGTTCTAATGTTGATTAGAACCTCACGGAAGAAAGGCATAGTTCAACCTGTTTCTCAAAATTGTTTCTTTTATAAAGAAACTTAATATTAACTTGTTATAGAAAGGTTAACACAAGCTGGAGAAGACAGCAGTCAACGAACCAACTCATGACTTGGGGCCAGTGTCCTGGTTGGCTTTGGCTATCAACTTGACACAGTTTAGAGATATCTAATGGGGTCTGAGTTGAAGAATTACTATGATAAGATTGACTGGGTTCATGTAGATGAGATAATGAGCTGAGTGATGATGTGGGAAGTTCTACTTATTATAGGTAGCGCCATTCCTTGATACATGGACTTTGACTGTGTAAGACTGCCTGAGATATATAACTCAGTCTCCATGTGCATCCCCCAACCACTGGAGCATAGACAGTTCCTAAAGCTATTGCATGTCTGTGAAATTTGTTCCGCAGCTGGACTGCCAAGTGAGAAAAGGTGCTTTTAACCCTGCAGTGGCTGCATGCACCAAGGTCAGGTGATACTGAGAGAGCCCATACAATCTCAGAGGAGAAAGTGAGGGAGATGGGGAAATTCTGTGAGGGAGGGACTGAGAGGGAGGATAGTAAAATGGGATATAAAATGAATAAATAAAAACAATAATAGGAAAAAAGAAAAAAGGAGATTATCTATAATAAGCCAGAGAGTAAGCCAGCAAGCAGTGTTGAGTCCATATGTAAGTTACTACCACAACCCATATCAAAGATAAATTGTAATCTAGAAATATAAGCCTAATAAGCTCCTTTGGTTTTTTAACCTGAATCAATTTTGGTTAGAGTGTTGGGTTTTTTTTTTCTTTTTTTTCTATTCGACATATTTTTTTATTTACATTTCAAATGATTTCCCCTTTTCTGGTCCCCCCACTCCCCGAAAGTCCCATAAACCCTCTTACCTCCCCCCTTTTCTCCCATCCATCCCTTCCCACTTCCCTGTTCTGGTTTTGCCCTATACTGCTACACTGAGTCTTTCCAGAACCAGGGACCACTCCTCCATTCCTCTTATACATCATTTGATGTGTGGATTATGTTTTGGGTATTCCAATTTTCTAATAATATCCACTTATTAGTGAGTGCATACCATGATTCACCTTTTGAGTCTGGGTTACCTCACTTAGTATGATGTTCTCCAGCTCCATCCATTTGTCAAGAATTTCATGAATTCATTGTTTCTAATGGCTGAACAGTACTCCATTGTGTATATATACCACAGTTTTTGCATCCATTCTTCTGTTGAGGGATACAAAAACTCCTTTTTTTTTTTTACCTGAATCACTTTTGGTTAGAGTGTTGGTTTTTTTTTTCTATATTCTTTGTTTACATTCTGAATGCTTTCTCTTTTCCCTGTTCCCACCTCCCCATCGGTCTCCTAAGTCCTCTTCCCTTCACCTATTTCCTAATCACCCCCTCCCATTTCCCTGTCCTGGTACTCCCTTACAATGGTGGATCAACTCTTTTCAGAGTTTTCTCTTTCCCTCTTCTTGGGTATAATTTGATATTCTAACTGTGTCTTGAGAATTCAGAGCTTCTGGGCTAATTGATATCCACTTATCAGTGATTATATTACATGTATATTCTTTTGTGATTCGGTTACTTCACTTAGGATGATATTTTCCAGTTCCAATCATTTGCCTAAGAATTTCATGAATTCATTGCTTTTAATTGCTGAGTAGTATTCCATTGTGTAAATATTTTCTGTTTTTCCTCCATTGAGAGACATCTGGCTGCTTTCCAGCTTCTGGCTATTATAAATAAGGCTTCTATGAACATAGTGGAGCATGTGTCCTTATTGCATGCTGGGGAATCCTCTGGGTACATGACACCCTTCACAATAGCCACAAACAGCATAAAGTATCTTGGGGTGACTCTAACCAAACAAGAGAAAGACCTATACAACAAGAACTTTAGATCTCTGAAGAAGGAAATCGAAGAACTCAGAAAATGGAAAATTCTTCCATGCTCGTGGATTAGCAGGATTAATATAGTTAAAATGGCCATCTTGCCAAAAGCAATCTACAGATTCAACACAATCCCCATCAAAATCCCAACTCAATTCTTCATAGAGTTAGAAAGAGCAATTCTCAAATTCATCTGGAATAACAAAAAACCAGGATAGCTAAAACTATTCTCAACAGTAAAAAAAATTCTGGGATAATCAGTATCCCACACCTGAAACGTTACTACAGAGCAATAGTGTTAAAAAAAAGTGCATGGTATTGGTACAATGACAGGCAAGTGGATCAATGGAATAGGATTGAAGACCCAGAAATGAACCCATACACATATGGTCACTTGATCTTTGATAAAGGAGCTGAAAACATCCAGTGGAAAAAATATAGACTTTTCAAGAAATGGTGCTGGTTCAATTGGAGGTCAGCATGCAGAAGAATGCGAATGGATCCATTTTTATCTCCTTGTACTAAGCTCAACTCCAAGTGGATCAAAGACCTCCACATAAAACCTGACACACTGAAACTAATAGAAAAGAAACTGGGGAAGACCCTTGAGGACATGGGCACAGGGGAAAAGTTCCTGAACAGAACACCAATAGCTTATGCTCTAAGATCAAGAATTGACAAATGGGATCTCAAAAAATTACAAAGTTTCTGTAAGGCAAAGGACACCATCAAAATGACAAAACGGCAACCAACAAATTGGGAAAAGATCTTCACCAACCCTACATCTGATAGAGTGCTAATATCCAATATATACAAAGAACCCAAGAAGTTAAACCCCAGGGAACCAAGTAACCCTATTAAAAATGGGGTACAGATCTAAACAAAGAATTTTCACATGAAGAACTTTGGATGGCTGATAAGCACCTTAAGAAATGTTCAAAATCATTAATCATTAGGGAAATGCAAATCAAAACAACCCTGAGATTTCACCTCACACCAGTCAGAATGGCTAAGGTTAAAAACTCAGGAGACAGCAGGTGTTGTCGAGGATGTGTAGAAAGAGGAACTCTCCTCCACTGCTGGTGGGATTGCAAGATTGTACAACCACTTTGGAAATCAGTCTGGTGGTCCCTCAGAAATATGGGCATGACACTTCTGGTTAAAGTGTTTTATCAGAGCTGGGCGGTGGTGGCACCCACCCAGCACTTGTGAGGCAGAGGCAGGCGGATTTCTGAGTTCGAGGCCAGCCTGGTCTACAGAGTGAGTTCCAGAACAGCCAGGGCTATACAGAGAAACCCTGTCTCGGGGAAAAAAAAAAGAGTGTTTTATCAGAGTAAACCAAGGTAAATTACAACAATAAAGAATGACCTCTGCTTCAAACTGTATGCCAATAGAAGAATGTGTTTTCTAGGACAGGGATGATAGGTCCTACCTACCAGTAACAATTACTATGAGGCACATAGAGAAGAGTGGAGATGGGAAAAGAAGGAATTAATGCTGAGAAAGACCCACCCTGCTGACTGAAAACACAGTATTTAATATTATGATTGGATAAGGACTACAGTCAGGGAGCATTCTGCCACTTTTGCCACATGTTGTATGAATACAGCAAGATTAGAGAAAGAGACAATAAGTCATTAATTGATTTGAAAATTCTGAGACAAGATCAATGAATTCTATATACATAATTACATGGTATCACAAAATTTATGGAAGTAACCAACCAATGTCCGCTTGGATATTCCACAAGATAGAGCTTATACCTGATACTGCATGGGTGACCAAGAACTAGAAAGTAGATAGCCTAGAGATCTAGAATAAAACCAAATAAAACTGGTTTTTAAAAAGGAAAGAGTAGAGGAATGATCAAATGACTCCTAATGATACTCATAGATCAGTGCTTCATTTAGCCATTGTCAGATAAGCTCTCTCTTGAAACCAATGGGAACAAGTACACACCCACTGACCAGGGTGAGGGTGTCTTGGAACATAGCTCTAAAGGCTATGTCTCCATCAAATTCCTCCCCTCAGAGCTCAGGGAACATCAGGAAAGAGGAGACCAAAAGACTATAAGAGTCTGAGGGTATGGAGGACAGGTAGAAAACAAGGCTCTCTAAATAAAAATGACCAAAGCTCATATGAACTCAGAGCGACTGAAGCAGTAAGCACTGGATATGCATGGATCTGCACCTAGTTTTGTGTGTGTGTGTGTGTGTGTGTGTGTGTGTGTGTGTGTGTGTGTGCTTTTTCTTTTCTTTTTGGGCTTACTTTCTTCTCACTAAATAGACTAGTATAACTCTGAACTAAGAGATCCTTCTGAACTCACTCTTCTGAGTTCTTGGATTAAGTCATACATGCCACATCTGCCTACACAGAGAATTTTTAAGGCAAAGAGAATTTTCTGTGGGGTACTGTGATGAGGGATGGACACATGGTATCACATTTTTGTCCAAACACACAGAATACACAATATTGTGAGTTAATCTTAATATCAATATCAATATCAGTAGATTATGTGTCAGTGTAGGCTTATTGATTATGAAAATAAATGTAAACAAGTCCACTTTGTGTTATCTATATACTCACTGAAACATGATCAAACTTTTAGTGGACTGCCCCTTAAACAGAAGTGAGTCCTTTCCCTCCCACACCTCTGCCAGTGGCCTTCAGTTATGGAGTTCACAAGCAAGGAACCTGGGGAGGATTGTGATTAGAGCACACGAAGTGAAACTTCCAGAGCATCAATAATAGTATTAGGTGGGAAAAAGTAAACAAAAGTATGTATGTTCATGATGGTGTATCTGCTCGCTTAGGTCGTGGAAACTGAGCTTCACCCCTACTCACTAGCATTCATGGTACTGGCTGGATGGTATTCTTCACACTCCTGGAGAAGGAAGGCAGTCTTCAAAACCACCCACCTTCAATCCCTGAGACCTACAACTGTGACCTGCCTATAAAACATACTGGTACAATGGTGTCAGGAATGTTATGGGAAAATCCAACCATTTTTACTTGTCTGTTTGTTTGATTGATTGGTTTTTAATGACATCTCCATAACACCATTAAAATGTTCTTAAGACTAAATAGATAATAAGCATAATGGAAACTTATTATTTTCATCCTTTTAAGCAAATATAGCAATAAAATGACTCCTAATGATATAATAATAAACCCATAGATAAGTCCATCCCTGAACCCTCATCAGAGAAACTTCTTGTAGTCAACAGGATTTAACAGAGAGGAACAAATGGACAATGTCCAGAGATTAAGAGACTTTGGAGCATTTAGTTCCAATTAATATGTGTTCGTCAAACCCCTCCTCTCAAGGCTCAGGGATTTATAATGAAAATGTATAAAACATATTTACAGATTCAAAGATCCTTTAACATTGTTATTAGTGATGACATACCTTATGCCTTGTATCAGAAAAGCAAAAGCTAACAGAGCTTAATTACCAGGAATATAGAACCATGTTTTGTGTCTTATTTCACAAATACCTAACATCAGGTAAAAGGATGAAAAATAATGTGAGCACCTTCATATTCTTATTAGTGTGAATTTTGACCAAAAGCCATTGAGATTATCTTGGCTTATCCTTTTCAATGAGACTGAATTCATAATAAATAAAGCAATTCAAACTGAAATGAACTTAGATACTAGGGACAGTTATAATAACAAAAGTCATTCTTAGCAGATTTGCTAAAATCTTGTGTTCAAATTGCTCATTTCAAAATGCAATGTTCCATTTAATAGAATATAATGCTGAGCTCAAAATGTGGAGTTATTTATGCAAATCCAGCTTATTCCACATAAATAAGACATGTGACTTAAGCCAGCTATCAACCTGTGAACTTTGACGGATTTCTCCAGTTTTATTCAAGATGAAATGAAGGTTGAATAAAAGAATTTGGAAATGTATCAAGTTACCTAAAGGATTACTAAAGGTTGATATAATTTAATGGATTTAAATTTGATAAAGGTGTTGACTCCATGGGTCTAAGCTCTAAAAGCACATCACAGTTATGTAAATGCTTTTTCTCTAATTTTAGTCGTGGTCTAAAATCATGAGGAATGGATGACTAGGAGGTCACGTAGTTGGAACATGCCAGAAATGTAAAATAAACAATAGCTGTAAACATGAGCAGTTATGCTATTCTCAAGTGGGGAACAAAGAAAAAGACTTCTCTGAAGATGAGTTTCCCATGTGTGTGGATGCATTCATGTGTCCTCTCCATTCTAAGTGCATAAAAAAACCTTTTCACAAAGTAAACTAAATTCAGTTCAGTCATGGATATGCACTCTTTTCTCTATTTTGCCTAATTCCATACTTCTACGGATCCAGAACCCAAATACTATCGTTTAGGCAGAATAGTATAGCATAAACTTCACAAGCCACAGCAGAAGTATCTCTGAGACAACCACAGCAACCACTGACACCATCACTGCCACCAGTTAAGCACAATCCAGTCCCAGAGGCCCTGTAGTCCTTCCCATCCATATAGCTGTCCTGTCTCTTCCTATATTTGAATTCTCTCAGTTGTGTGTGTGCAGCATCTGACACAACAAACATTTTTTTCTAGTTAAGATCTCTTCTGCTAGATTGTGACTTCAATAGAGAGTGGGTTTGTTTAGTTCATGAATTATCTCTAGACTCCAGGATAAAATGAAGCTTGTCAGTTATAGCCTACCCAGGAAACAGTAAAGACAATGACAATGAATGCTGTATATTTTTTATTCCTTAGAGAAAGCCAGCTTTGAAATATCAACTTCTAGAAAGTCTATGCAGTCTAATTATGAGGTTATATTTTAGTTTGCATCTTTCTAATATGCTTCCTTTTCTGTCCTCTGTTTCTACGTGTTCCTTTCTCCGTCCTCTCTCCATGGCCACACTACATAGCTCAAGCTAACACTATGCAGTCCTGATTGACCTTCCCCCACACTCCTTCTGGATGCTCCTCCTTCCTACACACATCCTCCTGGATCCTGTAATTATAGGCGCATGAAAAACTCCTCGATTTAACTGTTTCTAAATAACTTTAGTTTTTATATTTACTCAGAATATTTATAAATATGTATCTCAATAACTTACATAGAAATCTGTTGTTTTAAAATCCATTCTCAAAGTTAACTCAAATAGTCTATGCTTTCATTTCATATCAGCGACAACATGGTAAGTTTTCTATATCGAAATAAAAAAAACTCAGACATTATGATAAAAATAGTATTATTCTATGATTCTATTTTTATTAGAAACCAGAGAAGGGAAGAATTTCATAAAGTTATCAAGCACTGAGAGGAGGTAGAAATTAGGTTCAGATATGAGGGTACAAAATTTCAATTTTATAAGATAAATAAAAGTCTGAGAACTGTTGCTTAATAGTATGCTCCTATATTAAGACTATTATATTAGGATTTAAAAGAAAAATCATTTGCTTTTGATTTGATGTTTTGAACTTTATTATGTCTTATTACCACAGTTAACTAGGAAAAGTTCGTGTGTGTGTGTGTGTGTGTGTGTGTGTGTGTGTGTGTTTATCATAGTGCAGTTGTAGAACTCAGAGTGTGGAGAGACTTTGGGGGTACTTCTAAGCATGAATCTGATATTGGCCAAGGAAATGGGCCACTTGGTAGGAATATGACTTTAGGCCATGACAAAGAAATGAGTTCAGGCAGTGACCTGACATTGGTCAAGGTCACTTACAAAGAAGTAAGAATCTGATTTTAGGGTAAAACAAAGAAGTAAGCTCAGATATCTTGATCATCCGTAGAAACAGCAATCACCAGAGTGATCATGTGACTTTGTTTTTATTGTCTTGCCTGTTCTGTGACTATGTTTATTGTCTTGCTTGTTCCTTAGCTACTATCTTGTTTGATTCCTTGTTGTACTACTTGCCCTTAATATCTCCATGTAATAAAAATGGTATAAAAGCAGATTGGAAAAAAATTAAACCTGCATCAGTCTCAGGAATTTCTGGGAACATGCTACAATGTTACATAACTGTCCTTTTTCTTTTTAATCCTCACTCCTGTGCTGGAGACCCTGTTGACTGACTGAGCTAGCTTGGTCATCAGAGGACAACTAGTAGTAGTCAGTTTTCTCCTTTCATCCTATAGGTTCTGGAAATCACTCAGGTTTTCCAACTTGGCAGATAGCACCTTTAAGCCATTATACAAACCCATAATTTAGGAAATTTTGTTTGGTTGGTTCAGAGGAATTGCAAAAATGAATAGTGTATTATATCATTTCTATCCCTCCTTATTTGTCCTCCAGTTCTTCCTGTATACTTCTCAAATCTCTCTGCAATTCATGTTTTCTTTTTCTATAATTACTATTTCAACAAGTCTGAGACCAATTAGTGTAACATATATGCACATGTGTTTACAAATGACCACCACAAGTTGTATAAACTCTTACAGTGCTTGATTCCAGAGAAAACAGATTCTCCCACCCTCAGAAATCATTGATTGCCTTCATGCAGGGTCAGGACCCTGTAGAAATTTACCAACCATGTTGACATGTTGACTATTGTGGTCATTAGGCAGGCCATAGTTAGGCTACCACATTGTTACAATTTTGAAAAGGTGACATCAATACCAGCTGCAGAGACACTCTCTCACAGAAGGCTTGCAGATCTTTGTATCTTACAATCTCTTTCCCTTTATTGACACTTGTCCATGTGCCTTAGGTGTATATGTTTTTATAGGTATATATTTATATTATGGTAGGGCATTCCATGATCACTTTTTAACTAGTGGTGCATTTGTAGTAGACTCTGTAGCTTTAGATTTTTCAAGACCTGCTTTAATAAGGTGTCTTAAATGCTTTAACTTCTCTATAGGAGGAGGTACCAGAGCTGGGTGGTGGTGGCACCTGCCTGTAATCCCAGCACTCTGGGAGGCAGAGGCATGCAGATTTCTAAGTTCAAGGCCAGCCTGGTCTACAGAGTGACTTCCAGGATAGCCAGGGATATACAGAGAAACCCTGTCTTGAATAAACCAAAAAGAAGAAGAAGAAGAAGAAGAAGAAGAAGAAGAAGAAGAAGAAGAAGAAGAAGAAGAAGAAGAAGAAGAAGAAGGAAGAAGAAGAAGAAGAAGAAGAAGAAGAAGAAGAAGAAGAAGAAGAAGAAGAAGAAGAAGGAAGAAGAAGAAGGAAGAAGAAGAAGAAGAAGAAGAAGAAGAAGAAGAAGAAGAAGAAGAAGAAGAAGAAGAAGAAGAAGAAGAAGAAGGAAGAAGAAGGAAGAAGAAGAAGGAAGAAGAAGGAAGAAGAAGAAGAAGAAGAAGAAGAAGAAGAAGAAGAAGAAGAAGAAGAAGAAGAAGAAGAAGAAGAAGAAAGAAGAAGAAGAAGAAGAAGAAGAAGAAGAAGAAGAAAGAAGAAGAAGAAGAAGAAGAAGAAGAAGAAGAAGAAGAAGAAGAAGAAGAAGAAGAAGAAGAAGAAGAAGAAGAAGAAGAAGAAGAAGAAGAAGAACCAGAGGTAGTGGAAAGGAAAGATTCGTAGGTCAAAAATAAATGTGGACCTATGGAAAAGTAGTTCTTTTGGAGGATTCTAATCATCACTGTCAGTATATCAGCAGCACAGTTTGCACAAATCATCATCAGTAACTTGATCCATTCATAAACACTAGTCATGAATCAGCAATGGCAGTTAGATCCAGAAGAAACCTGTCTATCAGTCCAAGTCAGAGGAAGTAGCAAGAATCCACCAAAATATCAAGAGAAGTTCTTTAGTGCATTTCTCTCTATGAATTCATAATAATCGGTGAAGCCCCATGTCGTGCAGCAGATAGTGTCAAGGCAAACCGATGCCACATAGTGTCATTCATTGTCTGTTGGGTTATATCTCCAAACATGCCCCCCTTTCCAGAAAGCTTCCAAATAAACAAACAAACAAAAAACAAAAACAAAACAAGACAAAACAAAACACACGTCTGCCTCAGCAAAACACCCTCTCAGAAAAGTTTCCAGAAAACAACTACACAACACATCTGAGTCTCCAAAGAAATGTTGAGACTCCATCTTCTGGATAAGAATTCTTTGATGAGGCTGAGAGTTATACTTACTGTGGTGTAAGGACAAAATTCAAGTACCTGTTTTTACATTCAAATGTTCTTCTTGTAGCTGGTTAAGTGAAGTAATATGGTTAGGGTCATATTCTTTGGTTAATTTTGTGAGTTATGTATATGTTAAATAAATTTTGAATATCAGTTTTGTAATTCATAAATAAACAAAACTCAGGCATGACATAATATTTTTACTTGTATTATGGAAAAATTTGATGTGTTCTCACTCATGAATTTTGCATAATATTTAATACTAATACCCGTTAATATTGACATCTGCCTTTGGTAAATCTAGTGCCAAGCTTCTTTTGACCTCAGGCATAGGTATAAATCTACCTATGTGGATTCTAGAGTTTGTATGTTAGTGGTTTGCTCTTTTAAAACTTAATTATCCTTTTAGCCTATAATCTTCCCAACTTTCTGAGGCACTGAAATATTAATTTCTATAGTGGTTATACAAGTTTCCACTCCCACAAGCAATGGAAGAAAGTTCCCCTTACTCTACATCCTTGACAACATGAGCTATGATTTTGGTTTTTAGCTGTTGTGACAAATATAATGTGAAATCTCAAAGTAATATTGATTTTCATTTCCCTCATGGCTAAGGATCTTGAACATTTCTTTAAGTGTTTCTCAATCATTTGAGATTCTTTTATTGAGACATCTCTGTTTAGATCAGTTCCCAATTTTTAATTGGATTATATGTATTTTTGGTATCTACTTTCTTGAGTTTTTTATGTATTTTGGATATTGGTTATCTATTGTATGCAAAGTTGGTTAAAAAAAAAAACTTTTACTATTCTGAGGGATGCTGCTTTGTCTTTTTGCCTTATAGAAGTTTTTCAACCATGAGTTCCCATTTATTAATTGTTGATTTTAGTGCCTACATTATGAGTGTCTTTTATAGGAAGTTCTATCCAGTGCCAGTGTGTTCAAGGCTATTCCCTAATTTTTCTTCTATCAAGTTC
This sequence comes from Apodemus sylvaticus, assembly GCF_947179515.1. Taxonomy (NCBI): domain Eukaryota; kingdom Metazoa; phylum Chordata; class Mammalia; order Rodentia; family Muridae; genus Apodemus; species Apodemus sylvaticus. The sequence goes on along the minus strand of NC_067484.1, from coordinate 46,014,178 downwards.
AATATATCTGGTTTAAATTTTGGGTCTTTGAGCCACTTAGACTTGAGTCTTGTGCAGGGGGAAAATATTTGCATTCGTCTACGTGAAGATATCCTGTTAAACCAGCACCATTTGTTGAAGTTGCTTTCTCTTTTCCATTGTGTATTTTTTGTCTCCTTTCCAAAAAAAATGTCAGGTGTCCATAGGTCTGTAGATATATGTCTGAGATTATTAGATTTAATTAATCAACCTGATTGTTTATATACCAATACCTTGTGGTGTTTGCTACCATAACTCTGTAGTGCCATTTGAAATCAGGAATTGTTGATATCTTCAGAAGGTCTTTGATGGTTCAGAATTATTTTAGCTATCTTGAGTTTTCTTTTCTTCCCATATGAAATAAAGCAATGTTCTAGCAAAGCCTGTAAAGAATTGTGTTGGAATTTTGTTGGGGATTGCATTGAGTCAGAATATTGCTTTTGATAAGATAATCATTTTTACTATGTTAATCCTACGAGTCTAGGAGCATGAGCAATCTTTTCATTGTCTCATATCCTTTTCAATTTATTTTTCAAAGCCTCGAAGATTTTGTCATGAATGTCTGCCACTTGCGTGGTGAGGATTTCCTCAAGATATTTTGTATGTTTGTGGCTATTGTTAAATTTGTTGTTTTCCTGATTTCTTTCTCAGTCTGTTTTTCATTTGTATATATGAAGGATACTTTTTTTTAGTTTATCTTAAATCTAGCCACTTTGCTGAAGGTACTTATTATCTGTAGGAGTTACTTAGTAGGATTTTTGGAGTCTCATATATACTATCATGTCATCAGCAAATAATGTTAACTTGTTCCTTTCCAGTTGGTATCTCCTGAAATCCTTAATTTGTCTTACTGCTCTAGCTAAGACTTCAAGTACTATATTGAATGGATAGAAATGGGCAACTTTATCTTGTTTCTGACTGTAAAGAAATTGCGTGGGGCTTATTTCCATTAACGTTGATGTTGACCATCATCTTGTTGTAAGTTATTTTTATTATATTTAATTATATCCCTTTTATCCTAAGCTATCCAATACTTTTATCATGAATATTGGATCTGCCACAGGCTTTTTCAATATCTAAAGAAATGATCATGATTTTTTTCAATTTGTTTATATGACAGATTACATTGAATTGACTGATATTTGTATATTGAACAATCAATCCAATCAATGCTGAGATGAAGCCAACTTGATAATAGTGGATGAACTTATTGATGTTTTCCTGGATTTGTTTTGCAAGTATTTTGTTGAGTATGTTTCCGTATATGTTTATGGGGGAAATTTGTCTGTGATTGTTTCATGGTTAAATTTTTGTGTGGTTTTGGTTTAAGGTAATTGTGCCCTCATAATATTAATGAGCATTGCTCCTTCTGCTTCTGTTTTATAGAATAATTTAAAAAGTATTGCCAATTAATTCTTCTTTGAAAGTCTGGTGTGGTAGAACATTGTACTAAAGTCACCTGGCCCTGGGCTTTTGTAGGTGGGATTTTATTCACTGCTTCTATTTTCTTGGGGTTATAAGCCTACTTAAGTTGTTTATCTGATCTTAATTTAACTTTGATGTTCTCTATGGAGAAAATTATCCATTTCCTTTAGATTTTACAATTTTGTGGAGCATAGGTTTTTAAAGTATGACCAGATAATTCTTTGTATTTCCTCAGTGTCCATTGTTATGTCTCCCTTTTCATTTCTGATTTATAATGTGTAATATTCTTTGGTTAATTAGACTTACCTTTATTTATGTTCGACAATTACTTAGGCAATTCTAAAAAATGCTAATACTTCACCTACATCTTTCCATACATAAAATTAAGTAACTTTTTTGTCAACTCAACGGGGGCTAGAGTAATTTAGGTAGAAGGGATAAGAACTGAAACAATTCTTCCACATATTTGCCTATGGTAAATACCATTGCTGTTGATTTGTATGGAAGGCTAGAGCTCCCTGAGAGGTGTCAACCTTTCTTCCTAGGTGCTAAAAGAAATCAGGTAAAAAAGAACTGAGGAGAAAAGCAGTAAATGCTTGTTTCTATTCTTGTTTTTCTTTGCTTCAGGACATGTCTCCAGGCTTCTGCCTTGAGTTCCTGCCTTGACTTATTGCCACAGATGGATTCTGACCTAAGATTTTGAGCTGAAATAAATCTTTTTTTTTTCCCTCCAATTTTGGTCATTGTGTTTTATCACAGAAGTGGAAATCTAAGACCAGAGTGTTAAGATAGTATAAAGGTAAAATGGATTAGATTCTCTTAAACTTATAAATGAATCTGACCATTGCCAAAAAATGATAGTACATTAAATGAAATTTCTGTAAAACTCAATGAGATTTTTAGTTTCCGTTGTCTAGTATTTCTGCATTCCCATGACTCTGCCCAAGTAAATATACTCGATGCTTTTCAAAGAAGGATGCATGAATGCATAAAGGGGAAATAGTGACTAGTAACCACCATCAACCTGAGAAAACAAGAGGCAAAGAATTTCATTAGAGCTGAAACTATGTGGTAAATGTAATTCAATGAATTGGAGCTAAAGTAGCAAAACATGCTGGATGTAGTTAAAATAAAGTCTAACTCTTAAGATCAGCACAATAAAAACAGAGCCTGAACATTTGGCTTCATTAAGAGGAAATTCAATTTTACATCAAAGTAAAAAGTAGGAGTCATTATAATATTGAAACGGTAATGTTGACTCTGTAAGAAATTGCATAGTGTCTTCAAAGAACCTCATTATTTTAAAGCTATAAAAATATTTGTCCAGATCCAAATTATAGAGATATCAAATTCAAAGAAGGAAATCAAATACCTTTGGAGGCTCAGAAAGTTTGTAAATCAGAAATTCTCAGGTTTTTTTCTCGTCAGAATTGAAATGTATTATTTTCTTCTCTTCTAAGTTTGCAATTAAGCCACCTCTGCCAAGTAAGGAACAGAAACACAGAGCTTGCTCTGTGTAAGATTTTTTCCTTTATTAGAATGACTGAACCCACCTCCTTTTTTTCTTAATAAGAGACTATCTTTTCTATTTCTCCTCTTCTTCAGAATTCAATTCTGCTTTGTTAACTTTTATATATTGTTTCAAGTGCTTCTTTACTGATTGATATCGTAAGGGAAATTGCTTAATTGGGTTTTTCTATAAATTCTAAATAAAAACTTTACTATTTTTCATTCTGATCATTGAATCTTATTTAACACTTAAATTTGGGGAGAGGAATTGGAGTCCAATAAAAGATGATGAGAAAAGATAAGCTTTGTTAACTATCATTAGAAAAAATGATGAAAGTATTACTGTGAGCCCATCATTTTGTACAAGTAAGATATACTAATAAAGTTTAAAGTTTTGAAAACTTTTTGGTTTTGGCTTGTTTGCTTTGATATCATGGAATGATAATACAATCCTTCTACTGTTTGTTTCTTTTATATTTCTTCTCCTTGTTCAATTATATTTGCAGTATGAGAATAGATTTCTTTTTAAATATCAGCATTGAGGATGGTGATGCTAGTGGTGGTAGTGATGGCGGTGATGGTGATGATGATGATAATGATGATGATGTTCACACACCTTAAAATATCTGAGGAAAGCAACATATTAAAAATATATTTTATATTCATGATAATGAACATTCTACAACAATTTTACAGCATTGAGACCACTGGCAAATCTCAGACATGAAGACAGAAGCATTAAGTGAAACAGATATGAAAACTGGACTTAACAGGGACTAAATAACTTATATAGTTACCTTGTAAAACTAATTGATTCTGATTTTGAAACCCAGAGACATTTTTCTTGCATTGTACCAGGCTGACTGAGAGATACAAAATTACAGTAATTTTCAGGGTATTTTTCATCATCTGGAATTTTAATACTGGCTTTTACTTTTCCATGATTTCAGAATTCAGTAAACTGACATGTTAGACAATAAGTGAATAGTGTGTTATAATTCAAAGTGGTTTATGTGGCAAAATTTCTTTTAGTATTTAGTTACATCTATCTATCATCTATCTACATGTATTTTATATATAGGGAGATAAAGAACTCTAAAGGATTTACTGTAAATACAATATGGGTTTCTACTTTGTATATATGAGTATGTAAAGATTTTTAGTTTTCTTTAAATGAAAAACTATGTGGTTTGATTGTTATATACAATACAGTGCATTAGTCTCATGAATAATAGCAACTTCAACTAACAAAGATGAATTAAATAATTATTTCTTCATAAATGTCACAGTTCTGAATCTGACAAGTAAGAACTAGAGTTAAGAGTACAAAAATGAACCTATATTGAAATCTCTTTACTAATATTTAACTCTTACTTATGAAGTTCAGGGATAGTGAGGAAAGAGTAATTGATATAGTTCACTGATCAACACTAAGTAACCTGTGTTGTAAACTGGCTTTCAGGATACCTGAAGATAAGTATCTGTGTTAGGGATCAAATGCCAAGGCCAACATGTGTGGCTTGAAGCTGTAGCAATGGTCATTTGGAGTTTGTTTCACAACAAGGATATATTGTCTACTTTCAGATCTACAGACACGGAAGTCAGAAATACATGTTCACAACAACCTGAACCTTTTGTGTTTTGAAGTTTGTGATGTGCTGAAGAACCAGGTGACAAATCAGCGACGCCATCTCCGTGAGTCTACCTGGACTTCTCAGTGACGCCATCTCCGTGAGTCTACCTGGACTTCTCTTACTCTCCATGTGATTGTGACTAGAGCTGCCTGTGACCTCTGCCTGGAGCTTCTCAATGCTCACCACAGGAATTTTTTTTCAAATTGCAGAACAGAGCACATTTTTCAAGAAAAGGCTTACATTTATTCTAAATCTCTTTCTGTGTTGTTAATGTAGCTATTCAAAGCACATAAATTTTATTAATTTATTTACTTTAAATATGTGTTTCTCCTGATATAAGCCACAGATTTCATGATGAATGTTTGTGAAATGTGGCTTAATCACATAAAATTACTTTGAAACTCTGTGGAGTGCCTAGAGAATACATTGTAGTTAACTATTAATAATTGTCATTTTGTTTATGCCCAGGAATGGGAATAATCAGAACTTTAAAAAAGCCAATGCAAATGTCTGAATAATTAAAAAGTTTCTCAATAATTAAAATTAATGGGAAACAAATTCCTTCAAAGACTGCTTGAAATATTTATTGAATCATCTGTGTAACTAATATGCCAGTTGAAAGACATTTTAACTTTCAAAACAATAAATAATTAGGCTTTCCTCTAAATTAATAAAATTTACCAGAAGCTGTTTGTAATACTTAATTAAACTATAACCCAAAGACACCAATTACAATTAAATGCTTCTCAAGCAAATTCACTGTCTTGTTTTCTGAACAAATCACAAAACCATGGCTGCACAGAGAGCAGGGAGTGAAGCCAGGGTGAGAATTTTCTGATGTGAGTCCTCCCGGGAACAAGTACACTCCTTATGATCAGTGCTCATCTCCAGACTAAATATTTACACATATGCTACAGAAAGTATGAGGCTGAGATACTTGACATTCTCCGTCATTTTGAATATTAGTTTAGACATTCTTTGTGAAAGTGCTCTGTGAATGGAAAAAGAAAAAAAAAAAGAACATGTGTTCACCTCTAATATTTTGTTAAATGAAACAAGTGAGAAACTGGGAACGTTCTGTCTCAGAAGTTCCTTGTTAGGGATGGAGATTGGTAGCTCATGCAAATTTGCAGTGATTTCTGAAGCAATTCAATTTTTCTCAGCATGATTTACTATGCTCATCACTATAGATTTAACTGAGCCTTTGTGTTTGTCTCTACAAACTGGAGGGTTTGCCTGAGACACTCATAGAATTCTCTACTCTGTAACATTTATAAGCTATCTTAAAAGTTTACACTGCCTGTAATCTGTGAATTGGTAAGGCAGTGGATTTGGCAGGAATAGATGAAAGTATGTTTGCGATCCTAACATGATGCTAAATCCTAAAATGACGCATGCTTAACAGTGTATTTGATTAATCTAATTAAACACAGAATTGAATCTCATAATTAAATTTAAATTTATAGCAACCATTTTAATTTTAAAACTAGTGCATGAGTTACAGTAATCAGACCAAAAGGAAATTACTCATATAAATATATATTTTATAAAAATAAAAAACTTTTAGTTTTATAAAACTAAATCATATTACTCTTCAGTTATTTCAGTTCAGCTAAAAATTTCAATTAATTTAAAATTAAAATATCGTAAAATTTTAATTTTAAAAAGCAAAAGTAATTCCAATACAGTATAGTAATATTAATGTGTAACTATTTAAAACTATAAACTTTAGCATCAAATAAGTCCCGGAATATATGACAATGAAGTTACAACATATCCAAATCAATGGGACACAATGAAGACACTCTTAAGGGAAAAGTTACAACACTAAATGCCTGTCTTAAAATTTTTGAGGATTCTCAAGTTAATAACATAATGTTAAGCCAAACAATAACAACAATAAGAATAACAGATCTCACAAAACAGTTTACAAGAAGGAATAATCAAAATCATGGTGTAAATTAAAAACAATATTATTTTCTTTTCCTATATTAGAATTTAAATATATTCAGATGAATATGGCATACATGTGTTTCTTATTCATTATGCTGTACTAATCTACAGACTTGGGAAAGATTTCAGGTTAATATTGTAGTTGGTTGACAATTGTAGTTCAGAATTGACCCCATCTTAGACTTCATTTTGTAGAATATATTTTATTTTATTTCTCTTTTGTTTCTTCAGTAACCCATACATCATTCGACAATGTGCTGTTTAGTTTTCAGGAGTTTCTGTACTTAGTGTGTTTTCTATTGTTGTTTATATCTACTGTGGCCAGAAAAAAATGTAGGGTATTATTTCAAATTTTCTATGATTTTTGAAACTTGCTTTATACCTTGCTGTGCAATCAATTTTGGAGAAAGTTCCACAAACTTTCTAGAAGGATGTATTTTCCTAGAAGAATGTGATTTCTTTAGTCTTTGGGTAGAATGTTTTACAGATGTCAAGTGATTTCTTTGAAGTAATATAATCTGTATTTGTATATTTGTATAAAATATTTCTGTTACTTTTTTTTAGGATGACATGTATATTGAGGAGTTTGTGGTATACATATCCCTCACTATCACTAAACTGTGGTTAATCTGCAGATGTTGTTCTTATCAAATTGTTTAAGTAACTTAGTATGCCTGTATTTGTTTTGTATCTGTCTATGTTTGTAATATTTTCTTAATAGATTTGTTGGTTATTGATTAGTACCCATATTTATTTCTTCTAACTATTTTGGATTTAAAGTCTTTTTTATTACACACTAGAATATCTATACAACCTAACAAACATTGCACTATGTTTTTAATCACTATCATGTGATTAAAAATGGAAGAGGAACATTTGGAAGGTCAAAGGAATTCTATATTCAGCAGCTGGGAATCTGTTGCAAGAGCTATTGATGGTGATATATTACAAGTATGACAGCATGCATATGTGTGTGTGTGTATACATATATATACATATGTATCATAAATAATAATCAGTTCTAAATTTTAGCTAAACTGAAAACCAACAAACTTATTTATTTCAGAGTAAATAATTCATGTAAATTTAATTATTAAAGTTTCTACATAAAAATGGTTATATTTGGTATTTAGCAAATGTACTCTTTGTAGGAAAAGCCCAGGTAAACTACTTGTTTAAACTTTAATCTTTAATCATTATTTCATTGTATTTTATGAAACGTGCTTTATTGTCACCTTTATCACATTGACATCACAATGTAATTTGGCCAAGTTTTAGACATGCATTTGGGTGTATGCTTTTCACACCTGCATATTATGGATATAAGGACATGAAATTAAATCACTAAGAAAAACAGATTGCTAGTATTATAATTTGTTTATTGTAACAAACATAAAACCATAGGCTAAGCATATTATAATTATTTTACATGTAAGTGAAGGTGTTTAAAATAAGCACCAATTATAATATTAAATGCTCGTAGGCCTTCACTCAAAAACAATTAACTTAGTGATGAATAGGAGGTATTTACATATATACAATTATGTTTGTTTGGGCTTTTTGCTATGTTTTAATTTACCACATTTCTGTTTACATATTCAAAGTAGTATCCTAAGTGAACAATTATGGAGACTTACAGAGTAAAAGATTCCTAACACATGTGACATGAAAGTACACAGGCAAATAACAGAGGTGGAAAGATTTAACAGTGGGTGAGTTTAGAGATAAAAGAGAAGAGAAAGGTTTTAAAAAATAAGGATGTATTAAAAAAACCCTAAGGGAAATCTAAAGTTTCATACATCTATTTAAATACATAATTAGAAAATAAGAAAAAGAAAATGAAGTCAGTGCATTTGTGTATAAAATTTTTCCTCAAAGTAGCCAAAGTTTACAGAACAACAACGATAAAATAAAATAAAAAAACAAGTATAGAATGAGTTCTTATAAGCTGTTCACAAGGAAGCACGAGAGAGCCCCGAAACGTCACAGGTTACAGCCCATGCTCTTTCTTCCCCAACACACAAGCTCATAAAATTTTCTTACCAAAGATTTTATCCACTCAGGTTGCATAACACTGAGAAATTAAACTGAAGAATTTTACTCATGACATTTCTTCCCTGTCAGCTAGCCTTCACAGTGCTAGAAAATGCTCTGAGTTCACCTACTTGTTGCAAAAGAATTGCCAATGTTTCTATGAAGCTGAGAAGCACACAGCATTCAACATTGTTCTTGTTTGGCAAGAATAATAATACACCAATGGCAAAATGGCATGACGACTACTGCATAACCAACTACTTTCAATGCCTATTTGAGACTGCATCTATAAGATAGCACTCACGCTCAGTAGTTTAAACCTGGCTAAGAGCACATGTTTGTGGATGTCATAAACCCTAACTAAGGGAGAACCTTCTACCATTGTTTGGCTGAACAGACCTGGTGCCAAACTTCATTCTAAATACTCACATTACACCTATAGATTAGTACTTATAGCTGCACTGCATCTCACCCAGGACTTTTTTTAGCTTAGATTCTATGCTCCATGTTGGGCATAATTTGTAACAGTGGGCTTTTCCATCCAGCTTTTTTGTTTCTCTGATGACTCTGAGACTTAGTATTTCAGGAATAAATGCCTAGGACAAAAGCTTTGGCATATTCTCTGACTAGCTCACAATTACCCATTTATTCTATTCTGTTTTGCCACATGATTGGTTGCTGCCATTCAGTTTCAAACAACTGTCTCTCCTTCAGCTTTCATGTTAAATCTCTCATGCTTGACTCCTTCCCAGAATTCTTCTCTATCTTGCCCTTTCTGCTGAATGTCCTATCTTTTAGTTCCATCTCAGCTCATTGGCCCTAGGAATTTTATTGACAGGTGATGCTTAAGAGAGTTTCTATACAAGTACTGCTCACAGCTTGCATTAGAAAAGGTTGTTTTGTTTTGTGTTGTTTGTTTGTTTGGTTTGGTTTGGGTTTTTTGTTTGTTTTTTGTTTTTTTCTATTTGCTGCTTTGGTTTTGTTTTGTTTTTTGCAGTGGGATGTGATTAGTACTCAGACTCAACACTTGGCAAAATGTTTGAAATAAGTGGCTGTGTGACAAGAATGAATCAATTTGCATCCTTCTCCATATTGACTGCCAGTTGACCCAGCACCATTTGTTGAAATGATCTTTTTTTCCCACTGGATGGTTTTAGCTCCTTTCCAAGTGACCATTAGGTGTGAGGATTCATTTCTGGGTCTTCAATTCTGTTTCATTGATCTACATGCCTGTCACTGTACCAATACCATGCAGTTTTTATCACTATTGCTCTGTAGTATACCTTGAAGTTAGAGATCGTGATTCCTCTAGAAGTTCTTTTATTGTTGAAAATAGTTTTCCATATCCTGGCCTTTTTGTTATTCCAGATAAATTTGTAAATTGCTCTTTCTAACTCCATGAAGAATTTAGTTGGAAATTTGATGGGGATTACACTGCATCTATAGATTGCTTCAGGCATGATGGTCATTTTTACTATATTATCCCTGCCAATCCATGAACATGGGAGATCTTTCTATCTTCTGAGATCTTCGATTTCTTTCTTCAGAGACTTGAAGTTCTTGTCATGCAGATCTTTCATTTGCTTGGTCAGAGTCACACCGAAGTATTTTATATTATTTGTGACTATTGTGATTGGTATTATTTCCCTAATTTCTTTCTCAGCCTCTTTATCCTTTGAGTATTAGAAGGCTACTGATTTGTTTGAGTTAATTTTATATCCAGCCACTTTGCTGAAATTGGTTATCAGGGTTAGGAGTTCTCTGGCAGAATTTTTGGGATCACTTAAGTATACTTGTTGGGAACCAGGGAGCTTGGCTCAACACCCCCAGCTGAGCTGTTTGCACAGGTTTCTGGAGAGCAAAACATCCTGTAGCTTAGCTTGATTCCTGCCTTCCTGCCCAGTGTGGTAGGGACTTCCCAGGTGCCTGACCTATGACTATAATTGATTTTTTCTGTTCCCTTCCCTGGCCTCTAGTATATATATTGCTGGTTTCTCAGTGGGGGGGGAGGGCATTCTCCTTGCAGAATGACCTGTGTCCAGGGTTTTTTTTAAAATTCCCCTGGGAATAAACTGCTTGAAGAAGATCTTCCTATATTTTGTCATTCCTTGCTGGTGAGGGTGGTCGTGACAAATGGTGCCGACACCTGGGAACTTTCCTCGTTCGGGGATTTGAGGATCAGAACTTCTTGCAGTCAGAAGAAGAAGAGGAGAGAAAGTCAGAAGTCAGAAGTCAGGGGGGGAGAAGTCAGAAGTCGGAAGATTTTTCAAGGTTCCAGAGGGGAGAAGTCAGAAGTCAGGGGGGAGAAGTCAGAAGTCAGAAGATTTTTTTAAGGTTCCTGAATAAACTGCTTAAAGAAGAGTTCGTGAAAAGAACGGCTCAGAACTTTTTGTGGTCAAAGCAGCCGGCGGGTAAGTTCCTGGGTAAGCGGGACAAAGTAAAGTTCTCGGTATTGAGAGATTATAAAGTTCCTGGGTAAGTGGGACAAAGTAAAGTTCTCGGTGAGAGACGATAAAGTTCCCAGGTAAGGAGGGACAAAGGGAAAAGTCCTCGGTACAAGAGGCTATAAAGACTCCAGTGTGGAGCTATAACGTTCCCAAGGTAAGGTAGGACAATAAAGACCGCTGAGAGTGTGGCTAGTTTGCTCTAATTGGTAAAAACTTTATCTGCTGGAGGTCCATCTCTTGATCCAGTCTCAGTTTACACAGAAGAGGCTGATTTAAGCTGCTGTGCATTTAGCTAGGAGTCAAGGACAGCTAGAGAAAAGCTGCTTTTAAAAAGGGCCAGCAGCTTCTCATGTTCTAGAGCAAGTAGGCTGATTGTTATTTCTTCTATTGGGTACAAAGGTTAAGGATCAGATGTTTGAGATTAAAAGAACTACGGGGAAGACTGCAGTTAAATTAAAAGTAGAACAGAATGCTTTGCAATATTTCCATGAATACTAAACCATGTGTTTTAGTCCCATTTTCTGTAGTTTGAAAAGTCTCTAATGAACAGAAAGAAGACAAGAAGAAATTGAATTGTTCTAGCAGATTGTGTGTACTGAAAAACTACTGAGAGTATGAAGATGCTGCTGTGGTTGAAGAGTTCCTGGAATTGTGTCTATGCCTCTAAATAATGAAGGGAGATTCCCTGTCACCTTGTATTGCCATCAGAGAGACTTTGGCATTATCACCACCCCTGATTTAAAAAGGTCTGGGTCTATGGCACTGGGGTTTTTGGCCACATTGGGATTGTTCCTGCTAAACCATATGTGCAAACAACAAAACCAGTCCAGAGCAGTGATTGAACAAGTACTTATGTCTTTGGCACAGGATAATACATCTGCTCAAATTTGGCTCAGCCTGTATCAAGAATAGTTAGTCTATGGCGGGCAACTCCTTTGCAGTCCACACCAACCTAAGACAGGGGCTCTGGGACTGGTAGAGATTCCCAGAGACAGGTAATGGAAGGTGTCCTAAGACAGACGCTATTCATTCTTAAAAAAAATAAAAAAGGGGGAGCTGTTGGGAATTAGAGAGCTTGGCTCAACATCCCCAGCTGAGCTGTTTGCACAGGTTTCTTGAGAGCAAAACATCCCGTGGCTTAGCTTGATTCCTGCCTTCCTGCCCAGTGTGGTAGGGACTTCCCAGGTGCCTGACCTATGACTATAATTGATTTTTCCTGTTCCCTTCCCTGGCCTCTAGTATATATATTGCTGGTTTCTCAGTAAGGGGGGGGCATTCTCCTTGCAGAATGACCTGTGTCCAGGGTTTTTTTTTTTTAATCCCCCTGGGAATAAACTGCTTGAAGAAGATCTTCCTGCATTGTGTCATTCCTTGCTGGCGAGGGTGGTCGCAACATATACTATCATATCATCTGTAAATAGTGATACTTTGATTTATTCCTTTCCAATTTGAATACCTTTGACGTCCTTTTGTTTTCTAATTGTTCTGGATAGGACTTAACATACTATATTGAACAGGTAGGAAGAAAGTGGACAACCTTTTCTAGTCCCTGGTTTCAGTGTGATTGCTTTAAGTTTCTCTCCATTTAGTTTGATGTTTGCTACTGCTTTGCTGTATGTTGCTTTTACTATGTTTAGGTATGGGCCTTGAATTCTTGATCTTTCCAAGATTTTTATCATGAAGAGGTTGGATTTCATCAAATGCTTTCTCAGCATTTAATGAAATGATCATGTGTTTTTTTTTTCTTTGAGTTTGTATATATAGTGGGTTACATCGATGGATTTCCCTACATTGAACCATCACTGGATCCCTGGGATGAAGCCTACTTGATCATGATGGATGGTCATTTTTGAATTCGGTTGGCAAGAATTTTATTGAGTGTTTTTGCATCGATATTCATATTGGAAATTGGTCTACAGTTCTCTTTCTTTGTTGAATCTTTGGGTGGTTTTGGTATCACAGTAATTATGGCTTCATAAAACAAATTGGGTAGTGTTACATCTATTTCTATTTTGTGGAATAGTTGTGGAAGAGTTTAAAGAGTATTGGTATTAGATCTTCTTTGAAGGTCTGATAGAATTCTGCAGTAAACCCATTTGGTCCTGGGCCTTTTTTATTTGGGAGACTATTAATGACTGCTTCTCTTTCATTAGGGATTATGGACTTATTTGGACCATTTATCTGATTCTGATTTAACTGTGATACCTGGTGTCTGTCTAGAAAATTGTCCATCTAGATTTTCCACTTTTGTTGTGTATAGGCTATTGAAGTAGGATCTAATGATTGGATTTCCTCAGTATCTGTTTTACAAAGCTCAAGTTCAAATAGATCAAGGACCTCCACATAAAACCAGATACACTGAATTTAATAGAAAAGAAAGTGGGAAAGAACCTGGACCACATGGGCACAGAGGAAATTTTCCTGAATAGAACAAAAATAGCTTTTGCTCTAAGATCATGAATTGACAAATAGGACCTTATAAAATTGCAAAGCTTCTGAAAGGCAAAGGACACTGTCAGTAGGACAAAAGGGCAACCAACAGATTGGGAAAAGATCTTTACCAATCTTATATTCAATAGAGGACTGATATCCAATATATATAAAGATCTCAAGAACTTAGACTCCAGAGAACCAAATAACCATGTTAAAATGGGATACAGAGCTAAACAAGAGTTCTCATCTGAGGAATACTGAATGGCTGAGAAACACACAAGAAATGTTCAACATCCTTAATCATCAGGGAAATGCAAATCAAAACAACCCTGAGATTCCACCTTACACCAGACAGAATGGCCAAGTTCAAAAACCCATAGGACAGCAGATGCAGGAGTGGATGTGGAGAAAAAATATCATTCATCCATTGCTTGTGGGATTGATAGTTGGTAAAACTACTCTGGAAATCAGTTTGGTGATTCCTCAGAAAATTAGAAATTTCTGAGGACCCAGTTATACCAATCCTGGTCATATACCCAGAAGATACTCCAACAAGTAATAAGGATATATGCTACACTATGTTCATAGCAACCTTATTTATAGTAATCAGAAGCTGGAAAGAACCCAGATGTTCCGCAACAGAGGAATGGGTACAGAAAATGTGGTATATTTACAAAATGGAGCACTACTCAGCTATTAAAAACAATGGATTAATGAAATACTTAGACAAATGGATGGAGCTAGAAAACATCATCCTGTGTAAGGTAACCCAATCACAAAAGAAAACACATGGTATGCACTCACAGATAAGTGAATATTAGCCTAAAAGATCAGAATACCCAAGATATAACTAACAGACCACATAAAGCTCAAGAGGAAGGAAGAACAAAGTGTGGATACTTTAATCTTTATTGGAAGGTGGTTCAAAAAACCCATGGCTCACAGCCAACCAATAGTCTGAGCATAGGGTCCACAATGGAGCAGCTATAGAAAGGACCTAAGTTGCTGAAGAGGTTTGTAGCCCCATAGGTGGAACAATAATATGTACCAATCAGTACCCCTAGAGCTCCCAGGGACTAAACCACCAACCAAAGAGTACACATGGAGGGATCCATGGCTCCAGCCACATATGTAGCAGAAGATGGCCATTTCAGACATTAATGAGAGGAGAGGCCATTGGTCCTATGAAGGTTTGATTTCCCAGAATAGCAAAATACAAGAAATTGAAAGGGTGTGAGCAGGGAGAGGGGGATTGGGATACGGTGTTTCAGAGGGGGTAACTTGAAAGGGGATACAATTTGAAGTGTAAATAAAGCAAATATATAATAAAAAATAAATAAGTAAAAAGTTGTAGAGTGCCTAGCTCTAAATGGGTTAAATAATATATTACCCACCACCACTACCACCATTAAGGCTCAGTGATTAGGCAGAAATATGCAAAGAATGCAGGGAACAATGGCTAAAAAATGAAATCTGTTGACCTGACAGTGCCATTATAATCATGAATGCACCGCAGCTGTGGTTAAGCTCCTCACTGATGATCTATAAGCACATAACACACAAGTAAAACAATCAAAATGTGATTGATATTATTTATAAGAAGGGTTTTGGATTTCAACTGGAGACAGGAGAATGTGGAAGAATAAGAGGTATCTAAAACTCCCCAAACCCTGTATATGCAGGCATGAAATTGTCAAAGAGTAAATTATTTATGAAACAAAAATAAATCTCACAAATTGGTTATTTTAAATTTCTGAGAAAAAGTACCACATTAACTTGCTTATATACAGCATCACCACAGAAGTTGTCATGTTTAACAGATTTAAGCAATAATTGTTGTTTATTTTTAATAACACCCTCCAGCTGTACATTTTTATAAAAGACAAAAAATGGTCAGATGTGATCTATGTACACAGAGAAGCCTAAATGACATCAAGAACTTCATGCAAGAAAGATAGAAAGAAGCAAACAGAACTCTTTAGTCTTTGTGCTTGCCCAGTTATTTACTCTCTGTGAGCCACCTGCTTAGGTGACTCAGTGGGTCATGTTTTCCTGATGTTCTCCACTCCTCTCACTCCATACTGTATTTCCTTCTTCCCTGCAAGCTCCAAAGAGGGAAACCCAATGGATACCTACAAATTCCACATAATGTCTGCCTGCAGGTTTTTGTGCCCACTCCCATCTGCTCTTGGTAGAAGCCTTTTGAAGACAGCTGAAAAAGGCACCAACCTATGAGTATAGCAGAATACCTTTTTAGGAAAAAAATAAAGTTAATTTAAAATATTTGAGTTAGGAGCAATTGTTTAAAAAAAAAGGGTTTACCAAGATACTTTTAGTTTCTACTGACTTTGACAGTGTTTATCTAAATGTTATAGAACAGCTGGGTCAAATGATTATTTATTCTTCAAGATTTGTAGATCAAAATTTTTGTGATCAACTACTATATATTAAGGCATGACATGAGGATAAAAGGACAGAAGGTTCAGCCAAGTCCCAAGCAACCAGCCAGGGCATCACTAAAAGGATCCTGCATGCTTAGCAAGATGCCTCTTCTCATAATCAGAGGTCCTAGAGACCCCAGAGGTTGAATCCTAACAAGCATTCATTATATAAGCACCTTAGCCCATTAGTAAAAATTATTTACTATTGGGCCTTTCCCCAGACAGATATTTTACTTGATTCAGAAACTCGTAAATTAACTTGACATGTTATACTGCCAGCACAGGTAAGAAAGGATAAATACAATCTTTTATTATAGTCTGACTATACCATGTTAGGTTACTTTCTCATTAACCTGGAAGATTTAGTTTATCTTAATACCATCCCATATGATAAAATGAACATCTCAAGATAATTGAACCCGAACCTATGCAATGTTTTTCACGTCTTTAGTAGTCATGCTATAAGAACTATCACCATAGATTTATCTTGTCAACACTAAGAATTTTATGCTCCCTAGAAACTCAACAGATACAATTGTTAGTATCTTGAAAATCTCCATTCCTTCTGGTAAAACCTTGATGCAACAAATTTTCAGATACCTCAGATCCTGGGAAGAAGCCATGGTCCACGATCCTAATTTGCCTTCAGTAGCAACCTCTAACTGTATCACTTGGTTCTTTACAGGAAACAGGGCTTTTTCATATATTCACTGGAATACTGCTTATCTGTCTTCCTATAGTAACTCTAGGGCATTACTTTTAACCACCATGACTTTTATTTTTTTCTCTGCACTTATTTGCAGCTCCATGTTTTATTTAGTTTTACTTTATTTCGTTGTACTCTATGATGGCTATTCTTGGTCGTTAATTTGACTACATCTGGAACGAACTAATTAAAAAATGGGGAGCACACCTACAAGATTTTCTGCTTGGTTTGAAATGGTGAAAGCTTAATCCCTTCTATGTCCAAAATGTTGAATAGGAAAACACACCTATGTTCTAGATCTTGAATCAGAAAGACACGGTCTTTGATCTAGATCTTTAAAGCAGGAAGACACACCTTTAATCTAGGCAACACCTGCTAGAAGGACATGTTTCAACTGTCATTCACCTATGCAGACCTTGACTGTTGGAACTAGTATCTGAGGAACTGAAAGAATGAGTGAACTGCACTGTGATATTGTAGACAGTCTTACTTCACTGTCAGTGTACTTTTATACATGGATGCAACAAAGTAAATTATGACCTAAGGAAGGTTGTTTTGAGTTCAGAAAAATATAAATAAATACAAGAAAGCACATATTAAATATTAACAGAGCAGCCTTTTCTCAGAACATTCTAAGGACAGACCAATTTAAGCACAATCACCTGGCATGTAAAATAGATTATATCTGGGAAAGCACATAATCAAGACAGAAGGCTGTAGAGAGCCTTATTGAGGTGACATGCTACCTTGCAGGAACTTGACATCTATCAATTTGACGTGCTTCTCCCAGCCTTTGATTGGGAACTCCTGTGTCAGCCATAATCCCCTCCACCTAGGGTGGAGTGCTCAGACAAAGGTGAAGCCTATTCTTCAAGGACCTGCAGTTTCCTGAAAAGCACTAGCCACCTGTGGAGCAACTGAACTGATTCTGTTGAGAAGCTTCCAGACTTTCCCCCTGCCTATATATATTGGGAGTTCTTCATTAAACTTTGAGACCTTGAATAGCAGGTGTTATCTTGGTCTTTTTGCTGCCTTCCCATACAGCCCCAGCTTCCCTTCCAGGTAACCCATTCAGTGTAACTGCGGGCAGTTACAGAAGGCCATATCCAGTTTTAGGATGTACTGACCAAAGTGAATTCGATAGCTATGTTCTGACATTCAACAAGAATAAACATCATAAAAATTGAATGTTAATGTTTAACACAGTAGGCATAAAACAACATCCAAGAATTACCCAGGGAACAATGAGCACCTGAGATAAAAGGCTCTCTCCCTTTTCTCCTGGATACTTTCACACAGTTCCCCAAGGCATTATTTATTCACCATGGTCATACTTTTGATCATGTTTGGAAAGACGTGGAAGAAGGAAGCTCTAGCTCTTTGCCTACTGCCCCATGCCCTCCTAGTACATTCACTCCTTTACTGGCATTAGACCCTACTGTTCATTCTACCATGTACTTCTATAGAAGGCCAGCTGAGATAATCAGCCTTGTGTGAATAAACAACTACAGCATTATTGGACTTTCCATTCTCAGCATGCCATTGTTTAATTAGTTGAACTATAATCTGTAAGTCATTCTAATAAATTCACTTTATCTATCTATCACCTATCTATCTATCTATCTATCTATCTATCTATCTTCTATCTATGTGTTATCAATCTAGAAAGAGAAAGAGATTCATTCCATAAGTTCTGTGACTCTAAAGAACCCTGATTAATATAAGTTTCATGTCTGGCATCTAGAGCTAATAAAAAGAAATTCATATGACCTCCAAATGGCTTGTGTAAGCACACTCTTTCAAATCTGCTACTTGTAGTCCATGTAATCCTATTACTGGTCTACCTCCTTTTCATACATATAGCTTATCTTAATGAATAAATACTCGTCCTGGGATCTCCAATATCTTGAAGTCCCCATTGCAACTTGGACTTTACCTTCAGAACTCTCCACAGTGGCTTGTAGGGCCTCTTAAGGCTGTCACATGTCAGTAATCAGCTTTATAGAACATTTGCACTAGCCTTAGTGCACATTCATTTTGTCTTTGTCCTGCCTGACAATCTAGTACCACATGGATAATGTTACCATTTAAGAAGTAAGTTCATCATGCTGGAACAGATCAGCTGTGGCCTCAATGTGTCCAGGTTTTGAATAGGGAAACCCCCTTTAGTGCCATTGTCAGTTGAGTCTCTCTCCTTTCAAATGAATTTATATTTTAACAAGATAAGTCCTTGATCAGAGTTACCTTCCACAGTGAAAATAAGATAGTCACAGAGTCTATATGAAGCCACTACAACCAACAAAGAAATACGGCAGATATTGAGTATACAAAATCAACAAATAAGAATCAGTAGTGTTACTATAAGCCAGTAGCAAATTACACAATTAGATTGTAAGAAAATAATCTCAATTCTAATAGGTAATATTGTTTAAAATATCCATATTCTCCAAAGCAATTTACAGATTCATTTTAATTGCCAACAAAATCCAAGTGACTTTCTTCATTTAATTAAAAATAAATCAATCCTAAAATTATGTGAAACAAAAATAAAATATTCAGTGTGTGTGTGTGTGTGTGTGTGTGTATGTGCACGTATGTGTGTGTGTGATTATAATGGATAAAGGGACCATAGAACTCAAAGATTATGGAACATACTGATCCAACCTAGTTTTATTGAATCATAAAGGTACCATGTCAAGTCTAATCGATGAATATGTAGGACATTTAGTTTTTTAAAAATATCAAATTATACTACTGTATTTTGTATATATTTAATTAGTAAAATTTGTCCCAAATCTTAGAAAAGGTACATGAGCATATTAGTAAAGTATTTGTTAATGAATCTTCAATAAATTACTTTAGTAATTCTTTTCCACAAGTAGACATCTGATAAAATTTTATAATCACCACCCTTATTTAGGAAGAAAACACACATGAATATAGAAATTGATTTTCATAAAGGACAAAAACAACTGAACCCTGGGTCAGGTAGAAAAATAGTATATTTTAAATGTTACTAATAGGAAAAAACACAGAAATAAGCAATTATACAAACTACTAAAATTTTTTGTTGTGTTGAATTGTGGCAGTCATTTATATTTTTGCAAAGTCTTAACATGGTGCCTTTGTTTAGTGATAAAATATGCAGAGATATTTTAAAGTTGACAAAAGTAACTAGTAAGGTCAATACACTAAGAAGATAAATCTTTTCAAAGAAAATTGATATGTTGCTTTTTTTAATGATGCCAAAGCATGTTCTTAAAAGTTGAAGTTTGTCTTAATGGTTCTGTTTGTGCTTTAAGCTCTTGCCTGACTACAATAATCATAGATATCTTCAGTAACTAATTAGTTAACCTTTTGTTTCTAGGTTTAATCAATTATGTTTCTATCAGATTTGAGTTTTGAAGAATTGATTTTCCAAAACAGGATTAAACCATTTAATTTAAATACAATGGAATATAATTCTATTTAAGATGACATAGAAACATTTATAAGCATGCTGACTTTTAATTTTCTTCAAATAGGGAACAAGAGCACAGTGTATTTACTGGTCATAAAATGTAAGTTTAATGTTACTTTGAATTGTGAAATGAACTTTGTAATTTGGGATTGCTATATTCTAGAAAAAAATAAAATTGCAACCCTATAAACTTTTATTCAACTTCTTTTTTCAAAGCCTATTGCTTGTTAGAGGAAGGGAATGGGAGAATTAGTCCATAATGCCAGTACTAGCTGAAGCTAAGCTCCACACTCTGTTGCTAGAGTTGGTAAAACATACTTGCATAATTGTAGATGGTGGGTCACATGAAAGTAATCAACTAGAAGTTGAATTTATTTAGCATACCTCAAAACTCTCAGCACTAATAGGGTTTTCACTAGGTGATAATTGGTTAAGAAATTTCGTTTCTTTTGCCTCTCTAGCTTCTGGAAGGCTCATACAACCATCCATTTGGAATCAACTCCCCACCCACATTTTCAGAGTGAACAACAGTTTCTTCTAGGTTCTCTATGAAATTTCTTATTATCTCTTTCTTCTTAAAAATATGACCATGTTTTGTCTTTCCTGGATAATACATCTCAATGTATTTAAGTATGGTTTTACTACATAATATATCAACCTTAATGGGTGTGGATATAGAGCTATATAAAGCAGAAAGAAGTTATTTTTATTGTACTATCCAAATTGAAATTGAGAATAAGGTGAACCTTGGTATTGGCATTGTACAGTAACAATTCCCTACTATTTCTTCTGCATTTCCCAAGGCTTGCATAGAAGTTCCTTTTATAGACAGTGGTTAAAACATAGCCTGGGCAAGTTTAAGGAAATAACAATAGTTAAGTTCGTAGAGGTAATCCTATAAGGATTTTATCTTATATTTTTTTGGAAGTGATAAATTTAAAAAATCATCTAGTCTAAGAAATAGTATTACTCCCATGGAAAAACACATGAATACCAAATGGTCATCTCAGAAAATATACATATATATATGTATATACATATATGTGTGTGTGTGTGTGTAACATTATATGAGCAGGTTATATTTATGTATGTAGTAATGCATGAGAGAGTATGTATATAAGTAAATTACATCAATAAAAAAGATGTTATGAATTTGACAGAGAACAAGTGCAGGGAAAGGGGAGAATGAGGAAATGAAGTAATTCTAGCATAATTTCAAAAAATGGAAAAGAAAAATATCTAAAACACTGAAATGGAATACCTAAAAAACAGCATGTAACTCAACCTGGCAAAAAAAAAGATCCTGGACAAAAGAAGAGTTTTTCTGTAGGACGAGCCTGCTCATCTACTCCTTGATGCTTCATAAAACTGAGGGCACATCTGGTAGTCATATGGCAATTTATCAAACTTTTAAATCAATGAATGGAATATATGCAATCTCATCACCTTGAGACCAGTTATTTAGTCACAGTATTCATCTATCTTAATATTGATTGTCCTATCCCAATATGGGATTATTTCTCTGTCCGGAAATAATGGGTGCTTAATTGGATAATTACATGTATCAGATAAGCACAGAACATTTGACATAGTGGTGATTTTAAAAGATCTGGACAAATAGACCATATGCTGCATTCAGGTTGACAGTATGAACATGGGAGCTCCCAAGACTCACTTTATAGCCAAGAAGTATACTGTTCCTACTGTGGGTTTTTAGCAAGATGAGAGGTGCAACTGAAGGTAAAGGGTTTCCATTGACTGTGTGTACTCTGTAAATACCTGGACAATCAAGAAGTGGCTAAAATAGTGACTAGTTATTTTCAATTGCCTTAATAATATAGTTGAAACAAATATTGAGTTGATGTGTAAAATGTTGCTATATCCCAACTGTAACCCATTAATTTAGAAGTCTTTCCTTCTGGGCCATATGCTGAAACTTAATGTAGACTATTAGAAGATATGAATTCTTTCTAGCTGATAAATATTTTAAAGCTCATCATTGAATAATTAGAAATAATACTACCAACAAGTACAATCCATGAGAGTACAAATAATAAAACTCAAACAAAATAAAATTCCACGCAAAACTAACATGATGCCAGAAGCTATCAAGGAGAAGCTAAAACCTAGCAGGTGATTTGCCTTTCTTAGCAAGGCTGAGAAGAATTTTATTTTAGGAAATATTCCTGCTATTAATATGAATTTGCCATTATTATTAAATATATATGATAATCACTAGGTTGATCAGATCACCCTTTTGATCAGATCTCTGCAGAACAATGAAGATGTATTGTCTTATAGTGATACTATATAGAAAAATAGATTATTTCTTAATTCCTAATGACGATCCTATATGAATTCCTAAAAGTATATTGGTAGTTATTAAGGATTTTATAATATGACTGCTATTAAGTCCTTTCTGAGGTCAAAACTGCAGTTGAGAACTTTGACAGCCTTCAAATGTCACTAGTTAATGCTTGTGATATAACAAGCAGGCATCTACAAAATAGCACATTCCAAGAGGTTATAAAACAAAGGTCCTAAAAAAGGAACTGAGGATTCACTATAGGTGCAAGAACAAAAGTTAAGATATTGACAGGGTTTATTTATATGAAACTTTAATGATAACTTAGTTATGGTATTTAACCATAAATATGTAGCACTAGTGACAGAGAATGAATATTTAGCCAGATAATTACTCTTAATGGATATTGCATGTAAACAATTTTTTGTCGTAAACTTCTTATTCAATTTATGATTTGAATTCATGTTTGAACTTCTAGCAAACTTTTATAAAAAGGGAGATGTTCAGAAAATCTATGTGATCTATTTTCCTAGAAAAGGTACAAAACACTAGGAAAAATTACATTGTCGGGCATAACATAAGAAGAAATAGCATTGGGTAGTAGACCATTTGAAACAGCATTGTTGAGTAAGGCATTGTTACCTCAGAGCAAGAATAGAGACTGAGATTAGAAGCAGAATGCAGAGTGGAATAACTTAGAAATTATAAAGCAACTTAAAAAATTAAGAGAGCAATATGCAGAATGCTGAACGAAAGAGGAAAAAGGAAGAAGCTGCAGAGAGATTAAAAAGAGATTTTGTCCCTTACCATGGGACAAAACAGGTCTTTTGAAAATAACAGTGCAGGCTTAGTCTTACTAAAGAAAACAAAGCTTTCTTCTTATAGACTTGGTTGTAACTCATTTAGCAACACAAGGGTAGAAGCTTTTTCTTTCTTTAGGCATTAAAGATTGGAGCTCATTTCTCATCTAGAATGGGTGAGTTCTTTCTACACTGGTGCTTGCTCTTTTGCTCCATATGTGTATGTAAGTTTCGAGGTGTGTGTTTAAGTATGTCATTATAAGATAATTATTTAAGCTTGGTCCTACTGGTTTGAATGGAGATGTATGATTCTGTAAGCATTAATCTGCATATAAATTCATGTGAGTTTAAATGCATATTTGCTTGTGTAAAAGTTTTTCCTTCTGTGAGTGTGAATCTCTTCTGTTTCAATAGAGTTTTATTGTTCCAACCCTTCCCCTAGCCTGACAGAGGAGAGGAATCTGGACAAGAAGGAAAAGGCTCTAGCAATTAATCCTTTACTTGATCCCCTGCTGTTTAGGATGAGGTGCTAAATGCCAAAGATTGTAGTTTTTGCTCAAAGGAACTCAGGCAGGTCAGCTACAATAGCAAAGTGATTTAGACTTAAAATAGGTAAACATTTTGTTATTAAACAGCAACCCTAAATCTTACAAGACCATGTCTCACCCCCACTGAAGCTCTTTCCCCTCTGCTGCCTCAAGAGGAACCAACAAGAAAGAACAGCCAGGGCTGGCCCCCAGAAAATCACACAGAAGAAAAGATAAAGAAAGTTGACAAAAAATAGTAGTTGAGGTGCCCTGAAGTTTGTGAAAACTTCCTGTAAAATTAACTATTATCCAATTTCCTATCTCTGCCACTAGGACACCTGTCTTACTTGGGCTTAAATTATATTTATACTGTGCTGTGGAGAGATGTAGCTATCACTCTAAACACTCTAAGTTTCTCTAAAGACCATGTCAGGAAATATGTTAGGCACAAACGTCATTTGAAACAATTTATTGAGGTCAGTGTCAAGATTTTGATTGCTTCTTAAGTTCTTTGTCAAATGTGTTCCACTTTTGGTCGAGTGTATTCCTGATATTCTGAAAAATGTAGTCGTGTTAATCTTTAATGAACATATTACCATTCCTTTATACAAAATGTGAGTCTATTTTGAACACTGAAAACAAAGTGTTCCCATGCTAAGATATTTATCATCTCTAGTAGCTAAGATAATCCAACTCAAAAGACTGAAAGAAAGAAAATAATTATACTAGATACCTGAGAATGTTGATACCATAATTAGTCACTGAATCTATGTTAATGTTTATTTAAATATAAAGAAAAGAGAATTAACATAATTGCATTGCAAATGGATGCATGCATCTCCATGTGGGGAAAAAGTTCTTCTCAGCATTAAACTACAAAAAGAATCAGTAAGGTACCATTGTATACTGTAATGTCAATATGTATGACTCTGGGTTTACAAAACTAAAAAAATAAATGCATCAAGCAGACATAATGTAAATTTTCAAAGACCTTAATTTAACTTGTAAATTAAGGAAATTTTCATTGTGGTGAAAGAATAAATGAGTTTGCTACTTTCTTTTCATTTAATAATATAAATTTATGGTTTTCAGATATGTCTTCATAAGTAATTTATCCCCAAATCTATAAATTGTCTTAATATCTGTGAAATGTTTTAAATGGATTTGTCTCTGCTCTGAAGAATTTTGGTTCTATTTGTCTGGTCTATTCATATTTTTATCATGTTCTCTCATTAATTTTGTGCTTTTATTCAGAGATACTATATTGTCTTACTTTCCCTTCTCACGTTTCCCTTGTTCACTGTGCATCAAAAATTTCAGGGAAGAACTTCAAGACTCTGAAGAAGGAAATGGAAGAAGACCTCAAAAAATGGGAAAACCTCCCATGCTCATGGATCGGTAGAATCAATATAGTTAAAATGGCCATTTTGCCTAAAGCACTATACAGATTCAATGCAATACCCATCAAAATCCCAACTCAATTCTTCACAGAGTTAGAAAGAGCAATTATCAAATTCATCTGGAACAACAAAAAACCCAGGATAGCCAAAACTATTCTCAGCAACAAAAGAAAATCTGGGGGAATCAGTATCCCTGACCTCAAGCAATACTACAGAGCAATAGTGTTAAAAACTGCATGGTATTGGTACAGTGACAGGCAGGAGGATCAATGGAACAGGATTGAAGATCCAGAAATGAACCCACACACCTATGGCCACTTGATCCTCGACAAAGAGGCTGAAAACATCCAATGGAAAAAAGATAGCCTTTTCAACAAATGGTGCTGGTTCAACTGGAGGTCAGCATGCAGAAGAATGCGAATTGATCCATCCTTGTCTCCTTGTACTAAGCTCAAATCCAAATGGATCAAGGACCTCCACATAAAGCCAGACACTCTGAAGCTAATAGAAAAGAAACTGGGGAAGACCCTTGAGGACATCGGTACAGGGAGAAAGTTTCTGAACAGAACACCAATAGCGTATGCTCTAAGAGCAAGAATTGACAAATGGGACCTCATAAGGTTACAGAGTTTCTGTAAGGCAAAGGACACCATCAAGAGGACAGATTGGCAACCAACAAATTGGGAAAAGATCTTCACCAATCCTACATCAGATAGAGGGCTAATATCCAATATATATAAAGAACTCAAGAAGTTAGACTCCAGAAAACCGAACAACCCTATTAAAAAATGGGGTACAGAGTTAAACAAAGAATTCTCACCTGAAGAACTTCGGATGGCGGAGAAGCATCTTAAAAAATGCTCCACTTCATTAGTCATTAGGGAAATGCAAATCAAAACAACCCTAAGATTTCATCTTACACCAGTCAGAATGGCTAAGATTAAAAATTCAGGAGACAGCAGGTGTTGGAGAGGGTGCGGAGAAAGAGGAACACTCCTCCACTGCTGGTGGGGTTGCAAATTGGTACAACCACTCTGGAAAGCAGTCTGGCGGTTCCTCCGAAAACTGGGCACCTCACTTCCAGAAGATCCTGCTATACCACTCCTGGGCATATACCCAGAGGATTCCCCACCATGTAATAAGGATACATGCTCTACTATGTTCATAGCAGCCCTATTTATAATTGCCAGATGCTGGAAAGAACCCAGGTATCCCTCAACAGAAGAGTGGATACAAAAAATGTGGTATATCTACACAATGGAGTACTATTCAGCCATTAGAAACAATGAATTCATGAAATTCTTAGGCAAATGGATGGAGCTAGAGAACATCATACTAAGTGAGGTAACCCAGACTCAAAAGGTGAATCATGGTATGCACTCACTAATAAGTGGTTATTAACCTAGAAAACTGGAATACCCAAAACATAATCCACACATCAAATGAGATACAAGAAGAAAGCAGGAGTGGTCCCTGGTTCTGGAAAGACTCAGTGAAACAGTATTTGGCAAAACCAGAACGGGGAACTGGGAAGGGGTGGGAGGGAGGACAGGGGAAGAGATGGGGGCTTATGGGACTTTCGGGGAGGGGGGGGCTAGAAAAGGGGAAATCATTTGAAATGTAAATAAATTATATCAAATAAAAAAAAAAATTTCAGGGAAGCATTGAGAAATGCTACATCATAGCTAAGTTCCTTTACGGTTGCTGTCTCTGACATTTATTGTGCTCTTTATTGTTTATTAAAGAGTGTTCCTTAATACTCACTGCCAGATGTAAGGGAGGAAAGTTTTTCAATTTGTTTTGACAAATTAAGATCTGTTCCCAAATTCATGCCCAGATGGGTTCATTAAATTTCTATGTGGAAGCAGGTCTCACAAATGTATATTTGGTCAAAGTCACTATTTTTTTCCTTTGGAAAAGGTTTAAAAACAGTTTGGCGGAGCTTTATATTTTAAAAGCTTATAAAGAACAGTTAGTAAATAACACTAGTTCACATCCTCTATCACAAATGTTTCTAACGTTGTCTAATAAAGCGAGTACTATAGAATATTTTTCTTCTCATTTTCATCTTAACCTACAACTTCAAAAGGAATTGACTTAAGTGTTAATAATGGGAATCTAAATAATAACTGAAAACAAATAATAATAAAGCTAATGAATGCTCTCAACTAACAATGTTACAACTATTATGCTACAGTTAACTCTGGGTTGACTTGATAATTAGTACTGCATTGCAGTCAAAACTAAGATAGCAAAGTGAGCAAGTCAAGAACACTTGCAAGTTTTGCTGAGATTATAGTGGTGAATATTCATTTAAACTATATAGTTTTGCTCTACAGTATTAAGACATGGCATAGATGAAGGCTTTAAAATGTGTGGTGTAATGCAATTTTCTCATTAAAGATTTATATATAGGAATAGATGGGGCAGGAAGATGGCTCAATGCATAAAGGCTTATCTTATGCAAGCCTAGACCTGAGTAACCCTAAAACCCCATGTGTGGGAGAAATGAAAGGGATGACTTCACAAAGTTGTCTTCAGGCCTACACATATGTAATATAGCATGTGAGTCCACACATAACAAGAATAAATAAATTCATAAAATGCATACAAAAAATAAAGTCATTAGACCTTATTTAACAAATATTATTTTTCAGGAACAAAACTTAGCAAAATTTATTATAACAATTATATTAAAGGTACTCTGGAATCATAAAGTTATATAGTAAATTAAGTAATCACAGATAGAAGTTGTATTTACATTTTATAACCCACAAGTGAACTATGATTGTCTTGACAATAAAATAATATCTAGCTTCTCCTAAATTATTGTTTGAGATTGCATTAAAGTGTTTATGAGTAAGAATCCTTAAAATAACAGAGTTGAGAAATCCCAATAATGAAATTTGAGGCATATTTACCAAGTATGAACACTTTGTGAAGGCAGTATACTAATTGATAGTTGGTCTTCCAAAGAAAGCCAGATTCCTACATTCCTTATGGGTGGTATGGTAACATCCAGTATGGTAGATCTCTACGATACTAAATCATGGAATGTGTGCTTTTACACAGACTTGCACTCACAAGAAGCAGTAAGCTGTCTCCAGCATCCAACTGGTATATAAATTGTACTTTACAGATGCCAAGAAGGAATAATTATAATTATTTTTCTGTCTCTTTTTAAGTAAATCATTCAGTGAAATGCAACTTTTTAAAAATAAACACACATGTAGGGTGCCCTCCAAAATGGAATATATATATATATGTATGTGAGAGAGAGAGAGAGAGAGAGAGAGAGAGCCACAATTGAGTGACTTTTTTTATTCAATATATTTTTTATTTACATTTCAAATGACTTCCCTTTTTCTGGCTTCCCACTCCCTAAAAGTCCCATAAGCCCTCTTCCCTCCCCTTGTTCCCCCATCCATCCCTTCCCACTTCCCTGTTCTGGTTTTATTGCCCTATACTGCTACACTGAGTCTTTCCAGAACCAGGCCACTCCTCCGTTCTTCTTGTACATCATTTGATGTGTGGATTATGTTTTGGGTATTCCAATTTTCTAGGCTAATATCCACTTATTAGTGAGTGCACACCATGATTGATCTTTTGAGACTGGGTTACCTCACTTAGTATGATGTTCTCCAGCTCCATCCATTTGTCTAAGAATTTCATGAATTCATTGTTTCTAATGGCTGAATAGTACTCCATTATGTATATATACCCCATTTTTTGTATCCATTCCTCCGTTGAGGGATACCTGGGTTCTTTCCAGCTTCTGGCTATTATAAATAGGGCTGCTATGAACATAGTGGAGCACGTATCCTTATTACATGCTGGGGAATCCACTGGGTATATCTCAGGAGTGGTATAGCAGGATCTTTCGGAAGTGATGTGCCCAGTTTTCTGAGGAAGCGCCAGACTGTTTTCCAGAGTGGTTGTACCAATTTGCAACCTCACCAGCAGTGGAGGAATGTTCCTCTTTCTCCATATCCTCACCAACACCTGCTGTCTCCTGAGTTTTTAATCTTAGCCATTCTGACTGGTGTAAGGTGAAATCTCAGGGTTGTTTTGATTTGCACTTCTCTAATGACTAATGATGTTGAGCATTTTTTAAGATGCTTCTCAGCCATCCAAAGTTCTTCAGGTGAAAATTCTTTAAGATCAGCTTGGTATGGGTGTATGTCTACACGACCACCTTCATTGTTAACTGATGTGGGAGGACCAACGCTATTGTGGGCATTACCATTCCCTAGGCAGTGGATCTTAAACAGTAGAAGACAGAAGAAATTTAGATGCAAGTATCTAGTAAGGATCCATTTGTTTCTGCTTTGACCATGGCTATAATATCTAGCTGCTTGAATTACTGCCCTGACTTCCCATCAGTGATGGGTTGTAATAGAATTGTAAGCCAAATAAAACCTTTCGTTCCTTCCAAGTTGCTCTTGGTTGGAGTGTGAAGCTAAAATAACTCTGAGTTATATTTTCCTGCTGAGTGTGGCCCGAGCCTGTGGTTTTCTTTAAAGCAACAGAATACAGTAAAAGTGACCAGATGGTTTCCTAGATTATGTTACATAGTGACATAATATTCTTTTTGTTAGACTTCTCTCCTGATGTGTATAACAATGCAATCTGTCACATTACAGAGTACCATACAGGAAGAAACAAAGGACAAATTTGGGCTGGCAAGCAAGCATTCTTTTAGACTTATTTCAAGAAATTGAGTTCTACCAATTGCCACGTGAGCTTAAGAGACAGGCCTTTCCCAGTCACTCTAGGAGATGAAAGTGCCACCTGGGCAAACACTATGTTTATAGCCTTCGTAAGAAGCCTGCTAAGATCTGTCTAGATTTCTGTCACAAAGGACATGCAAAGTTATAAATGCGCATTGTTCCGAGTCCTGGTGCCTTAGAATTGTTTTAAAAGGCGGGGGAGGGGGGGGCTATAGCTACAATTTTTCCACTGAATACTATATGCCCAGCACTCTTCTAATCATCCTAAAATTGTTTGTATGTTAAATGTCCATGACAAACTATGATAACACTAATCCCATTTTATAGATAGAAATTAAAGCACACGAAGGTAAAATAATGTTTTCAAGTTCATTAAGGAAACTAATGACAAACAAGACATTTGAACTCCGTTCATAGTGCTTTCACCCTTTCCTGTTACTTTTCAGATCTGCTAATCTTCAATTTGTCAGCCCTAAAAAACTTACTGTATACAACCTATCCAACCAGGTTATATTATAATATATTTCCTTGGAAATATAATACTTTACTTATAAATGGAAGGGAGTTAATAGGTTTCTGTGATGTGCAGCCTGAATTCCATTGAGGCATTTTCTCACAAACATTTCCAGGAATTCTCATGCTACCTGGCAAGCACAGCCAAACCAAGAAACAGGATGCCTTAATTAGCTAGACAAGAAAAAAATTAAAACTGGTTTCGGTCTGTCTACAATCTGTTGGTAATGGAGTCAGAGGAAAAAAAAAATACTCCGCCAGAACCCAGGCAGGAAATGGTAAAACTTATGAAAACATTATATAATCATCTGCCTGCCTTAACTAAGAGAACCCATAATTTCAAATCCACAGTCACACTGAAAACAACTGATAGTCCTAAAATGAATGTGTGTGTGTGTGTTTGTGTGTGTGTGTGTGTGTGTGTGTGTGAATTCTAAGTTGACCTAAATGTTCTATTAGTTTAGTTAGTGAAATTATAATCAATTAGAAAATACAGGTCACATGACTACATGACTGTTGCATATGAGCCAAAGTTACAAATATAATGATTTTTTTACTGTTGTATTCTAGAATAATATAATTATTATTACAAATAGTATATTTTGAGTTAGCTTTTTAAGTTAGCAAATAAAGTACAGAATTTCATGATGACATTTTCAGTACTATATACCTTTGTTCTTTCTTCTTATCCATCCTCCTTTCATAGCATCCTCCCTAACTCTCCTGTCTCCCCCATATCTACATTTTCCTCATTTTGTTCATGTCACATGGATGCTAATACACTTAGTCTCACCTCTTCTCTCCCTTTTGTTTCATCATCTTTCTTCAGTCTTTTTCTGCTCTCTCTCTCTCTCATTCACTCTCTCTGTCTCTCTGTCTCTCTCTCTCTCTCTCAAACACACATGTGCACATGTATGTACATACACACACATACACATCATACACATTTATGCACTGATATTGACAGTTCTTTTATGTTGTGGCAAATATTATTGGGGAGTATCTATACCACCTTAGATCATTTATTTCCCAAAACAAGACATAAAACCTGTACATTTATAATAAGCCTTAAAATAGCTGGGCAGATATCAATCCTCTACTATGCTGTCAGTAATCATGAGATATCACTTGCCATGTTCTGAGTGAACCATTCCTATTCCAACAGGCCTGCTCACACAGCCATTCACTCACAATCCACCTACCCTCTGGCACCTTCTTCCTTCTCTTTTTCCTGCTGCTGCTCTCTGTCACACCCCAAGCATGAGAAATGAAGCCCCGCCTACTGTTTTTCTGCCCAATCACAGGCTGTAGGCATCTTTATTCAACTAATAGTTGTGCAAGATTTTCACAACAGCTGGTATACATGAGAATTCACTTGTACCGAGGCAACTAGAGCTTGGGATACAGAATTTAGCATTGCAACATAGCAACAGGCGAAACCTCAACATTTTGAGTATAAATATCTGGCTGGTTTTGCTTACCCCCATAGTGATCATAATTCCGTTTATTTACCTAATGTTTTTGTAAGACCATCAATCATCGTGGTTAAATGGAGGTTCATGGTGAATCTGTCCACACTAGTCAAATGCATTTCTTAGCAGTCACGGATATTTAGTTTTCTTTTTCCTTCTTAATATTGCCAGTAACTTCTTAATGGTTTATTGAGGTAATTTGTTTTAAAGTTATTGTTGAGATTGTTTTTATAACTCCTATATCCATGTAGGATGTGTTTTTAGTTAGTTAGAATACTACTTGTTCTTTTCTTCTTCCCCACTGGTAGTGCAGGTTTACTAGCTTTCTGTTGCCTTGAAGGGTTTTGTCCTTAACTCTACCTTCTATTGTCCCAATTCCTATCATGATATTTCCTCTTTCCTGGGCTTTTATTATTGATATTTTCTTTGTTGTCTTTAGAGTATTCTTTTAAGTATACTGGCCTGTTGGTATACATGATTAACATTTCTTATAAAGGGAATTTTTCAAATGCAAATATTGTAAATTATATAATACCTATAACAATGAATATACACATTTTTATGATACTTTCAAATCATAAACATTTGAAATTTTGTTTATAGAAAATTGGTGGTGAAATGAGCAATTCTTTTAGTTTATTGCTTGCTGATTTGTGACATATGAATTGACTGATTATTCCAAAAAGTTAAATTTAAATAGTGTGAGACAAAGGGAAAGCAAGCACTAGACATGAAGAAAGAGGATTTATAGACACTACCCGACTCAAAATGAGACTGGTATAAACACCCTGTTTTTGTTTTTTGGTTCTGAAATTCTATCAATAAAGAGTAAATAAATATTTAGGAAACTTCTTAGTTTTAAGATTAAAAGCAAGGGAACACTCTTCCATTGCAGGTGGGAATACAAACTTATATAACCACTGTGGAAATCAATTTGGTGGTTTCTTAGAAGATTGGAAACATTTCTACCTCAAAATCCAGCTATATCACTCCTGGGCATGTACCCAAAAGATGTCCCATCATACCACAAAGACATTGCTCAAGTATGTTCAGTCTTATTTGTAATAGCCAGAAACTAGAGACAAACATAGATGTCCCTCAACTGAAATGTGTAAAGGAAATGCGATACATTTACAGAATGGAATACTAATCAGCAACTAAAAAAAAAGGGGGGGAGATCATGAATTTTGCATACAAATAAATGGAGGGAAGTAGAAAATATCATCCTGAGACTATGAGTAGCTCAGATGCAGAAAGACATGCATGATATGCGCTCACTTATATGGAGATATTAGCAATAAATTACAGGATAACTATGCTACAGTTCACAGATCTAAAGGATCTCAGTAACAAGGAGAACCCAATAGATTTACTTGAATCTAATTTAGAAGGGGAAATAAAATAAACGTGGTGGGGGCAGATGAAGGGAGGGAACTAGGTTGGGTGGGGAGGAGAGCAGGAGGGTGGGGAGGAGAGTGGGGAGAGGTTGAATTTACAGAGTATGGGGATGGAGGAGAGAACTAGAATTGGTGGGAGCCATCTCTGGGACAAGCCAGAAACCTAGGACAATGGAAGCTCCCAGTAATTTAGAAAGATGACCCTAGCTAAGACTCCTAGCAATGGAGCATATGAAACCTGAAAAGGCCATCTCCTGTAACCAGGAAAGACTTCCAATGGAGGGACTGGAACATCAACTCAGGCACAAAAACTTGTACCCAAAATTTGTCCTGCCTACAAGATGTACAGCGGAAGGAATGTCCAACCCATCACTGGCACAGCTTTAGATCATCCATGCCCTGGGATATAGAGTCCACCCTTAACACTATTAATGACATTCTGCTATACTTGTAGACAAGTGTATAGTACAACTGTCATCTGAGAGGCTTCTCCCAGCAACTGATGGAGACAGCTGCAAAGACCCACAGTCAAACATTAGGCAGAGCTTGTGAAATACTTTTGAAGAGTGGGAGGAAGGACTGAGGCAATCATAAAGGCCGAGGATGCAACAAGAAAACCCACAGAATCAACTAATGTGAATCCATAGGGGTCAACAGAGACAGACATGGTCCCTCTGCACATATGAAATAGTTGTCTAGCTCAGTCTTCACATGGGACTCCTAACAGTTGAAGCAGGGACAATACTTGACTCTGTTACCTGCCTTTGGATCCTTTACCTCTAACTGGGTTCCCTTGCCTAGCCACAATAGAAGATACACTTAGTATTAATGCAAGTTGATATGCCAAGACAGGTTAATATCAATGGGAAGCCTCCACTTTTCTGAAAAAAAAAAAAGGAAGGTCAGGAGGATGGCAGGAGGGAAGATGGGAGGGAGAGATTGGGAGGAGATGAGGGAGTGGGAGGATATAATCAGGATGCAAAGTAAATAGAAAAATATTTGAAAAAAGTATAAACTATGCATGAATCACATGGAGAGCTATTAAAATGTCACAAGATGAATGTATAAAGAATTTAATTTGAATGCATTCATTACACGAGTACTTACTGTTGTTAGATTTAGTAAGAGAAGTGAATAGCAGCAGTCAGTCTGGAAAGGACACTGATGTATAAACATCTTTAATAAGATACATCAGATGGAAAAGCCTCAAGGCCATGATTGGCTCTGCAGGTGTAATGGAGAGCATTACACCAAACAGTGCATTTATGGAAATCTGTGTACCATCAGACCTTAAAGAGGATAAGATGATCCCCTTTAAAGCCCAGAAAGTGCTTCAATAAGAGAGAATGATTACATACATAGCCATTGGGTCTATTTTTTTTTTCAGGACAGTCATTATTGCAGCTCACAGGGTTCCTATCTAGCTAAGGCTGATAATTACATTTCTTCTTTTGGAAGAGAAGTGCCTTTCAGCACTGGGAAAGCTACCCGATAGTTTTGATGCTATCTGGTCAGTATCAGCTTGGCTTCTCCATTCTTCATTATTGAAATATATGGTGTCTTCAAGAGTAGGATATTAATGTTAAATACTGTGGAGTCATGAAAGATAGCAGGAATAGCCTGCAATATGGGTCATCTATAGGACCTCACTGGACAATACCCTAAAAAAGAATCCCTTGCCTGGCAGTACATTTTTATATGCTGGCATATGGTAACTAGTTGGATTATTGTCC
Organism: Apodemus sylvaticus; assembly: GCF_947179515.1. Lineage (NCBI taxonomy): Eukaryota > Metazoa > Chordata > Mammalia > Rodentia > Muridae > Apodemus > Apodemus sylvaticus. Next base: position 45,979,241 of record NC_067484.1, on the reverse strand, counting down.
CATTATTCTAGGGTAACTCAATTTAAATTGCTTTATATTTATATTTGTATGTGCACACACACACACACACACACACACACAATTCTACCAGAAATGGTATTCATATGCCATTTTATGTTTTTTTTTTTTTTAGATATTTGCTCTAGTTACATTTCAAATGTCATTCCCTTTCCTCCTTTCGCCTATCCAATCACCCCTCCACCTTTAAACCAAACCCCAACACAATTTCCTGACCTGGCATTCTCCTACACTTTGGTATCAAGCCTTGACAGGACCAATTGTCTCTCCTCTTATTGATGTCTGAAAAGGCCATCCTCTACTACATATGTAGCTTGAGACATGGGTCCCTCCATGTGTACTCTTTGGTTAGTGGCTTAGTCCCTGGGAGCTCTGGGGGTACTAATGGGTACATATTATTTTTCCTCTTATGGAGCTGCAAATATCTTCTGCTCCTTGGGTCCTTTCTCTAGTTCCTTCATTGGGGACACTATGCTCAATCCATTGGTTGGCTGTGAGCCATGGGTATATTGATCCCTTTCTAAGAAGGACCAAAGTATCTACACTTTGGTCTTCCTTCTTCTTGAGCTGCATGTGGTCTGTGAATTGTTTCTTGGGTATTCTGAGCTTTTGGGCTAATATCCACTTATGAGTGAGTACATACCATGTATGCTCTTTTCTGATTGGTTTACTACACTCAGGATGATATTTTCTAGTTCCATCCATTTGCCTAAGAATTTCTTGAATTCGTTGTTTTTAAAAGCTGAGTTGTACTCCATTTTGTAAATGTGCCACATTTTCTGTATCCATTCCTCTGTTGAGGGACATCTGGGTTCTCTACAGCTCCTGGTTATTATAAATAAGGGTGCTGTGAATATAATGGAGTATGCATCCTTATTACATGTTGGAGCATCTTCTGGGTATATATATGCCCAGGAGTGGTATAGCTGGGTTCTCGGGTAATACTATGTCCAATTTCTCGAGGAACTGCCAAACTGATTTCCAGAGTGGTTTTACCAGCATACAATCTCACGAGCAATGGAGGAGTGTTCCTCTTTTCTCACATCCTCTCCATCATTTGCTGTCTCCTATGTTTTTGATCTTAGACATTCTGACTGGTGTGAGGTGCAATCTCAGGGTTGTTTTGATTTGCATTTCCCTCATTATTAAGGATGCTGAACATTTCTTTGGGTGTTTCTCAGCCATCTGGTACTCCTCAGTTGAGAATTCTTTGTTTAGCTCTGTGCCCCATTTTTAATAGGGTTATTTGTTTCTCTGGAATCTAACATCTTGAGTTCTTTGTATATATTGGATATTAGCTCTCTATCAGATGTAGAATTGGTAGAAATCTTTTCCCAATCTGTTTGTCATTTTGTCCCATTGACAGTGTTCTTTGCCTTACAGAAGCTTTGCAGTTTTTTAAATGAGAACTCCTAAACCTGATAAATATTTTCAGCAAAGTGACTGGATATAAAATTAACTCAAACAAATTAGTAGCTTTCCTATACTCAAAGGATAAATAGGCTGGAGAATGAAATTAGGAAAATGATACCTTCACAATAGTTACAAATAATATAAAATACCTTGGTGTGATTCTAACCATGCAAGTGAAAGATCTTTATGACAAGAAGTTCAAGTCTCTGAGGAAAGATATTGAAGATATTAGAAGATGGAAAGATCACCTATACTCATAAATTAGCAGGGTTAATATAGGAAAAATGACCATCTTACCTAAAGCAATCTACAGATTCAATGCAATCCCGATAAAAACTCCAACTCAATTCTTCATAGAGTTAGAAAGAGCAATTTTCAAATTTGTCTGGAATAACAAAAAAACCCAGGATAGTAAAAACTAGTCTCAACAATAAAAGAACCTCTGGGAGAATCACCATCACTTGACCTCAAGCTATACTACAGAGCCTTTGTGAAAAAAAACTGCATGGTATTGGTACAATGACAGGCAAGTAGATCAATGAAATAGTATTGAAGACCCAGAAATGAACCCCCCCACACATCTATGGTCACTTGATCTTTGACAAAGGAGTTAAAACCATGCAGTGGAAATAAGAAAGCATTTTCAACCAATGGTGCTGGTTCAACTGGCAGTTAACATGTAGAAGAATACAAATTGATCCATTTTTATCTCCCTGTACAAAGCTCAAGTCCAAGTGGATCAAGGACCTCCCCCTAAAACCAGATACACTCAATCTAATAGAGAGAAAGTAGTGAAGAGCCTGGAGAACATGGGAACAGGGGAAAAATTTCCTGAGCAGAATCCCAATAGCTTATGCTCTAAGATCAAGAATTGACAAATGGGACCTCATATGCCATTTTCAAAAGGCCTTCAGTGTTAAATAGACACATTTATATTGCATTTAATAGGTCTGCTCTACAAGAGGAAACGCATAGTTGGTACCATTATCAGAGCCAAATAACCTGGTTTCCTAGGTCATAGCATCTCTGACAGAATCTACTACAACTCTTCAGCTAAATGAACATAATATTGTACAATTGCATGTGACTTCTTGGTTTACTCACAGATCAGTACATAAAGATCAGTATAGAGCTCACAACTAGTACTCATTCATAAATGGAGCATCAATATCAATATGCCTTTCTCCAAACTTAAAGATCATTGCAGAAGAAAGGACAATATCAAGAGACCCAGGGCTGCAGGATTATCACAAGGAGACAATAATTCCTGGACACAGTAAGGCAACTGAACACTTGAACTCACAGAGATTGTAACTGAATGAGTAAGATCTACTTCAGCTAGTCAGACAGAATCCCAGTATGATGGAGGAAATGGAGTACAAAGTCCCACAACTAGCTAGGGAGCTATTGGCCACTGATAGCTGTTAGAAATCATATGCCAGTTTTGTTTAAAGGTGTGATACCTACCAGAGAACATTCCTGGGAGGCCCCAACTGCAAAGACTAACTATGCAACACTTTCTGGAATTCATTGTGTTAAAAACAAAACAAAACAAGAATAAAGAAAAAAGAATAAGGTTGAGTTGGTTGGGTGGTTGAGAAAGATTTTGGGGGCATTCCAGAAGAGGTGAATATATACAAACAATATTGTATGGGCATGGAGGCCTAGGTCCAGCTCATGTATGTTCTTTGGTTGCTGCTTCAAACTCTGAGAACTCTAAGATTCTAGGTTAGTTGACCCTGTTAGTCTTTCTGTGGAGTTCCTATCTCATCTGAGGCCCACAATCCTTTCTCAGATTCTTCCATAAGAGTCCCTAAACTCCATCCACTGTTTGGCTTTGGGTGTCTCTATCTCTCTGAGTGAGCTGCTGGTGGAACCTCTCAGAGAATAACATACTTCTTTCTCTTGAGCCTAACACAGTATCCTTAGTAGTGTTAGGGATTGGTGCTTGCCCATTGGATGGGTCTCAAGTTGGGTTGGTTATTGGTGGGCTATTCCTTCAGTTTCTGCCCTTTCCCCTGTGCCTATATTACTCATAGGCAGAATAAATTCTGGGGTTGAGAGTAAGGTAGTGAACAGGATGTAAGGTGAATAAGTAAAAATATACCAACCAATTAAATTAAATTATAAAAAAATATATTGTATAAAGTTCTCAAAGGATAGTTAAAAATTTTTTAAAATTCTTTTAAAGTGAGAATGACATAAAAAAGATATGGAGATAGACAGAGTATCACCTTGAGAAGTGATTTGCCAGAGAGACCATAGAAACTTCCAGAGAACTGTGTACAATGCCATCTCCCCAGCAATTTCACTGACACATCTCAGACCAATCTCCTAAACCAAGGAAAAATCTGAGATTTTTTTAACCTTTGATGGCTGGTAGAAAAAGTTTCACATCATAAGATTTACTTCAAAATAGCATATGTGACAAAAATCTTGGAGGAAACAGGTACTGATTAGGACCAGAAATCAGGCTGTTAGGGCACAGAACACACAGCTTCTTAAGGCTGGACCAGAGAGAGCTGCTGGATAGCATGACCTGATTCTTTCAGTTTGAGATCTAGTCTCAAGGTGCAAAAAAGATTTATAGAAATCTTTTTGTAAACTTTCAGTTTTACACTCATAGTTTGTGTCTCAACTGCTTTTAGTATTAATAGAATCATGCTTCCTTTTGTCTTACTGATGATCTGTACTTTGTATCCTTGTTAATCTCAAGTTTGAGATTACCTCAAAATACCTTTGAGTTTACCTCAAAGTAGTATACCATTTCTTTCCTTCGTTGTTTTCTTCATATTGGAAATTTCCATATCTCAGGTTTGATATGCATTTGTCTGCATATATATGCTTTCTTAGAATGTAAAATAGTCATGCATTTATCAAATATCAAAAATTCTTTGCTATTTGTTTTCTATAGTTGTCTTGTGACTTTAGTTATTTGATGGAGATGATGAACACAAGAAAGAACTACAGGCACTTAATAATTGCTGAAAGAGGAAGAATTAGTCTTGTCCAAAGATGAACTTCCATTTGAATAGTTAAATACAAAGTGGTCAGCCCTGAAATCACATACACATAAGTAAAACTGAATGGACTTAGCAGGCTATAGCCTAATATTTGTGGATTTAGATATAAAATAGTCAAAGAATAATAGGACATCATTTTGAGAGGGAGTGTTTGAGAAACAAGGGAGGGATTGACTGAGAGACGAGAGGGCTTAATGTGACAAAAAGAGGGGAGGGGAGAAAGGAATATTATTACATCCTCACTAAAATTTTAATTTCCTTTAGAAATGGAAAAAAGAACATACCTCTATGTATGTATACTTGCCATAAAAATATATTATGGAAGCCAATCTGGAGTGTGTATTGTACAGGCAAAAGTATTTTGTATAACAGGAAAAAAAGTTCCTGTTTTTGAAATATTTTCAGCATTTATATTATGTGTGTTAAATTCTGTGTGAAGATGATGATTAATCTATTGCAGGACACAAATTGCTGAAAATCACAGCAAGTTTATCACTGGACTCTTCTCAAATGTGCTTATCCCTCTGCTATTGCTAAGAACATTTTTATTCATCTTTCCAAATTTTCTAGACTCTTAATATTTCAGTGCTATTTCAGAATAGAATTGGTAATTCCAGTTCACCTATCTGAAGACTTTGATTTTTCTCTAATCCTACTTTCTTGACCACTTCAACCTCCTTTCCAGCCCATTGACAAGAAGTGGGAAAAAAAGGAAGGTTTCTTGGAAAAGGGTGTTGTAGACCTGTTTGAAAGTAGTTAGTTGGTGGCAATTCCACCCTGTTGTCAGGATACCAACAATTCAGTCCAATAGCAAACATGATACAAATCATTATCAGTGGCTTGATCCAGCAGAAACTGCAAGGCTCTGCCCAATTAGCCCAAGTCAGCAGAAGCAAGAATCATCTGGAATATCATGAGACGTTCTTTGGCACTATTCTCTATATGAAGCTAAGCCCTACAAAGCCCTACAGAGCTCCAGAAAGCTCCATGTAGACCAGTGAAGACCAGCAAAGACCACCGAAGACCACCAAAGACCAGTGAAGACCAGCAAAGTGTTGCACATAGTTGCAATACAAGAGCGACCTCTCATTCACGTTTATGAGTTTCCATTTATCCTCTTTCCAAACATCATGCACCCTCTCAAGCATCTGCTACAGCAAAATATCACATATCTTCTCACAAACCTGCTTCTGCAAAACATATTCTCACAAGATATCTTCCTGAAAAACATCATGTGACACAACTGAGTTTCCAAATAAACCAGTAATTTCCATGTCACAAAATCATACTTGAACACTCTTATTCTCTTTCTCTTTGATGTTGGGTATTGAGTGTTAATTGAATTTATATGTTCTCTTACAAATGTTTGGTTCTACAGGCCAATATTTAATTTCCTAGTTATTTCATCCCATGCTTTGTTCCCCTGTAAGTTCCAAAACATGTTAAAACAAAAAAGCATGATACTACCCTGACACTTTTGTAAATTAACAGAAAATTTGCACTGGGCATGACAAAACAGTTCACTGAGTGATAAAGGAGAAGTGTCTATAAGGCTGGGACATTTCTGCCAAGGTTTATAAATGATTATGTATTGTGAAAGTTACAATTTTCTTCCACACAGTAATTTGCGAAGTTTGACATTTATGACGCATGCGTCTATAATGTCTGCTAGGACAAAATGTTCTGCTTCCTATCTCTTCACAGTGTAGACAAGATGATTGTCTCTGTAATTGATAGCATTTTTCTCTGACTAACCATCAAACATTGCTGACTTCCCTTGCCGCCTTGGATAATTGCAACTTGATTATCATCAAAGTCTTCACAAGGCATCAAGTGAGAGGGTGGAAATGCTGTCAAAGTGAGTCAGCTCAAATTACCAAGGCTCTATTTTAGGGTCACTCCAAATGCGCCCTAAGACATGATATGGAGGTGCTTAGTAAATGATGAATAATAATAGAGTTACAATTTACATACAGATGGGTTTTTAGACCCAGGCATGAACTAAGTCAATTGGAAGAGAGCAAAACACAGATCATATCCTTTAAGATGTTTTGATTTTCAAATCAAATTTTAAAATACTGTGGTGAACAGTTTCTAGATGAAGCATGAAGACTTTGAGATTTCTCAAGAGGTTTAGCCCCATCCTAGAACAAAGCATTTCTCAGAGAGAAAGCAAGTGACTATAAATATGTATGTGATATATCCTGCTGTGTATGATTTATAGAATAAAAACATTCCAGCTACCTCTTAGACTCTAAATCCAAACCTTTGTGGCTTTAAGGACCTCATGCCTCTGATTTTGTACACTTTTCACATTTATAATGGGAACTCATTTCCACTGAAGACCCTGCTTCTATAACAGTAGTTTTATGGAAATGTCCTTGACTGGAGGTTGAGATCATCTGAGAGAAGCACTGTTTCCTACAGCACATCTGATATTGTTGTCTTTCTCAAGGCTCATGGATAAGTCTGTTTAAAAACAGCATATTTGTTAAATCTTTTATACAAATGTTCTCTGAAACGGTGGAGTTGCTCTGATTATTAATCTATCACAAATTCTACAGACATAATTGAACTCTTGAGTATAACTGATTGCCATAGTAAAATGATTTTTCAGACTATCATGCAAACACAATCTTATTTATAAAATTTGTTTTTCTGATTTGTAACTTGTCATGCATTTGCGTGAAATAACTATAAATCAAATGATTTTGGCTGGACATATTTGTTTTGTGATCAATCATGTCTTTGCATCTTCAATGTCATATCAGTCAGAATTTTGTTTATGTTTTAAAACGCCTCTGCAAACTCTCTTCTTTCAATTCAGTTTCTTGTAATACACTCTGAGTATTTTCTTTTCTTTTCTTCTGGCTAAGGCAGTATCTCTCTTAGTTTTGTTTTCTCAAAGTACAGCAGTTACAAATCACAGGCTTACAATGTAGCAGTCTACAGTTATAAAGAAAAAAGGCTTAAGATCTGACTCTTCAGTTAAGAGCATTTGCGGCTCTAGCAGAGTCTGTTTCCCAGCACCCACATTGCGAAACTTGCACGGGTAACTACAGTTACAAGAATCCTGATGCCCTCTTCTGTGATCTGTGGGCAGCTTCTTGCATCTGAGCATGGAGACAAACATGTTTTTACAGTTTTTAAAATGAAATCCTAAAGCATAGGATCTTAAAATAAAATGCATAGTCATATTTTGCTCCCTTTTTTTCTTTACTTTTCATTTCTTTTTTTTCTTTTCTTTTCTTTGGACAACCACTGAAAAAGTCATGCAAGATCATGCCTATATGATTCACTCACTTTCTTTACCTGTATTATATTCCTGTCTTAGCTATGGTTTTACTACTGTGAATAGACACCATGACCAAACAACTCTCAAGGTTTAATTGGGTCCGGGTTACAGGTTTGGAGATTCATTCCAGTATCATCAAGGAGGGAACATGACACTGTCCAGGCAGATATGGGGCTAGGGGAACTGAGAGTCACACACCCCTCTAGTTTCAAAGGCAGCAAACAGAATATTAGCTTCCAAGCAGCTAGGATGAGGCTTTTAAAGCCTATGCCCACAGTGGCACACTTTCGTTAACAAGGCCAAACCTAGTCCAAGGCCACACCTTCAAATAGTGCCACTCCCTAGGCCAGGCATATTCAAAACACCACAACTCCATTATACATTCATGTCTGAAGACATTTTGTTAAATTATATTTAACAGCATCTAAGTACAAGGGTTCATAATTTTTATCATCTTGTCACTGTTTCAGAGAACCATTACTTCTGGGAGAATATTCTCTGTAATAAAAGACCATATTTATGCTAGGCACTATTCTTAGTCTGTGACCAACCTATGAAAGAAGACAGATCACAGCTTACATTTTTATTTTAAAAATTCCCAAGTTCTGAAGGGTCCAACATGAAGGTACTTTGATGAGAAACATTCTTTTTAAGAACTTAGTATTTTCTATTATTCTCTATGCTGAAATGGAACATTCAAATTCTTCTTAGTAAGTTGCTCTCTCTGAATCTGCTTTGTAACAAAGATGAAGAGGATGAAGGTGGGTGGGGCACACTGTAGGCTTTCCAAGACATTTTTGTCTAAATAAAATGTATTTGAGAAATACCTCAAGCCTTTCACTTTTAATAAAAAATGTAGTATATATAGTCCTGCTTTTTAGCTTTCTTGTAGAAGAAAGTTTAAAGTTGACTGAGAAAGTAATAAAATAACTTTTATTTATTATTTTTAGGGAATCTCTATATTTACCACAATTATTTTCAAAGAGTTGTAGAGGTAAAATTCTAAGGACAGATTTGTGTTATACTTCAACCTCATATTAGTTTCATTCTTCCTTACAGAGGGCCTGAATGTTGTATGCATAATCACATATTTTTCACAGCATACAACAATAGCTCTAATAGTTACATTCCTAAATACTGGCTAAGGAATGATGCTGTACCCTATAATTTCAAATAGCAATGGCATGAAAAAAAAATGACATGCCAGTGTCTGCATATGATTAAAATTTAAATAAAAATATTTTTTTTAAAAAAATCCTCTTTAACCATGACTTCAGGTAGAAAATTGGAAAGTAACTTCCAGTTTTCTTTTCCAATTAATCATAATTTGATTGTGAAATTTTATTTATCTTAAATACTACTTTTATTGATTACAGCACCTCTTTTTCAGGCAGATTAAAAGACAAACAGTGCAGAAAATCAAAGAGTAAGATGAAACAATTACAGGTTGTACTTAGTGTTTGGTATATAACAAACCCCATATTCAGTCTATTTACTATAAACACCACTGTGTATCTAGTAAATCTGATCTCAAAGCTCTTAATATCTCAAATATATTATTATACTACTAAACAGTAGATTTGTGGACAAGCTCTATAAATAGAGCTCTATTTTTCCCCAAAATGCCTTTAAAATCTGTAGCCCTATCTATCTTCTTTCCACTTGTACTTTGACCTGCTTCTTAATTCTTTCTTGCAAAATTTTACCATTCATAGCTGGAAGGAAATGGACTTTCAACTTTCCAGTTCTTTTCTTCCTTACATGAAAAAGCATGCTAAGTATATTCTCAAACTTCCAACATTTATTGTTGTATTCACTCTTGACAAAGTGCCAACAACCTCTTGTATTCTCAGCTTGTTAGTCATTTGTTCAAACTTCTCCCTCACCACCCCTCCCACCATTTAATGATCCCAGTGTCATGTATTTTAGGTTATGGTTATGCTGTAGGTATCAGATTCTGTGTCATTTACCAACTGTTGCACAGCAGACTGTCTTAAAACATAGTTGTGTCTTAAAACAATCATTTTATTTGTTAGAAAGCTAATGTGTCAGATGTCTGGATCCATTTGTGCCACCATCTGTCTGTCAAATGCATCTGTTATGTTCCACAGTGGTCCTTCCTGGGATCTAGCACCTGCTTCTACAGGCGTGCCTTCCTTTCCATTTGTGAAGCTCTGAATATATAAAAATATCTCTTGGGGTGACTTAAAGGGCAAAAGCCCTAGTAAAATGTAGACGTGAAAGTTACCAAATTTTTTTGCTATATTTAATGACTCCCCAAAGTCACAAACCCAGTTCAGATTTAAGGACATGTAAGTGGATGGTAGCCTTAAATGGTGGTACAAAACATATTTATACTAGTTTACAAAGGAATTAAGATACATGACTGAGAAGAATCATTATGTGATGATTCTCTACCCTAGAATACCCTCTACCCTGTTACCCTATAATAAACACATTATTCTCATTATCCTCTGACTACAGATGACCAAAAAAAAAAAAAGGTTACTTTTATAATGGTGTACAAAGTTCATGAAAATTTCAAGAAATTCATCAAATATTTGAATAAAACTTCAGGAAAACAAGCAGCTTCCTGTTCCATAAGAAAATCACGGGGAAAAACACCAATACAAGGAGGGAAACTTCACCCTGGAAAAAGCAAGATAGTAACCTTTCATCAAACCCAAAAGAAGTTAACCAATCAAATTTAAAAAATAACGTCAAAAACGACAGGAAGTAACAATCACTATTGCTTAATATCTCTTAACATCAATGGACTCAATGCCCCAATAAAAAGACATAGACTAACTGAATGGATACTTAAACAGGACCCTACATTTTGCTGCTTACAGGAAACACACCTAAGGGTCAAAGACAAACACTACCTTAGAGTAAAAGGCCGGAGGACAATTTTACAAGCAAATGGTCTCAGGAAACAAGCTGGAGTAGCCATTTTAATATCAGATAAAATTGACTTTCAACCCAAAGTCACCAAAAGAGACTCTGAGGGACACTTCTTGCTGGTCAAAGGAAAAATACAACAAGAAGAACTCTCAATCCTGAACATCTATGCTCCAAATGCAAGGGCACCCTCTTTCGTAAAAGAAACTTTATTAAAGCTCAAAGCACACATTGCACCTAACACAATAATTGTGGGTGACTTCAACACTGCACTTTCCTCAATGGACCAATCAGGAAAACAGAAACTAAACAGGGATGCAATGAAACTAATTAAAGCTTTGGACTAATTAGATTTAACAGATATATATATAGAACATTCTGTCCTAAAGCAAAAGAATATACCTTTTTCTCAGCACCTCATGGTACCTTCTCCAAAATCGACCGTATAACTGTTCACAAGACAGACCTCAACAAATATAAGAAGATCGAACTAATCCCATGCCTCCTATCAGATCACTATGGAGAAAAAGTGGTCTTCAATAGCAACAAAAACAACAGGAAACCCACATACACGTGGAAATTGAACAATATTCTACTCAATGATACCTTGGTCAAGGAAGAAATAAAGAAAGAAATTAAAGACTTTTTAGAACACAATGAAAATGAAGACACAACATACCCAAATCTATGGGACACAATGAAAGCAGTGCTAAGAGGAAAACTCATAGCCCTGAGTGCCTCCAAAAAGAAAATGGAGAGAGCATACATTACCAGCTTAATGACACACCTGAAAGCCCTGGAACAAAAAGAAGCTATTTCACCCAGGAGGAGTAGAAGGCAGGAAATCATCAAACACAGGGCTGAAATCAATCAAGTAGAAACAAATAGAACCATACAAAGAATCAACAAAACCAGGAGCTGGTTCTTTGAGAAAATCAACAAGATAGATAAACCCTTAGCCATACTGACCAAATGCACAGAGAAAGTATCCAAATTAACAAACTTAGAACTGAAAAGGGAGATATAACAACGGAAACTGAGGAAATCCAAAAAATCATCAGATCCTACTACAAGAGCCTGTTCTCAACATAACTGGAGAATCTGGAGGAAATGGACAATTTCCTTGACAGATACCAAATACCAAAATTAAATAAGGACCAAATAGATCATCTAAACAGTCCCATAATGCCTAAAGAAATTGAAGGAGTCATAGAAAGTCTTCCAACCGAAAAAAGCACAGGACCAGATGGTTTCAGTGCAGAATTCTATCAGACCTTCAAAGAAGACTTAACACCAATACTCTTCAAATTATTCCACAAAATAGAAACAGAAGGAACCCTACCCAATTCCTTCTATGAAGCCACAATTACGCTGATACCAAAACCACACAAAGATACAACAAAGAAAGAGAACTTCAGACCAATTTCCCTTATGAATATCGCTGCAAAAATACTCAATAAAATTCTTGCCAATCGAATCCAAGAACACATCAAAGCGATCATCCACCATGATCAAGTAGGCTTTATTCCGGGAATGCAGGGTTGGTTCAATATATGGAAATCCATCAATGCAATCCACTACATAAACAAACTCTAAGAAAAAAAACCACGTGGTCATTTCATTGGATGCTGAAAAAGCTTTTGACAAAATTCAGCATCCTTTCATGCTTAAAGTCTTGGAAAGAACAGGAATTCAAGGCCCATACATAAACATAACAAAAGCAATATACAGCAAACCGGTAGCCAGCATCAAACTAAATGGAGAGAAACTTGAAGCAATCCCACTAAAATCAGGGATTGGACAGGGCTGCCGCCTCTCTCCTTATCTTTTCAATATTGTACTTGAGGTACTAGCTCAAGCAATTCGACAACATAATGAGGTCAAAGGGATACAAATCGGAAAGGAAGAAGTCAAACTATCATTATTTGCAGATGACATGATAGTCTACCTAAGTGACCCAAAAAACTCCACTAGAGAGCTCCTACAGCTGATAAACAACTTCAGCAAAGTGGCAGGTTATAAAATCAACTCAAGAAAATCAGTGGCCTTCCTATACTCAAAGGATAAGCAGGCTGAGAAAGAAATTAGGGAAATGACCCCCTTCACAATAGCCACAAACAGTATAAAGTATCTTGGGGTGACTCTTACCAAACATGTAAAAGATCTGTATGACAAGAACTTCAAGACACTGAAGAAGGAAATGGAAGAAGACCTCAAAAAATGGGAAAACCTCCCATGCTCATGGATCGGTAGAATCAATATAGTTAAAATGGCCATTTTGCCAAAAGCAATATACAGATTCAATGCAATACCCATCAAAATCCCAACTCAATTCTTCACAGAGTTAGAAAGAGCAATTATCAAATTCATCTGGAATAACAAAAAACCCAGGATAGCTAAAACTATTCTCAGCAACAAAAGAAAGTCTGGGGGAATCAGTATCCCTGACCTCAAGCAATACTACAGAGCAATAGTGTTAAAAACTGCATGGTATTGGTACAGTGACAGGCAGGAGGATCAATGGAACAGGATTGAAGATCCAGAAATGAACCCACACACCTATGGCCACTTGATCCTCGACAAAGAGGCTGAAAACATCCAATGGAAAAAAGATAGCCTTTTCAACAAATGGTGCTGGTTCAACTGGAGGTCAGCATGCAGAAGAATGCGAATTGATCCATCCTTGTCTCCTTGTACTAAGCTCAAATTCAAATGGATCAAGGACCTCCACATAAAGCCAGACACTCTGAAGCTAATAGAAAAGAAACTGGGGAAGACCCTTGAGGACATTGATACAGGGAGAAAGTTTCTGAACAGAACACCAATAGCGTATGCTCTAAGATCAAGAATTGACAAATGGGACCTCATAAAATTACAAAGTTTCTGTAAGGCAAAGGACACCATCAAGAGGACAGATCGGCAACCAACAAATTGGGAAAAGATCTTCACTAACCCTACATCAGATAGAGGGCTAATATCTAATATATATAAAGAACTCAAGAAGTTAGACTCCAGAAAACCAAACAACCCTATTAAAAATGGGGTACAGAGTTAAACAAAGAATTCTCAACTGAAGAACTTCGGGTGGTGGAGATGCATCGTAAAAAATGCTCAACTTCATTAGTCATTAGGGAAATGCAAATCAAAACATCCCTGAGATTTCACCTTACACCAGTCAGAATGGCTAAGATTAAAAAGTCAGGAGACAGCAGGTGTTGGAGAGGGTGTGGAGAAAGAGGAATACTCCTCCACTGCTGGTGGGGTTGTAAATTGGTACAACCACTCTGGAAAGCAGTCTGGCGGTTCCTCTGAAAACTGGGCACCTCACTTCTAGAAGATCCTGCTATACCACTCCTGGGCATATACCCAGAGGATTCCCCACCATGTAATAAGGATACATGCTCTACTATGTTCATAGCATTCCTATTTATAATTGCCAGATGCTGGAAAGAACCCAAGTGTCCCTCAACAGAAGAGTGGATGCAAAAAATGTGGTATATATACACAATGGAGTACTATTCAGCCATTAGAAACAATGAATTCATGAAATTCTTAGGCAAATGGATGGAGCTAGAGAACATCATACTAAGTGAGGTAACCCTGACTCAAAAGGTGAATCATGGTATGCACTCACTAATAAGTGGATATTAACCTAGAAAACAGGAATACCCAAAACATAATCCACACATCAAATGAGGTACAAGAAGAAAGGAAGAGTGGCCCCCTGTTCTGGAAAGACTCAGTGAAGGAGTATTCGGCAAAACCAGAACGGGGAAGTGGGAAGGGTTGGGTGGGAGGACAGGGGGAGAGAAGGGTGCTTGTGGGACTTTTGGGGAGTGGGGGGTTAGAAAAGGGGAAATAAAAAAAAGAAAATCACGGGGAACGAATAAGTAATATGTAAGTAAATTAAATTTAGAAAGAAATAATCTATTACACGATTATTTATATCTGTTCATCATGAATACATTTTAAATCTCAGGTTTAGGTTCATATTTTGCCCTCCCTAAGTTCATCAGTCCTTGACATAATTAGCCTTTAAAAGATTGCATTTGTACATACTCAAGCACGCTATACATAATTTGAACATTTATAAAACGTTTATCAACTTTCAACCATACTAAAGTATAAAACACTGAATAACACTTTAAGAGCTCATTAATTAATTGAAACAGTATCTGAAATATAACACATAATTGAATATGTTAAAGTATTTATTAACAATGTAAATTTTTTGAAATTATCAATATTTACAGCATACTGCCTGAATATTGGAAAGTAGCTTACAATTTTTTTGTGACAGTTTTAAATACTGTACTTCTCTAGCACTAACTTTTAAAATGCAAAACTCTATGTTATGCCACAAAAATTATGCTACAAGTTGTTTATTTTGATCATGATGTTTCTTATTTTTAATTCAAGTTACTAGCCTCATAATTACACTATTTTATATTTCATTGGATCCAAATGGAGGCAAGATTAGCACACATATGAGTGCTTGTAAAGTGTTTTGCTGACCTGATATTTCCTGAGTTTTATTACTAGCCTTTTTAGGAAACCTGTCTAAATATTTTATCCTTTTAATAAGATCACCTTGCCTATGCTCTGATAGGCTAAAATACGGCCATATGATTTCCTTTTCTTGGTTTTCTTTTAATTTTCCATGGTTTTAATTTTCCTGTTGTGGTTTTGATTAAACTAAAAATATCAATGGTGTCTCATTTTTAATTTCTTTGTATAAAAACCTAGGAGTTTAGCATTCAAATAATAATTAAAATTTTGAAGAAGTAATACATATATTAACTAGACTTTAGAAAAGACATCAAAACTATAATTGGTGATTGTGTTTTTATAAATTGTGGTTTTTCTGACATACCCCATGGATGTGTCCCTTCTCTAAATTAATATTTTGAATACTAACCAACAATATGATTATATTTGGACATAGTGTTTAGAGTATAATTAAATTAATTTGACATAAAGATAGTACCAACTCAACTCATTAGAATTCTTCTGATATAGTAAGATTTGATGATGCCCCTAGTATATAACACATTAAGGAAAAGCCACATGACCAAGCAGGAGATTAACTCTGCTAGTCAAGAGACAGGTTTTGCCAAAACCAAAGAACACTGACACCCAGACCTCAGCCGTGGTTTATAGTAGCAGTTGTGATAGTCTATGCCAATGTTAAAAAATGCTTTAAGTTTTGTGGATTTTTGAAATTTTAATAAGTTTAAGACATGCGACCATTTTTCCCGAGTCTTACTCTTTAAAGAGTGTTTCCCAGAAGTATTGTTTAGGAAACTCTTAGAATAATAAACTCATTCCTCAGAAAATTAGTTCTACCAGCAGACGCAGCTATATCACTCCTGGGCAGATGCCCAGAAGATGCTCCTACATGTAATAACGACACATGCTCCACTATGTTCATAGCTGCCTTATTTATAATAGCCAGTAGTTGGAAAGAATCCAGATGTCCCTCAACAGAGGAATGGATACAGAAACTATGGTATATATATATATATATATATATATATATATATATATATATATATATATATATATATATATAATACACACACACACACTCACACACACACACACTCACACACACACACACACACACACACTCACACACACACACACACACACACACACACACACACACTGGAGTACTATTCAGCTATTATAAACAATGAATTCATGAAATTCTTAGGCAAATGGATGGAACTAGAAAGGTTCATCCTGAGTGAGGCAACCCAATCAGAAAAGAACACACATGGTATGCACTCACTCATAAGTGGATGTTAGCCCAAAAGCTCAAAATAAACAAGTTATAATTCACCAAGCTCAAGAAGAAGGAGGACTTAAGGGAGGGTGCTTCGGTTTCTCTAAGAAAGGGAACAAAATAGTCATAGGAGCAATTAGGGAGACAATGTGTGGAGCAGATACTGAAGTAAAGGCCACCCAGAGACAGCCCCATCTGCGGATTCATCCTATAAACAGTCAACAAACCCCAACACTACTATGAACGACAAGAAGTGTATACCAAAAGGAGCATGCCATGGTCGTCTCTGGAGGGGCCCTGCCAGAGCCTTACAAATACAAAGGCAGATGCTAACAAGTATTGGACTGGACATGGGGACCCCAATGGAGGAGCTGCAGGGTGATCAAGAGGAGGTGAAGGGGTTTACTGCCCCAATGGGAAGAACAATGATTTCAGCTACCCAGACACCCCAAGACTCCCAGGGATTGAACCATCAACCAAGGGGCACACATGGTTACAGTCAAAAATGTGGCAGAAGAAGGCCTTGCTGGGCATCAGTGGGAGGAATTGTCCTTGGTCAGGAAAAGGCTCAACAGAGGCCTGAACAAAGGGAAAATGAGGGGGTGGAGGAGGGAGTGTGTTGGGTGGAGAGGCATATACATGGAGGCAGGGGGAAGTAGGAAGGGGAGGGGTCGGGGGTCTAAGGGGAGGGAGGATATCGGGAAAGGTTTTACCATTGGCAATGTAAATGAAGACGATATTCAATAAAAGTAAATAAATTAAAAAAAATAAACTCCCCATATGGAAGCTCACAATGTGCATGGTTTTTTAGAGGATTCTAGAATTGTTTTGCCTCTATTACATCATCCAAATGAAGCTGGTCATTTTTGAGATTAATTTATTTCATCTAAGAATGAAGCAAGAAACAAAGATCTTACTCAAAGCACACAGATCTGTGAGCACCCTTAATGAAAATGGACATGGAGGAAGGAAGGTACAAAACCCACCACAAAGTAATGCTTGTAATTTCCTTTTTATCAGTCTAGTGCTCTGAATCCTGCAATGTATGAACCCAGCATGTCTCTTCAAACACACTCTAAAAGCCTAGGAAAATTATATACTTGGACATGGTTGTTTTTCCTATCTTCTGATTTATTCAGATTTCATGGTGCTATATTATTTTATTATGAAGAAAATTCAATTTATTTTTCTACTTTCTCCATTCACTATACTTATAAACATAAGCATAGCCAAGATTGTTGCTCGGAATACTGTTGATGATTTTGCTGCCTCATGTTTGTGTGTCCAATATACTTATATTTGTCACAGAGAATCTGTCAGTACTATGAGGAAAGTGTATTGTACAGAATACAGATGATGCACAAGTAATGGTGACCATGATTTGTTATCTACATGGTTCCAGTCATCAAATTTCCTACTGATAGACTTTTGATTAGCAGATAAAAATAAATATGCGTTTTGTCATTATGATTTAAAAAAAAACATTCTCTCTACTTAAACATGCTCTAAAAATTTAAAATATTGGGAAATAAATCTATAAAAGTAGATATAAACATATCATGTATACTAAAAAGTAATGGTATATAATTAATCAATTTTGATGTTAAAATGATATGTATTCTTTCTCTCTCTTTGCTATGTATGTATACTATGAATATATATGTATGAATATATTATGTATATTCAAACATATGTACATGCTCCTGCAATAAAAGTTGTTATTAATATTAGAATTAAAATATATTTTAAATTTCTGGAAGAGATTCCTGTTCCTTTCTGTAATACTCCAGCACTGAGTGACTGATTGCTATAAAAAATGAATGGCCAAATCAAAGCAGGAAATAGAGAAAACTATGCTTTCAGCATTGGGTAACAGGTCTCATAAAATGGTGACTCCTCTGTGAAAGGATTGCAGCAGTTTGTTACCAGGAAGCAGTTATAGGGTCATACATCAAGGAGATAAAACAGAAAGGTCTCAGTGAGTTTAGGAGATGAATTTGGAAGTCAGAGGTTCAAGAAATGAAGAATTTGTATGGACAAATACTAGTGATCCACAGAGGGGATAAGCTCTGGAGAACTGGGCTGTGACTGAATATTGATCTATGCTTCAGCGAGCGGAAGCTCACACTGTGGCACTGGGTGTACTGAATAACCAGAAATCAAAAGACTGAAAAATTGTCATGACTCACAAAGGGTTACACACAGGTTATTCTCCCAAGCTTGGGAAAAATTGTCCTGCAGCACATTAGATATTGGATTGATTTCTCGGGGGGGGGGGGAGGACTAATCTTTGCAGCAAGGCTAAAATGATTTCAACATGGAGGCTGCTCTGGATGTACCATGGCAAATTCTTAAAAACAAGATTTTAGTGGGGCAAAGAAATCCCAATTCATTTGACTTCATATTAGAATAATATCCAATTTTATTTAAGGAGATACAAACTAGCCTCCTCACCACTCTTAAAAGAAAAATTTAATAAACTTGAAATTAGCAGAAACCATGAGACATAAGCAAGAGAGAAAAGAACCATAGGAATCATGGGTAAAATTATCATAAAGCACAGAGTAGCCTAACTAAAAGTGATGAAAAACTCAAGCAGATCTTACAAATGAGCTTAAGGCTATTTAAAGAAAAACTCCACAAGTCTGATTAAGAGAGATGGGAAATTTATTTTTAAAAATACAAATGAAAATGTAGAAAATAAAAGAAACAGGACTAATACGTTAGTTGAAATTAATAACAGATCAGAGAACAGTAAAAAAGTAATAGGCAGAAATTGGAATACAAGCTCAAAATGAATCACTAAGAAAAAAGAATTGTCAAAAAAGGAAGAAAAGGGAAAGAAAGAAAGACCAATTCCAAACTGACCAAAATATCCAGACCAACAAATTTTAAGTATATGAATTATGCTATCCTAAAGGAGACTATAAGGAGGGAGATGTATAAGAATTAATCAATGAAATTACATAAGCATTTCTAGATTTGAAAAATATCTATAAGTCTAAAATTCTAAAGCAAAATATATGTGCATAAACACATAAACTGCCACATTGTAAGTGCTAACACAAAGAATTTTCCTCTGACAAGTACATTCAATATGCACAACTATTAGAAAGAATGAAGACTTATTACCTGCAGAATATGATCAAAATGCTGACTAATTTGAAAGTAGTGCCCCAAACACATAAGTCTAAAGATTTTATTAGGAAAGGCCATACTTTCATCAGAAAGCACTTGAGAATGGGCATATCACCGAGCCCCCTTGGGTTAAGATACACGTCAGTTAATGTGTTCAGTTTAAAAGTGTAGTTCAAGAAGAAAAGGCAGAAGATGTATTCTTGAGTGCTGAGCTGAAGCTCCTTGTGAAAAAAACAAAAGAGAGTGGAAAGGGTTGTTTCTGGCCATGCTCACATCCTTTCCCAAAGACATTTGAAATGAAGCAAAAGGAAAAGGCAATTCCTATGAGTACTAACATACAATGCTGCTGCTAAGGGTGTGCGCCCACCTATATGACTGTCAAATCCTTATAGAAAATGTAAAACAATAATAATCAAATGAGGATTAAAATTCTGTAAAATGGTGAAGCGAACATTTGTATAAAGAGCATAGAATCAGAGTTCTTATCAGAATGGTGAAATTCTTTCTCTGAAAAGAGAAAAGAAAAAAGTGCCATCCAAACTAGGAACCTGAGAAAAATGCATTTTACAAGGAAAAAAAAATCTGCAGAATCAAAACCACTTCAGAAACGAACACCACTAAGCACCAGAAAGAAATGTTAAAAAGTAAAATAAAGGACTTCCAGCAGCGGCGGCAGCAGCGGCCGCAGCAGCGGCGGCGGCAGTGCAGCAGTGGCTGCCATCAGCAGTGGAACCAAGGCAACACAGGGTCCAGTTAGGCCCTGCGCCCACGACCACTGACCTTCACTGACCAGCCGGGCAGCAAGCAGCTGCAGTTGTGTGGTGCCTTTCCTGCACGGAAGCCACTTCAGAACTCGGCCTCCCACCAGTCAGGAGAAGTGCATCCATCTTGGTTTCAGACTCCAGGGATCAGACAGACTGAGGTACACAAACATAATCCGAGGCCAACACCGCGGTGGTCTGAGCCCGACGAGCGTTGGCCTGCACCCAGGCCCTGGGCTGGTCGGGGGGCCATCGGGGTGCCAACCCAGCCAGGAGGTTTTTTGCCCAGGCCTGCGTGCGCACCGCCGCCATTTTGCCTGCAGGACGACAGAGAGCTCTGGCGGGCAGAACTGTAACAGGCATACAAAGCGGGGGTCTAGGCCCCAAAAGGCACAGGACTGACCCCAAGAACTGGGCGGCTTGGTGGGCCATCTGTGAGTCAACCCGCCCAGGAGGTTGTTAGCACAGCAGACTCTCCCGGCGCTTTCAGGGAGCACGGGGGCGCACGCCCACCATCCTAGTCACCTGGCGGACCCAATTAACAGTCATAGCCCTAGGGGAACTTTGCTCGGACCTTGACCTCCCAGGCTTTTGCCTGGACTCAGGGACTGGGTGGCCAGGCTAACCTTGTGTGCGCCAGCCCAGTTGGGCGATCGGCTGCCCAGCGGAGTGAGCAGAACACAGGGGAGGTCACAGCAGCATACACCATCAGCGCTCCCTGGTGGTGCACACGGGCTCCATCTGGTCCACAGACACAATCTGGGGCAAGGCCTCAGGCGGAAGCCCTCAGCTCAACTCTCTCCGCTTCCGGATCCAGATCAGCCTGGGCTGCTGCACCACATCTCCAAGTCCTGCAAGAGGCTAGCTGGGCTTCCGGGTGGCCAGCTGGGAGAAGTCAGTGTGCTCCAGTGAATCCAGTGGGCCCCAGCGGGAGCCTTCGGGTGCCTGCTTTCGGATCTGAACAGCCTGGGCAGCAGCACCCTGTCTACAAGCAGTGCAGGAGGTAAGCTGTGCACCAGAGGCCAACTGGGAAGGGGCAGCTTGCACTGGTGAGTCCAGCACTGACAAGACAAACTAACACCAGTGAGAACTAGATGGCAAAAGGCAAACGCAGGATCGTCACTAACAGAAATCAAGGCAATATGGCAACATCTGAACCCATTTCTCCTCTACCAACATGTCCTGGATACCCCATCACACCAGTAAAACAAGATTTGGATTTAAAATCACTGGTCATGATGCTGGTACAGGAACACATGAAGGACATACTTAAAGAAATTCAGGAGAAAATGGATCAAAAGTTAGAAGCCCTTGCAAGGGAAACACAAAAATCATTGAAAGAAATCCAGGAGAATACAAAAGCCAACAAGGAGGAAATGCAAAAAACACTTAAAGAAATACAGGAGAACTTTGGTCAAAAGGCTGAGGTCATGAAAGAGGAAACACAAAAATCTCTTAAAGAAATACAGGAGAACTTTGGTCAACAGGCTGAGGTCATGAAAGAGGAAACACAAAAATCTCTTAAAGAATTAGAGGAAAGCACAAACAAGCAAGTGAAGGAGCTAAGAAAAACCATCCAGGATCTAAAATCAGAAGTAGAAACAACTAAGAAAACTCAAAGGGAGACAACTTTGGAGATAGAAAGCCTTGGGAAGAAATCGGGGGACAGAGATGCAAATATCAACAACAGAATACAAGAGATAGAAGAAAGAATCTCAGATGCTGAAGATTCCATAGAAACCATGGACTCAACAGTTAAAGAAAATGCAAAATGCAAAAAGCATGTAACCCAAAATATCCAGGAAATCCAGGACACAATGAGAAGACCAAACGTAAGGATTATAGGCATAGATCAGAGTGAAGATTTACAACTTAAAGGGCCAGCAAATATCTTCAATAAAATTATGGAAGAAAACTTCCCTAACCTAAAGAGAGAGATGCCCATGAATATACAAGAAGCCTACAGAACTCCAAACAGACTGGACCAGAAGAGAAATACTTCCCGTCACATAATAATCAAAACACCAAATGTTCTAAACAAAGAAAGAATACTAAAGGCAGTAAGAGAAAAAGGCCAAGTAACATATAAAGGAAGACTTATCAGAATCACAGCAGACTTTTCACCTGAGACTGTGAAGGCTAGAAGGTCCTGGGCAGATCTCATGCAGACTCTAAGAGAACACAAATGCCAACCAAAACTACTATATCCAGCAAAACTCTCAATCACCATAGATGGAGAAACTAAGATATTTCATGACAAAACCAAGCTTACCCAATATCTATCCACAAACCCGGCCCTAAAAAGGATAATAGGAGGACAACACCAATACAAGGAGGGAAACTTCACCCTGGAAAAAGCAAGATAGTAACCTTTCATCAAACCCAAAAGAAGTTAAGCATTCAAATTTAAAAAATAACGTCAAAAATGATAGGAAGTAACAATCACTATTCCTTAATATCTCTTAACATCAATGGACTTAATGCCCCAATAAAAAGACACAGACTAACTGAATGGATATGTAAACAGGACCCTACATTTTGCTGCTTACAGGAAACACACCTCAGGGTCAAAGACAAACACTACCTTAGAGTAAAAGGCTGGAAGACAATTTTACAAGCAAATGGTCTCAGGAAACAAGCTGGAGTAGCCATTTTAATATCAGATAAAATTGACTTTCAACCTAAAGTCATCAAAATAGTCCCTGAGGGACACTTCTTGCTGGTCAAAGGAAAAATACAAAAAGAAGAACTGTCAATCCTGAACATCTATGCCCCAAATGCAAGGGCACCCTCTTTCATAAAAGAAACTTTATTAAAACTAAAAGCACACATTGCACCTAACACAATAATTGTGGGTGACTTCAACACTGCCCTTTCCTCAATGGACCGATCAGGAAAACAGAAACTAAACAGGGACACAATGAAACTAATTGAAGCTTTGGTCCAATTAGATTTAACATATATATATAGAACATTCTATCCTAAAACAAAAGAATATACCTTTTTCTCAGCACCTCATGGTACCTTCTCCAAAATCGACCATATAATTGGTCACAAGACAGAGAAAGTATCCAAATTAACAAACTTAGAAATGAAAAGGAAGATATAACAACGGAAACTGAGGAAATCCAAAAAATCATCAGATCCTACTACAAGAGCCTATACTCAACACAGCTGGAGAATCTGGAGGAAATGGACAATTTCCTTGACAGATACCAAATACCAAAATTAAATCAGGACCAACTAGACCATCTAAACAGTCCCATAATGCCTAAAGAAATAGAAGGAGTCATAGAAAGTCTTCCAACCAAAAAAAGCACAGGACCAGATGGCTTCAGTGCAGAATTCTACCAGACCTTCAAAGAAGAGTTAACACCAATACTCTTCAAACTATTCCACAAAATAGAAACAGAAGGAACACTACCCAATTCCTTCTACGAAGCCACAATTACGCTGATACCAAAGCCCCAAAAAGATCCAACAAAGAAAGAGAACTTCAGACCAATTTCCATAATGAACATCGATGCAAAAATACTCAATAAAATTCTTGCCAACCGAATCCAAGAACACATCAAAACGATCATCCACCGTGATCAAGTAGGCTTTATCCCGGGAATGCAGGGTTGGTTCAATATACGGAAATCCATCAATATAATCCACTACATAAACAAACTCAAAGAACAAAACCACATGGTCATTTCATTGGATGCTGAAAAAGCATTTGACAAAATTCAGCATCCTTTCATGCTTAAAGTCTTGGAGAGAACAGGAATTCAAGGCCCATACCTAAACATAGTAAAAGCAATATACAGCAAACCGGTAGCCAGCATCAAACTAAATGGAGAGAAACTTGAAACAATCCCACTGAAATCAGGGACCAGACAAGGCTGCCCCCTTTCTCCTTATCTTTTCAATATTGTACTTGAGGTACTAGCTCGGGCAATTCGACAACATAAGGAGGTCAAAGGGATACAAATTGGAAAGGAAGAAGTCAAACTATCATTACTTGCAGACGACATGATCGTCTACCTAAGTGACCCAAAGAACTCCACTAGGGAGCTCCTACAGCTGATAAACAACTTCAGCAAAGTGGCAGGTTATAAAATCAACTCAAGCAAATCAGTGGCCTTCCTATACTCAAAGGATAAGCAGGCTGAGAAAGAAATTAGGGAAATGACCCCATTCACAATAGCCACAAACAGTATAAAGTATCTTGGGGTGACTCTTACCAAACATGTGAAAGATCTGTATGACAAGAACTTCAAGACTCTGAAGAAGGAAATGGAAGAAGACCTCAAAAAATGGGAAAACCTCCCATGCTCATGGATCGGTAGAATCAATATAGTTAAAATGGCCATTTTGCCTAAAGCACTATACAGATTCAATGCAATACCCATCAAAATCCCAACTCAATTCTTCACAGAGTTAGAAAGAGCAATTATCAAATTCATCTGGAACAACAAAAAACCCAGGATAGCTAAAACTATTCTCAGCAACAAAAGAAAATCTGGGGGAATCAGTATCCCTGACCTCAAGCAATACTACAGAGCAATAGTGTTAAAAACTGCATGGTATTGGTACAGTGACAGGCAGGAGGATCAATGGAACAGGATTGAAGATCCAGAAATGAACCCACACACCTATGGCCACTTTGATCCTCGACAAAGAGGCTGAAAACATCCAATGGAAAAAAGATAGCCTTTTCAACAAATGGTGCTGGTTCAACTGGAGGTCAGCATGCAGAAGAATGCGAATTGATCCATCCTTGTCTCCTTGTACTAAGCTCAAATCCAAATGGATCAAGGACCTCCACATAAAGCCAGACACTCTGAAGCTAATAGAAAAGAAACTGGGGAAGACCCTTGAGGACATCGGTACAGGGAGAAAGTTTCTGAACAGAACACCAATAGCGTATGCTCTAAGAGCAAGAATTGACAAATGGGACCTCATAAGGTTACAGAGTTTCTGTAAGGCAAAGGACACCATCAAGAGGACAAATCGGCAACCAACAAACTGGGAAAAGATCTTCACCAATCCTACATCAGATAGAGGGCTAATATCCAATATATATAAAGAACTCAAGAAGTTAGACTCCAGAAAACCAAACAACCCTATTAAAAAATGGGGTACAGAGTTAAACAAAGAATTCTCACCGGAAGAACTTCGGATGGCAGAGAAGCATCTTAAAAAATGCTCAACTTCATTAGTCATTAGGGAAATGCAAATCAAAACAACCCTAAGATTTCATCTTACACCAGTCAGAATGGCTAAGATTAAAAATTCAGGAGACAGCAGGTGTTGGAGAGGGTGTGGAGAAAGAGGAACACTCCTCCACTGCTGGTGGGGTTGCAAATTGGTACAACCACTCTGGAAAGCAGTGTGGTGGTTCCTCCGAAAACTGGGCACCTCACTTCCAGAAGATCCTGCTATACCAGTCCTGAGCATATACCCAGAAGACTCCCCACCATGTAATAAGGATACATGCTCTACTATGTTCATAGCAGCCCTATTTATAATTGCCAGATGCTGGAAAGAACCCAGGTATCCCTCAACAGATAAGTGGATGCAAAAAATGTGGTATATCTGCACAATGGAGTACTATTCAGCCATTAGAAACAATGAATTCATGAAATTCTTAGGCAAATGGATGGAGCTAGAGAATATCATACTAATTGAGGTAACCCAGACTCCAAAGGTGAATCATGGTATGCACTCACTAATAAGTGGATATTAACCTACAAAACTGGAATACCCAAAACATAATCCACACATCAAATGAGGTACAAGAAGAAAGGAGGAGTGGCCCCTGGTTCTGGAAAGACTCAGTGAAACAGTATTCAGCAAAACCAGAACGGGGAAGTGGGAAGGGGTGGGTGGGAGGACAGGGGAAGAGAAGGGGGCTTATGGGACTTTCGGGGAGTGGGGGGGCTAGAAATTGGAAATCATTTGAAATGTAAATAAATTATATCGAATAAAAAAATTTAAAAAAAGTAAAATAAAAGAAAACCAAACAAACAAAAATAGGTAGTAGTCAATTCTATCTTTGTAACAGGATAAGTTAAAACTATAATTAAAAATGTAAATGCGTTAAAATTATTTAAAGCATTTTAGACAATAATGGCTAACTGTTTATATATATATATATATATATATACATATATATATATATATATATATACATACACACACACACACACACACACACAGTTTTATATATATACCTGAGCCCTGCTTAGTAGATTCTGCAGTGTCTTTGATCAAGAGCAGAGATCTTAATGAAAGTAGAAATGGAGATAATAAAGGAATACATGAGGTAAAGAAAAAGGCAGAAAGTGGAATTGATGAGATGAATAAAGAAATCTGCTGAGAGGGAGTGGATCTAAAGGAAGCAGTGGGTGAGGTGAATGGATGACAGAATATCATGATGAATCACATTAGCTTGAAAGCTAACCCTAAAAATTAACGAGAAAGAAAAAAAGACATAAAAGAAAGACAAAGGCGTATTAAGTAAATTAAATAGAGAAAGATGATTAATTTCTCAAGCTTCTTTTGCTCATTTTATTTTTGAAATTGTGTAAAATAAATTGCATATTAGAGGAGATGTTTCTGTGAATTTTAACTTACATATACATTCCTTCAATAGGTGTCATGCTTAAAATGGAGAAGTGTTCCATTATTGTAAAAAAAAAAAAATTCACCTTATCATTTCACAGAATCACATCGTTCCCTTTGCTCTGTTCTAATTAATCTCTTTTCTTTATCCAATTGATTCATATTTTCAATATCATCATTTATATAATTTTTACATGAGCTGTTTTTATTTTATTTTAATTATTTATCAATATTATTTAACAAATAATTATGTTATTACCTCTTTTAGCTTAATGTCTTCAAATTTCACATAATTAATGTATGTGCCAAATATTCATTGCTTATCACTGCATAGCATTCTGCAGTGTGGTGCACATAGTTCTCCTTTTCACAGCTGAAGACCTTTGCATTTCTTTTCTATTTGTAGATATGATAAACAGATCTTCCCTAAATGTTCATGGATACATTTTGGGTTAAGGAGAATTTCTCCTTCCCCTAGGGTTAATATCTACTAACTCCATTGCTGACTCATATGTTTGGCTTGTGTGTAACTTTACCTGAAATAGCCAAAGCCAGAGAACTTTAGCATATTACATTCCAATCAGAAATTGTGAAGGGATTCTGTGTTCTGAGCATAAGAGTCATTGATATCTTAATTAGCAACTGTAATTACCTGCAAAAGACCATCTACATCAGGTCTATGGGTATTTTGTCATAGAGTAGTTTCAAGGATCATTGTACTTTTACCTGATATCCCAGATTCCCCCTCCTCTTTCTCCCTTCCAAGTATATTAGAATCTGCCTTCACTGTGTCTGGACTATGAAGACGATAGAGTAAATAGAGATAAAAAATAGAAATTTAATTGAAGGGGGAATGCCATCTACATAGCTACTAGAGTCTTGTTAATTATCTTGCTTGAATGAGCCTTTCCAGTAATGTGACTATTAATTATGGTCTATCCTCTTATAAGTAAGCTCAATAAACTCACTAATTCATAGAGCTATACTTGGGCAGTTATATGATCACTCCTCAGTGCATTATCTAGGATGAGTATACACTGTTCATATCTAAGTAGGAAATGTTCACATATCATGTGGCCCTGTCCTTTGAATAAGGACATGCAGAATCAAATATGAATTTTGAACAAAAAATTATACTTTCACTACTGTGATTGTTTGAATCCATAGACATAGATAAGTTTCTTGAGGATGGGGTGGCCATGGAAATAATTTCTGTCTTTGTCCTTCCATTGTGGTATGTGAACTTTACGGAATTCTTTTGTGTGACAGTGACACACCTCCTTGACAGATGCAGTCAGTTAAGGGAGCACAGAGACATTTCCCAAATAACTAATGAATCAAGGAGCATATTTTTCTACCCTCTAAAAATAACATACTTGAAGAAGTTTCTAAGGAAGGTTCAGCAGCAGTTGTGTTATTCCTGCCCTGGATGATAGGGGATGCAGCTGAGACTCAGCTGTCTGCCCAAAAAGGTTTGCCAACAAAAGACAAGAAAGATGAAAAATGACAAGCATCCTCTTTGTCAGTTTCTGATCTGTTAGATAAATGGGATAAAGAAGTAGACAGGAAGGCACCATGCTGATGGGGGCAGGAGTGTGTGTGTGTGGCTATTACAGTGGTCGAAAGCAAATTTGGCAAGGGTTATTGTGAACTGAAGTTTCCAAGGCAAATGTTGAAAGAAAGCAAATGCACTTTAGTGGAAGGCTGTGGAACTGAATAACCGCAGTTAACTTCAATGAGGTTGGCTAGAAGACACTGGTGAGCCCCACTGTGCCACCTATTATGCAGGAAGTATTTTATGTGTAGTGAGACCCTCAACAGCTTCTTAACTCACAGTGGAGAGTGACCAGTTTGAAGGAAGACTATGAAGTGCTGATCAGATGATTCACAGTGAATTGAAAATGCATTGGTCTCCTGCACAAAATGTTTCATTTTGGGGATAATATACTTTGATTCCCTGGTCGCATCAATGTAATCGAATATTGTGGATTAGAGGATAAATATGGTTAGAGTACAGTGCAAGTAAAATAATTGAACTTGTCCTAGAGGTAAGCAGTTACACTTTCAGAGTGTGTACTTTTCATTTTGGGCACAGAAGTTAGTTAGCAAACCTGGTGTAGCCTATGAAGAAGGATCATCCATAGCAGCTGCCTGGAGCCTCTCAAACCTTGGGACTAAGTTAGAACATAGTGGAACCTGTGAGCACCCTGATGAGATCCTCAAAATCATGTCTGTTAGCATCCCTGGAAAAGGAAATAATGACAGTCATTAGAACCCTCTCTAAGATTTCAGCCACTTCCTCCTGCACCCAACTCCAACATTCCTATAATTTTGCTACAAGTTTCATTTAGTCTCCCAGTGTATTACAATAAATAGAGAGTAGTAGGGTGCCCATCTATGAAGCTATTGGAAAATGACATCTTTACTGGGATAGGGGCTTTTTGTGATGTTACTATTTTTGTGTCACCCGCACTCCCCTAACTAACCCCTTATCTATACTATTCTAAGGAAGCCAAATCAGCTCTTTCTTTCATCATGCTAGACTTCTGACTAATTTTTACTTTGGTCTATCATTTACTGATACACCATCTGTTCAAGTCTTCCTAGGTAAATAGCTGTCAGTTGATCAACAGAAGTATATTATAATTCTGCTTGTCTTGCAGCCTAAAAAAATCTTTTGACATTCTCAGTATTTTTTATTATATCTCTTCCAGGAAGAGTGTGGTTGACTTTCACTTGACTTGCCTTTCCTTTCCTTAGTGCCGAGGAGTGCTGTATCAGCTATTTATATATTCTATTAGGTAGAATATATATTCAGTATTTGTATGCATTATATCTTCGGAAGTTTTTCTCCTGCCAACCAAAGTTATTATTTCTTTCTTTTTTTTGGCTATTTTAAAATTTATCAGAAAAAATAATCAAAAAGAAATCTAAATTTAGATTATATGTACAATTGAGACAATGACAAATACCATTCTATCACGCTGATGTGATATCTGTAAGAAATTATAATCCAAATTCTAAGAAAGTAAAATAATAATGCAGAACTGTTTTCAATTATGTGATGCTTTTGTTTCACCAACAACTAATACATAAGCAATAACAAAACACACAAATATGAACAGTCCACAAATTACCATTTTTAAATGATATGACTCAGAATAATGTGACACATTAGGAAAAAGGATGTAAACACAAATCAAGTGGTGCTTATTAAAATAAATCATCCTCTGAACATGTGAGAGCCAACCCCTAACACTATTAATGAAACTCAGCTATAGACATAACTGTGATCTATTATTACTGTCTTATTAGAGGCTTCATCAAGCAGCAGATACAAATGGATGCAGTGATCTGCAGCCAGACCTTAGGGGGATCTCCAAGAGTTTTGTGGAAGCTTTGGGGATATGACTGAGCAAACTGGGAAGGGTCAAGAACACTACTAGAAGGACTACAGAGTCAACTAACAATGGTCCCATGAGTGCACACAGAGACTGAACTTCCAACTAAGGAGTATGCAGGGGCTGGACCTAGACCCTCTAGACATTTTTAGTAGATATGCTACTCCAACATCATGTGGATCATCTAACAACTAGAGCAGGGGCTGGCTTGGTCCAGCTTCCTACCATTGGACTTCCTTCCCCTACTTGGACTCTCTGGTTAGGTCTCACTGGGAAAAGATGTACGTTGTCCTGCTAAGACAGGATGTCCTAGTGTGGGATGGTTTGGGAGGTCTTCCCATTCTCTGAGGAGAAGGGGTGCATAATTGAGAAGGGATTTGTAAAGATAGGACTGAGTAGAGAGGGGGGAAGTGGTGCTATATCAGGATGTAAAGTGAATTAAACAATAATTTATTGAAAAAAATTATCCATGCCATGCTATTTTCACATCCATTGGGTTGCAAATATAATACAATAAAAGTAGTAAACAGAGTCTCTTGATCAAATTATGGTATCCATAATTAAATCCTGTAGTTTATTACCATTAAATGTCAATTGTTTTAAATTGATGATCTCCTATCAATAACAAAATGACAATAAAATAATAAAATATTTAGGAAATATGATATTTTAAACAATTAATTTTGCCCACATAAGAACATCAAATTAATTGAAAAGCAAAAGAAATTAAGACTTTTAGTATACAGAACAAAGTATTCTGCAGAATATGAAAAAATAAAGTATCCATTTTCTAACACAGATGTGAACTAGTGCAATTTCTTTGAAAGTTTTATGTGTCTGTGTGTGTGTGCGTGTCTGTGTGTCTGTGTGTATGTGTATTGGAGTTACATTTTTCATCAATTTTGCATATATTCGTTTCTTATGAAAATACATTAAGTTTGGGTATATTATAAAGTTAGAAAGAAATAGAGATGATAGCAATAGTAATAGAGTTATATGATAGATAGATAAGTAGATAGGGAGGTAGATAGATAAAAGATAGACAGATAGATAGATGATAGACAGATGCTAGAGGTAGATAAAAGATAGACATATCATTGACAAAATGATTTATGTGGCTGTGTGTGTGTGTGTGTGTGTGTGTGTGTTTCTAAATTTTTAAATGATTTCAGGAGATCCCACAATTGGTCATCTAATACACAGTGAATTATAGTATAAAGTCAATTCATGTTTCTACATGAACAATAGGGAAACCTCCTTAACCACAGGAATTCAAACAAGGAGCATGATTTGTAGCAATTATCCAGGCAGAAGTGTATTTGCTATAGCAAAAAATTTGTCATACTTGAAACAGTTACCCTTGATGGCATTCCATGGGTTAACAGATGTTTTCAGGATTATAGGAAGACAGAAACAGATTTACTTTAAATCTAAAAGTAGTATATCAGACTTTAGGGTTATTTATGGAAGCACAACATATAGAAGAATTTTGAAGTACTCCATAACAGAAAATGATAAGAATAATGCAGAGAGAAAGTAGTATATAAATTTTGAATCATCTATAAGAAAGATTACTTTTGAAAAGTCTCTAAAACATATTGTGACCCTGTCCTCTAAGGAGATACACTCTTTCTATATTCTCAATAATGTTTGTTTTGCCTCTCTTTTATTTATTTATTTTTTAAGGACAGTCATTTCAGTGAGGATAAAATGGTATTTTATTTTGATCTTGCTTTGAATTGCCTTGTGACTGTGTATCATTTTACCTAGAATTACATGTATTTGATGTTTTTCTAGTAGTGCAAACAAACTTTATTTGAGGCAGTATTCCAAAAAGGTTCTGAGTGTAGAAAATATTCCAAAGTGTTTTCATAAGCGATAAGAAAAAAATTAAAGAAAATATATTCAATTGGTTAAAATAAAGATAAGAATTAAGAATGTGTTTTATATTAAGACAAATGTATCTACATAGAGGTATAAGTATCAACTTATATCAACTTTATATAAGAAAATTTTAACGGTAGATTATTACGCTTGTTTGGTCCATCCACATAATGTAACCGCTGACTTTACTGGAAAGGCTTGTAAAGTTTTAATCATGAAAAATCAATATCTTTCCTGCATCATTTATTTAGATACATTTAAGAGAAGTTAAAATATATCCATTAATATACAAACAAATTATCCTTTCTTTTACTTAGATTGTATTCATATATTTAGCTTAAAACCTATTCATTTTGCTAGTGTGTCTTTGATTTAAAAAAAAAAAATAAAGAGATCTGTAGAAATGTAGAAAGTTGTACTCCACTCCAAGTTTATGTTCTAAGGCAGATATTTCCTAACATTAACTTGCCAATTCACAACACAAGTGTGCCATTGTAAACTTTCACAATTGGAAAAAATTATGATTTAAAAGGAGCTAATTTTAATGTCTAGTACACGATGCTGGACACACAGACTTTCAAAGAAACAAAGATAAATCAATACAGTGGGAAGTAGAAACTGAGACAGAAAGGTAAAATGTTGGTTTTGTGAAAGAAGCTTCAAGAAATGTTCAAAGTAATGGGTACAGGTGTGTGTGTGAGAGAGGGGAGACTACAAACAGGGTGTTTAACTATAAAGCCCACGTTGAATTATACAGAAGACACAGGTCAGCAGAAATACCCTGGAACCAGAGGATTTGTTAACAGAAGTTTGAACCATGGCAAACCGTGTGAGTTGTTTGTTATGCCTGCTTCTAACTCCTAGATATTTCAGACACTACTAACAAAGAACATGGGGCTTGACCTTTCTCCATGCTTGATTAGAGCAGAAGAAAAACACTTAAATATGTGTGTTATGTGTGTATGTTGAAGGAAGGCAGCAGAAGCCAGCTATGATGTGGATACTCACTGAATCAAAGCTGTCAGCAGGAGGAAATCTCTAAGAGAAGAAGAAAGCCTCCCTTTCAGTTTCTTTTTTTCTTTTTTTTAAATTTATTTTCTATATTCTTTGTTTACATTCTAAAAGCTTTCCCCTTTCCCATTTCCTCCCCCCCTCCCCCATAAGTCCCATAAGTCCTCTTCTCTCCATCCATTCTCCTATCTTTCCCCCTCCCTTTTCTCTGTCCTGGTACTCCCTTACAATGTTGGATCAAGCCTTTCCAGGATTAGGGCCCTCTTCTTCCTTCTTCATAGGAATCATTTGATATGCTAATTGTATCTTTAGTATTCAGAGCTTCAGGGATAATTAATATCCACTTATCAATGATTGCATTCCATGTGTATTCTTTTGTGATTGCATTACCTGCCTTAGGAGGATATTTTTCAGTTCCATCCATTTGCCTAAAAAATTCATGAATTCATTGCTTTTAATTGCTGAATAGTACTCCATTGTATATATATACCACATTTTCGGTATCCATTCCTCCATTAAGGGATATCTGGGCTCTTTCCAGCTTCTGGCTATTATAAACAAGGCTGCTATGAACATAGTGGAGCATGTGTCCTTATTGCATGTGGGGAAACCTCTGGGTAAATGCCCAGGAGCGGTATAGCAGGGTCTTCTGGAAGTGTCATGCCCAGTTTTCTTAGAAACCGCCAGACTGATTTCCATAGTGGTTGTACCATCTTACAATCCCACCAGCAGTGAAGGAGTGTTCCTCTTTCTCCACATCCTCACCAACACCTGCTGTTTCCTGAGTTTTTAATCTTAGCCATTCTGACTGGTGTGAGGTGAAATCTCAGGGTTGTTTTGATTCTCATTTCCCTAATGGCTAATGATGCTGAGCATTTCTTAAGGTGCTTCTCCGCCATCCGAATTTCTTCAGGTGAAAATATTTTGTTTAGGTCTGTACCCCATTTTTTAATAGGGTTATTTGGTTCCCTGGGATCTAACTTCTTGAGTTCTTTGTATATATTGGTTATTAGCCCTCTATCTGATATAGGGTTGGTGAAGATCTTTTCCCAATTTGTTGGTTGCTGTTTTGTCCTGTTGACGGTGTCCTTTGCTTTACAGAAACTTTGTAATTTTATGAGATCCCATTTGTCAATTCTTGTTCTTAGAGCATAAGTTATTGGTGTTCTGTTCAGGAACTTTTCTCCTATGCCTATGTCCTCAAGGGTTTTCCCCAGTTTCTTTTCTACTAGTTTCAGTATGTCTGATTTTATGTGGAGGTCCTTGATCCACTTGGAGTTGAACTTAGTACAAGGAGATAAGAATGGATAAATTCGCATTCTCCTGCATGCTGACCACCAATAGAACCAGCACCATTTGTTGAAAAGGCTGTCTTTTTTCCACTGGATGTTTTCCGTTCCTTTATAGAAGATCAAATGACCATAGGTGTGTGGATTTATTTCTAGGTCTTCAATTCTAATCCATTGGTCCACTTGCCTGTCCCTGTGCCAATACCGTGCAGTTTTTAACACTATTGCTCCGTAGTATTGCTTGAGGTCTGGGATACTAATTACCCCAGAAGTTCTTTTACTGTTGAGAATAGTTTTAGCTATCCTGGGTTTTTTGTTATTCCAGATAAATTTGAGAATTGATTTTTCTAACTCTGTGAAGAACTGAGTTGGGATTTTGATGGGGATGGCATTGAATCTGTATATTGCTTTTGGCAAGATGGTCATTTTAACTATATTAATTCTGCCAATCCACCAGCATCGCAGAGTTTTCCATTTTCTGAGGTCTTCTTCGATTTCCTTCTTCAGAGACCTGAAGTTCTTATTGTATAGATCTTTCACTTGTTTGGTTAGAGTCACACCAAGATACTTTATATTGTTTGTGGCTATTGTGAAGTGTGTCATTTCCCTAACTTCTTTCTCAGCCTGTTTATCCTTTACGTATAGGAAGGCAACTGATTTGCTTGAGTTGATTTTATAACCTGCCACTTTGATGAAGTTGTTTATCACCTATAGGAGTTCTCTGGTGGAGTTTTTTTGGGTCACTTAAGTATACTATCACGTCATCTGTAAATAGTGATAATTTTACTTCTTCATTTCCAATTTGTATCCCTTTGACCTCCTTATGTTCTCTAACTGCTCTAGCTAGAACTTCAAGTTCTATATTGAAAAGATATGGAGAGAGAGGGCAGCCTTGTCTAGTCCCTGATTTTAGTGGGATTGCTTCAAGTTTCTCTCCATTTAGTTTGATATTGGCTACCTGTTTGCTGTATATTGCTTTAACTATGTTTAGGTATGGGCCTTGAATTCCTGTTCTTTCCAAGACTTTTAGCATGAAAGGATGCTGAGTTTTGTCAAATGCTTTTTCAGCATCTAATGAAATAATCATATGGATTTTTACTTTGAGTTTTTTATGTAGTGGATTTCATTGATAGATTTCCTTATATTGAACCATCCCTGCATCCTGCAAGGGATGGAGCCCACTTGATCATGGTGGATGATCGTTTTGATGTGTTCTTGGATTCTGTTGTCAAGAATTAATAATTTTTTTTATTTTTGCATTGATATTCAAAAGGGAAATTGGCCTGAAGTTCTCTTTCTTTGTTGGATCTTTGTGTGGTTTTGGTATCAGTGTAATTGTGACTTCGTAGAACGAGTTGGGTCGTGTTCCTTCTGTTTCTATTTTGTGAAACAGTTTGAAGAGTATTAGTGTTAGATCTTCTATGAAGGTCTGATAGAATTCTGCACTGAAGCCATCTGGTCCCGTGCTTTTTTTGTTGGGAGACTTTCTATGACCCCTTTTATTTCGTTAGGGGTTATGGGCCTGTTTAGATGATCTATTTGATCCTGATTTAATTTTGGTGTTTGGGATCTGTCTAGGAAATTGTCCATTTCCTCCAGATTCTCCAGTTGTGTGGAGTATAGGCTTAGGTAGTAAGATCTGATGATTTTTTTTTAATTTCCTCAGTTTCTGTTGTTATATCTCTTTTTTCATTTCTAATTTTGTTAATCTGGATACTGTCTCTGTGCCCTTTGGTTAATCTGGCTAAGGGTTTATCTATCTTGTTGATTTTCTCAAAGAACCAGCTCCTGGTTTTGTTGATTCTTTGTATGGTTCTCTTTTTTTCTACTTGGTTGATATCAGCCCTGACTTTGATGATTTCCAGCCTTCTGCTCCTCCTGGGTGAATTTGCTTCTTTTTGCTCCAGGGCTTTCAGGTGTGTCATTAAGCTGCTAATGTATGCTCTTTCCATTTTCTTTTTTTTGGAAGCACTCAGGGGTATGAGTTTTCCTCTTAGCACTGCTTTCATTGTGTCCCATAGATTTGGGTATGTTGTATCTTCATTTTCATTAAATTCTAAAAAGTCTTTGATTTCTTTATTTCTTCCTTAACCAAGGTATCATTGAGTAGAGTATTCTTCAGTTTCCATGTGTATGTGGGCTTTCTCTTGTTTTTTGTTGCTATTGAAGACAACTTTTACTCCATAGTGATCTGATAGGAGGCATGGGATTAGTTCGATCTTCTTATATTTGTTGAGGTCTGTCTTGTGACCAATTATATGGTCAGTTTTTGAGAAGATTCCATGAGGTGCCGAGAAAAAGGTATATTCTTTTCCTTTAGGGTGAAATGTTCTATATATATCTGTTAAATCTAATTGGTCCAAAGCTTCAATTAGTTTCACTGTGTCCCTGTTTAGTTTCTGTTTTACTGATCGTTCTATTGAGGAAAGTGCAGTGTTAAAGTCCCCCACAATTATTATGTTAGGTGCAATGTGTGCTTTGATCTTTAGTAAAGTTTCTTTTATGAATGAGGGTGCCCTTGCATTTGGTGCATAGATGTTCAGGATTGAGAGTTCTTCTTGGTGTGCTTTTCCTTTGACCAGCAAGAAGTGTCCTTCAGTGTCTCTTTTGATGACTTTAGGTTGAAAGTCAATTTTATCTGATATTAGAATGGCTACTCCAGCTTGTTTCCTGAGACCATTTGCTTGTGAAATTATCTTCCAGCCTTTTATTCTAAGGTAGTGTTTGTCTTTGACACTGAGGTGTGTTTCCTGTATGCAGCAAAATGTAGGATCCTGTTTACGTATCCAGTCTGTTAGTCTATGTCTTTTTATTGGGGAATTGAGTCCATTGATGTTAAGGGATATTAAGGAATAGTGATTATTACTTCCTGTCAGTTTTGATGTTATCTTTTATATTTTATTGGTTATCTTCTTTTGGGTTTGATGAAAGAAGGTTACTATTTTGCATTTTCCAGAGTGAAGTTTCCCTCATTGTATTGGTGTTTTCCTCCTATTATCCTTTGTAGGGCTGGGTTTGTGGATAGATATTGGGTAAACTTGGTTTTGTCAAGGAATATCTTGGTTTCTCCATCTATGGTGATTGAGAGTTTTGCTGGGTATAGTAGTTTTGGCTGGCATTTGTGTTCTCTTAGAGTCTGCATGAAATCTGCCCAGGATCTTCTAGCTTTCATAGTCTCAGGTGAGAAGTCTGGTGTGATTCTGATAGGTCTTCCTTTATATGTTACTTGGCCTTTTTCTCTTACTGCCTTTAATATTCTTTGTTTAGTACATTTGGGGTTTTGATTATTATGTGACTGGAGGTATATCTGTTCTGGGCCAGTCTGTTTGGAGTTCTCTAGGCTTCTTGTATATTCATGGGCATCTCTCTCTTTAGATTAGGTAAGTTTTCTACCATAATTTTATTGAAGATATTTGCTGGTCCTTTAAGTTGTAAATCTTTGCTCTCATTTCGGCCTATATTCCTTAGGTTTGGCCTTCTCATTGTGTCCTGGATTTCCTGGATGTTTTGGGTTACAAGCCTTTTGCATTTTGCATTTTCTTTTGACTGTTTAGTCCATGGTTTCTATGGTTTCTTCAGCATCTGAGATTCTTTCTTCTATCTCTTGTATTCTGTTGTTGATATTTTATCTATGACCCCTGATTTCTTCCCAAGGTTTTCTACCTCCAAAGTTGTCTCCCTTTGTGATTTCTTAGTTGTTTCTACTTCTGGTTTTAGATCCTGGATGTTTTTGCTCAGTTCCCTCACTTGCTTGTTTGTGTTTTCCTGTAATTCGTTGAGAGATTTTTGTGTTTACTCTTTCATGACTTCTGCCTGTTGATCAAAGTTCTCCTGTATTTTTTAAAGTGATTTTTGCATTTCCTCCTTATTGGCTACTATCATTTGACCCATATTCTCCTGAATTTCTTTAAGTGATTTTTGTGTTTCCCTTGTAAGGGCTTCTAGCTTTTGATATTTTTTTCTCCTGAATTTCTTTAAGAGATTTATTTATGTCCTTCATGTGTTCTTGTAACAGTATCATGACCAGTGATTTTAAATCCACATCTTGCTTTTCTGGTGCGTTGGGGTATCCAGGACATGCTGTTAATGGAGAACTGGGTTCAAATGCTGCCATATTGTTTTGATTTCTGTTAGCAATGTTCCTACGTTTGCCTTTTGCCATCTAGATCTCACTGGTGTTAGTTGATCTTGTTGTCAATGCAGGACTCACCTGTGCAAGCAGCCTCCCTGCAGCTGGCCTCTGGATGTACCGCTGGCCCTCTGCACTTCTTGGGGAAGGGGCGTGTGGCCCAGGTTGCTCCCAATCCAGAGGTGGCGACCGGAAGGCTCCTGCCAGAGGCCTCCAGATGGATCCTCTGCTCTGCCCGGTCAGGCAGACTCACTAGAGCAAGCTGCCTCCCTGCGGCAGGCCTCCAGATGCACCACTGGCCCTCTGCACTGCTTGGGCACAGGCGTGTGGCCCAGGCTGCTCCTGATCCAGAGGTGGTGACCAGAAGGCTTCTGCCAGAGGCCTCCGTATGGATCCTCCACTCTGCTGGGCCCTTTCAGTGTCTTATGCTAGCTGTTTGCATTAAGGCACATGTGTCCCTTGTCTTTCTTTTATCTCCTTCCATTTGAAGACTCCTGTAGGTCCTTCATGATGCTTGAGGATACATGTGAGGTAAAAACATCTAAGAAACATGGAATTTACCTTATATAAATAAAGGTAAGAAAATAGAAAATTCCTCATATAGTATTTTTAAAAATGAGTCAGAAGACTAAGTCTTTTTCCTTCTTTAGAATATTGCAAGTACTGAGAACCATTGTAATTTCATTTAATTTGTATTTCAAATACATTCAAGGTTATTTGCAAATGTCATAACGACAAAACAGAATAATCAGTTAAGAAATGGAGTTGACTCATTTTAAAATGTATGGAATTTTAAGCTAATGATTGGATTCTATATAAGATAAAATTTTTAAAATTAGAAGACACCATGGGCAGTGGTGGCAGTGGCACGGCAGCGGCAGCAGCAGCAGCAGCAGTAGCAGCAGCAGCAGTAGCAGCAGCAGCAGCAGCTCATCCAGCAGAGAGGGCCGCCAGCACCAGAACCAAGGCGACAGGGACCAGGCAGGTCCTGCAACCGACCGCTATCAATGGCCATGCCGGCCAGCTGGGCTGCGAGCAGCAGCACAGTTACAGCGCTTTTTGCTGCACTGAAGCCACATTAGACCTCTGCCTCCTGCTAGCCAGTTACGAGAGGTGCTCCGCCATCTTGGCTCCCAGATGCCA
Source organism: Apodemus sylvaticus (assembly GCF_947179515.1). Classification (NCBI taxonomy): domain Eukaryota; kingdom Metazoa; phylum Chordata; class Mammalia; order Rodentia; family Muridae; genus Apodemus; species Apodemus sylvaticus. Next base: position 45,939,435 of record NC_067484.1, on the reverse strand, counting down.
GGGTGATCTGACAGTGCCAGGTATGCAAACAAAGTCCAATGCTAACATCACTTGGGTCTAAACCTGTCAGGTTCTTGGATCTAATCCTGTCAGGTTCTGGTCAGCACCCAGGCCCTAGGAAGCTTGGTGGGCCATCTGTGTGCCAACTCGGCCAGGAGATCATTTGCCCTGCAGTCTGCCCAGCACTTGCAGGGGTGCACACCGCCATCTTGGCTACCGGATGCCAGAGACAAAGCCAGCTAGTGGACATAGCCTGAGACTAATATCTCTTGGGTCTAAGCCTGGCAGTCTTTTACCGGCACCCAGGCCTTGGGCAGCTCGGTCAGCCATCTGTGTGCCAACCTGGCAAGGAGACCGTGTGCCCTGCAGACTGTCCAGCACTTGTAGGGCGCGCCGTCATCTGGGCTTTGGGACACTAGAGAGATATAACAGACAAAGCCAGCTAGCAGACATAGCCCGAGGCTAATATCACTTGGGTCTAAGCCTGACAGGCTTTAGCCTGCACCCAGGCCCTGGGCAGCTCGGTGAGGCTTCTGTGTGCCAACCCAGCCAGGAGGTCATTTGCCCGGCAGACTGCCCAGCACTTGCAGGGGCACGTGCCACAATCTTGGCTACCTGACAGAACCAGTTAGCAGACATAGCCCAAGGTGAACATTGCTCAGGCCTAAGCCTGTCAGGGTTATACCTGAACTCAGGGCCTGGGCAGCTAGGCCAGCCGTGTGTTGTGCACCAACCTGGTTGGATGATCTGTTGTCCTGAAGAGGGATCAGCACTCAGAAAAGGTCCCTGAAGCGTACACCATCATCACTCCCTGAAGGAGCAAACGGGCAACCCCAGGTTCACAGAGACAACTTGGGGAAGGGCACACTAGGACTCCAAGGGCACCAAAGAGGAGGGCAGTACATCAGGAATCTGCACCATCCAGTCATCCAGTGTTGGGGAAATAGCCTTACAGGTTCAGGAGGTTCAAACACCAGCCAGTGACAAGACCATGGAACGCCAGAGATAACAAAATGGCAAAAGGCAAATGTAGGAACGTTACTAACAGAAATCTATGCAATATGGCAGTATCTTAACCAAATTCTCCAATAACAGCAAGTCCTGGATACCCCAACACACCAGAAACACAAGATTTGGATTTAAAAATCACTGGTCATGATGCTGCTAGAGGAACACAAAAAGGACATAAATAAATCTCTAAAAAATACAGGGGAACATGAATGAGTTAGAAGCCCTTACAATGGAAACACAAAAATCACTTAAAGAAATTCAGGAGATGAAGGGTCAAGAGATAGAAGCCAATAAAGAAGAAATGCAAAGAAGAAGAAGAAGAAGAAGAAGAAGAAGAAGAAGAAGAAGAAGAAGAAGAAGAAGAAGAAGAAGAAGAAGAAGAAGAAGAAGAAGAAGAGAAAAGAAAAGAAAAGAAAAGAAAAGAAAAGAAAAGAAAAGAAAAGAAAAGAAAAGAAAAGAAAAGCTTAAAGAAATGGAGGAGAAATTGAGTCAACCGGCAGAAGTCATGAAAGAGGAAACCCAAAAATCTCTTAAAGAATTAAAGGAAAACACAAACAAACAAATGAAGGAACTGAGCAAAACTGTCATGGATCTAAAATCAGAAGTAGAAACAACTAAGAAATCACAAAGGGAGACAACTTTGGAGATAGAAAACCTTCGGAAGAAATCAGAGGCCACAGATGCAAATATCAACAACAGAATACAAGAGACGGAAGAAAGAATCTCAGATGCTGAAGATATCATAGAAACCATTGACCCAACAGTCAAAGAAAATGCAAAATGCAAAAAGCTTGTAACCCAGAACATCCAGGAAATCCAGGACACAATGAGAAGACCAAACCTAAGGATTATAGGTATAGATGAGAGAAGATTTAGAACTAAAAGGGCCAGCAAATATCTTCAACAAAATTATGGAAGAAAACTTCCCCAACCTAAAGAGAAAGATGCCCATGAAAATACAAGAAGCCTACAGAACTCCAAACAGACTGGACCAGAGCAGAAATACCTCCAGTCACACAATAATCAAAACCCAAAATTTACTAAACAAAGAAAGAATATTAAAGGCAGTAAGAGAAAAAGGCCAATTAACATATAAAGGAAGACCTATCAGAATTACACCAGACTTCTCACCAGAGACCACGAAAGCTAGAAGATCCTAGGCAGATCTCATGCAGACTCTAAGAGAACATAAATGTCAGCTAAGACGACTATACCCAACAAAACTCTCAATCACCATAGATATTCCATGACAAAACCAAATTTACACAATATCTTTCCACAAACCCAGCCCTACAAAGAATAACAGGAGGAAAACACCAATACAAGGAGGGAAACTATACCCTGGAAAAAGCAAGATAGTAACCTTCTTTCATCAAACCCAAAAGAAGATAACCACTCAAGTATAAAAATAGCATCAAAACTGACAGGAAGTAATAATCACTATTCCTTAATATCTCTTAACATCAATGGTCTCAATTCCCCCATAAAGAGACATAGACTAACAGACGGGATAAAGAAATAGGACCCTACATTTTGGTGCATACAGGAAACACACCTCAGTGTCAAAGACAAAAACTACCTTAGAGTAAAAGGGTGGAAGACGTTTTTACAAGCAAATGGTCTCAGGAAAGTAGCTGGAGTAGCCATTCTAATATCAGATAAAATTGACTTTCAACCTAAAGTCATCAAATGAGACTCAGAAGGACGCTTCTTGCTGGTCAAAGGAAAAATCCATCAAGAAGAACTCTCAATTCTGAACATCTATTCGCCAAATGCAAGGGCACCCTCATTCATAAAAAAAAAAAAAAACTTCACTAAAGCTCAAAGCACACATTGCACCTAACACAATAATTGTGGGTGACTTCAACACTCCACTCTCCTCAATGGACCGATCAAGAAAATAGAAACTAAACAGGGACACAGTGAAACTAATTGAACCTATGGACCAATTGGATTTAACTGATATATATATAGAGAGAGAGAGAACATTTCACCCTAAAGCAAAAGAATATGCCTTTTTCTCAGCACCTCATGGTACCTTCTCAAAAATCGACCATATAATTGGTCACAAGATAGACCTCAACAAATATAAGAAGATCAAACTAATCCCATGCCTCCTATCTGATCACTATGGAGTAAGAGTGATCTTCAATAGCAACAAAAACAACAGAAAGCCGACATACAAATGGAGGTTGAACAATACTCTACTCAATGATACCTTGGCCAAAGAAGAAATAAAGAAAGAAATCAAAGGCTTTTTAGAATTTAAAGAAAATAAAGGCACAACATACCCAAATCTTTGGGACACACTGAAAGCAGTGCTAAGAGGAACACTCATGGCCCTGAGTGCCTCCAAAAAGAAATGGGAGAGAGCATACACTAGCAGCTTAATGGCACACATGAAAGCCCTGAAACAAAAAGAAGCTAATTCACCCAGGAGGAGTAGAAGGCAGGAAATCATCAAACCCAGGGCTGATATCAATCAAGCAGAAAAAAAGAGAACCATACAAAGAATCAATGAATCCAGGAGCTGGTTCGTTGACAAAATCAACAAAATAGATAAACCCTTAGCCAGACTAACCAAAGGGCAAAGAGACAGTATCCAAATTAACAAAATTAGAAATGAAAAGGGGGATATAACAACAGAAACTGAGGAAATCCAAAAACCCACCAGATCCTACTACAAAAGCCTATACTCAACACAATTGGCGAATCTGGAGGAAATAGACAATTTCATAGACAGACACCAAATATCAAAATTAAATCAGGATCAAATAGATCATCTAAACAGTCCCATGATCCCTAAAGAAATAGAAGGGGTCATAGAAAGTCTACCAACCAAAAAAAAGCACAGGACCAGATGATTTCAGTGCAGAGGTCTATCAGACCTTCAAAGAAGAACTAACACCAATACTCTCCAAACTATTCCACAAAATAAAAACAGAAGGAACACTACCCAGCTCATTCTACAAAGCCACAATTACACTGATACCAAAATCACACAAAGACCCAACAAAGAAAAAGAACTTCAGACCAATTGCCCTTATGAGCATCAATGCAAAAATACTCAAAATCATTCTTGCCAAACCAGTTAGACAACATAAGGGATACAAATTGGAAAGGAAGAAGTCAAACTATCATTATTTGCAGATGACATGATAGTCTACCTAAGTGACCCAAAAACTTCACTAGAGAACTCCTACAGCTGATAAACAACTTTAGCAAAGTGGCAGGTTATAAAATTAACTCAAGCAAATCAGTAGCCTTCCTATACTCAAAGGATAAGCAGGCTGAGAAAGAAATTAGGGAAATGACCCCCTTCACAATAGCCACAAACAGTATAAAGTACCTTGGGGTGACTCTTACCAAACATGTGAAAGATCTGTATGACGAGTACTTCAAGACTCTGAAGAAGGAAATAGAAGAAGACCTCAAAAAATGGAAAAACCTCCCATGCTCATGGATCGGCAGGATTAATATAGTTAAAATGGCCATTTTGCCAAAAGCAATATACAGATTCAATGCAATACCCATCAAAATCCCAACTCAATTCTTCATAGAGTTAGAAAGAGCAATTGTCAAATACATCTGGAATAACAAAAAACCCAGAATAGCTATAACTATTCTCAACAACAAAAGAAATTCTGGGTGGAATCAGTATCCCTGACCTCAAGCAATACTACAGAGCAATAGTCTTCACAACTGCATGGGATTGGTACAGTGGCAGGCAGGCGGATCAATGGAACAAGATTGAAGATCCAGAAATGAACCCAATAACTATGGCCACTTGATCCTGGACAAAGGGGGAAAAAGATAGCCTTTTCAGCAAATGGTGCTGGTTCAACTGGAGGTCAGCATGCAGAAGAATGTGAAATGATCCATCCTTGTCTCCTTGTATTAAGCTCACCTCCAAATGGATCAAGGACCTCCACATAAAGTCAGACACTCTGAAGCTAATAGAAAAGAAACTGGGGAAGACCCTTGAGGACATAGTTACAGGGGGAAAGTTCCTGAACAGAACACCAATAGCATATGCTCTAAGATCAAGAATTGACAAATGGGACCTCATAAAATTACAAAGTTTCTGTAAAGCAAAGGACACCATCAAAAGGACAAATTGCCAATCAACAAATTGGGAAAAGATCTTCACCAGCCCTACATCAGATAGAGGTCTAATATCCCATATATACAAAGAATTCAAGAAGTTAGACCCCAGAAAACCAAATAACCCTATTAAAAATGGGGTACAGAGTTAAACAAAGAATTTTCACTTGAAAAACTTCGGATGGCAGAGAAACATCTTAAAAAATGCTCAACTTCATTAGTCATCAGGGAAATGCAAATCAAAACAACACTGAGATTTTGCCTTACACCTGTCAGAATGGCTAAGATTAAAAACTCAGGAGACAGCAGGTGTTGGCGAGGATGTGGAGAAAGAGGAACACTCCTCCATTGCTGGTGGGGTTGCAAATTGGTACAACCACTCTGGAAATCAGTCTGGCGGTTCCTCCGAAAACTGGGCACCTCACTTCCAGAAGATCCTGCTATACCACTCCTGGGCATATACCCAGAGGATTCCCCACCATGTAATAAGGATTCATGCTCTACTATGTTCATAGCAGCCCTATTTATAATTGCCAGATGCTGGAAAGAACCCAGGTATCCCTCAACAGAAGAGTGGATGCAAAAAAATGTGGTATATCTACACAATGGAGTACTATTCAGCCATTAGAAACAATGAATTCATGAAATTCTTAGGCAAATGGATGGAGCTAGAGAACATCTTACTAAGTGAGGTAACCCAGACTCAAAAGGTGAATCATGGTATGCACTCACTAATAAGTGGATATTAACCTAGAAAACTGGAATACCCAAAACATAATCTACACATCAAATGAGGTACAAGAAGAAAGGAAGAGTGGCCCCTGGTTCTGGAAAGACTCAGTGAAGCAGTATTCAGCAAAACCAGAACGGGGAAGTGGGAAGGGGTGGGTGGGAGGACAGGGGGAGAGAAAGGGGCTTATGGAGCTTTAGGGGAGTGGGGGGGCTAGAAAAGGGGAAATCATTTGAAATGTAAATAAAAATATATCGAATAAAAAAAGAAAAGAAAAAAGAAAACAAGAAATGTAAATGAAGATTATATTCAATTAAAAATATATTAAAAATAAAAAAACAACAAAAAAGAAGACATTGCTAAGATTTTTTTTACCAAGAAGTAATGAATGGAATAAAAGTTTACTAATAACCAAAAACATTCATAAAAGATGCAACATATATAGTACATATGGGAATACATAAATATAAAAATAGATAAGCTAATAAATAAATATGGAGAAGTTTAGAGGTATAAATAATTGTCACTTACAATTAGCTTATAATTAATTAATCCCATCACTAATTCACATGTGTGCACATAAATACAGTGCCTCCAGTTTGCGATATCTTCTCACAGAATAACGTGGAAACAGCTGTCATTCACATTGTCTTCTGAAGACTGGAATGGTACAGTGACCTCAATTAAGAGGCATCTGTCAAATCTCAATTTGTAATCTGTACACTACATTGCTTAACACTTAGCCATTATAAAACCCATAATGTTGAAAACCATTCTAAGTGTTTGACAGGCATTGCTGTAGGTGTGTGTTTCTGCCTCTGCTCCCTGAATAGGCACTGAGCAGCACCTACCTACTTAGGCTACTGCATCATGTTTAGCCATATTCCATCACAATAGAACCTGAAATAAGCTATCACTGTTGGAGTATTGAAGTCTATATACCTCCATGTTTATTTTCACACCACATTTAGAAATAACAATAGCTAATGCCCTTGAGTCTAACTGCAGACTCAGTCTCTCATTTCAAACTTGAAGGCCTTCCTCAGCAACCTTCAAACATGTGTTTGCCTATGAAGCTTGTTTTGATTTGCTTTGGCCTGATCTACTGTGGATCCTTCCTTACATTTTGGAAACTGATCTTCTGATCTTGAATTTTGTAATTAAAAAAAAAAAATCCTCAGTAGAGGCAGCTGCATAATTTGGAACTCAATACAAGGAAATAAGGGTTCTGGAAACTGATTCTGATTTTGACTTTGCTGTTCAGATTATATAAAATAATTTATCTACAATCTGGGTGAAATAGCTCTCTCATATGGAAAATAGCCAAGGAAATCTCAACTTTAATTGCATAATTTATTGTTGCTGCTGCTGCTACTACTACTGCTGATGATGATGATGTGTGTACCTATATGATGTATGATGTATGTGTGTGGGGACATGCAGGATATAAAAGTCAGAAGACAACTCTGTAGAGTTTATCCTCTCCTTGTATCTTTACATGGGTTCCAGGATCAACCTCAGATCTCCCGGCTTATGCAACTAGTGCAGCAACTACCTCTGGTCCATCTGGAGGTCCCAAATCAAATTATCTTTTTAAGAATCTACTTATTTTTTATACACATCTAACACTGAAGACCATTAAAGAGGAAAGATTCCATTGTTCATCTTTGTATTTTAAAATGTTCACAGTGTCATCTGCATAGTAGATCCAAGAAAAACATATCAGTGAATATACACTAAATCCAGACATTTGAAAACTAAGACTAAATCCAGGTACTTTCATTCATTAAGGAATGTCAATGCAAATTCCAGTGCAGTATAAGGTACTACAGCGGTTCTGTTCCTGTGTCAACTCTTGCAGTACGTGTGTGTTGAATTAGCATCATACAAACAATCATTTTTTGAACTTTGTAAGATAAATTAGCAAAAGAAAAAAATTAGTATGAGGATAATACTGTTAAAATATAGTCATTCTGGAAATGTGTAGCATGATCAAGCAATTAAATTCCCATCTCTGGAAACATGAAGCATTTCCTACTAGGATTTTTTACCATATTTTCTGATTTTTTAACTAATAAAAATGTGAAATTAATAGGCCCATTTATTTTTTTCTAGTAAACATAATTACAAAGTATAAGAATAAGAAAAAGTTATCCACCTATGAGATTAAAATAACTTGAAAGTAGTTCAAATATATTATGTCAGAGATGAATAGAATAGGGTTTTGTTAATATGGGTGTTATTAAGCTAGAGGTGAGAAGAACATTTTCTTTGACAAACAGGATCAAATTAGGAAACATAGGAAGCCAAAGCACTTGAGGGGCAGTTGAAACTACCTTTTATATCCTTATATATAAGGTACATATATATTATATATAATATGTATAAGATACGCATGTGTATAACTATAGTATACAATATATAATCAAAGTATATATCATATACAATTACATGTTATATAATATACATGTATGTGCATGCATGTATAGATAAGGATATATAAGAAATTCCTTATGCATAAGGAATATATAAGATGCCATTTATACCTTTGCGTGTAAGATACAGAGCCGAGTGTGTTAGTCTTGTTGGTGAGCTGGCACTAAGAAATGCTTTCCCAATGAACTGCTTCTCATAGAAATAACTGAGAGCTGAATGCATAATGCAAATAAATAAGACACAAGCTGGGGACCAGATGGAGGCAGAGCAGATGGTTCAGTATTTTAAAGATAAAGGAGCTTAAACTTTTAGAATCATTAATCTGCTTGGCTCTTGAAAGCCCTTTTGCCAATGTAATTGAACAAAGGAATTAATGCTCAACAATAATGAGGACAGATTGTACATGTTTTTCTTTTCTTTAATTTTCATCACATTCTTGATACACTGCCAGAAATATTCTCTTATGTCAATGGGAGCACTCGGCTGAATTCTTCATCTCCTTTTATTTTTAAAAGGAATAGATAATTAATAGCATCGCATTTACTTTCCCTTGCTGTCTAACATGCAGTACGTATCATGCCTCAGGCACTTACTTAAATGTTTTCCATGTCTTTATAGCTAATGCATTCAAAACTGAGTGTTGAGCTTTCTGCTCTGAACAGTGTCCCAGTCCAGTTCCACCTAAGGGATTTCAGACTGTTTTCCCTCTGCCTACTCAACTGCTAGATTCTCACAGAGCAAACCCAGTCAAAACTTAGATATTTATTTGCATTCCATCTTCTCAAATACATTTTCAAAATGAAGGATAGAAATAATAAACAAAACCCACAATATCCTTGTTCAGTGCAAACGCTACTTATTGATTTCTGTGTTAGTGTGTGTTTCTTCTCTTCCAGTGATATTTGGATTTGATGCTTTTATGCTCCCAGGTCCTTAACAGGCAATGTTGATTTGCTTATTTGGAAACTGTTTTCCTTGATATCTGTTTTATGTTTTAATTTCCAGATGGGTCTACAGAACCTGCAATCCTCCTGCCTCCATATCCCAAACTACTTGGATTATAGGCATGAATCAGAAGCCATATGTGAGATGTTCTAAATATATTATTGCTGAAATATTTTGTTCCTTAAATCATTAGAAGATGTGTTTTAGGTGGTTCTACAGGTCTTTCTCATCTTTCATGACAACAGTGAAAAGATTTAAGATCTGAGAAACAGGGGGACTCTTTCAATGATCTGACAGTCTGACTTGAGTTCATGAAGAAAAAGCGGGTCTGCTCTTCCCTCTACACTTGACTCATGCCAGGGAAGACAACTGGGCATTAATTCTTATCTCAGAATGAAAGGATTTTGTATAAGGAAAATACAACATTTAAAAAATACTAATACCCATGTTTTTGATCCATTTTGCAATCCACAAGTGAATGAGTTTTCTCTTTCCCCACATACCCAGCATTTTCCCACATACTCACCACCATTTATTTTAAGTTTTTTTGTGTGTGTGTGGTTGTTAGTTTTAATGTTTGTTTGTTTGTTTGTTTGTTTTTATGATAGCAGTTCTGACTGATAGAGTCACTATGAAAATCAATGTGGATAAGTATTAAAAAGCTAAAAGTATATTTATCCAGTTACATCACCTTTGGGGAATATTCTCCAAGATATTCTAGTCTATAAACGCTTGCTCAGCTGTATCCATTGCTACTCTATTCAAAATAGCTATGAAAGGAAAACAACCTGAATGACTTTCAGCTGATGAATGGATAATTAAATATGGTAATATGGTACAAATACACAATGGAATTATAGTCAGCTTCACAAATGAAATAATAAATTTGAAGGTAAATTGATGGAAATTATATATATATATATATATATATATAAAATATATATATGTAATAATATATACATATAATTGAGTGATATAACCCAGACACAGAAAGACAAATGCCAAATGTTCTAATTTGTGAATACTAGCTCCAAGTTTTTAGTATGTAATCTGGGATACATGAAGAAATCAGGAAAGTAAATAGGAAGAATTAGGATGGTGGGAAGCTGTAAAGAAGGGTATACTAAAACACATGATCTAAGAAGGTGGAATGGTAAAAATGGAAATGAGCAGTGGTGGAGGAGCAAATGAAGGTATTACCAAAGGAGAGAAGGGGAAGAGGGATAAATAACACTAAAGATATTTCAAAAAATGTATGCATATTTTAAAATGCATGCATAATATATTAGTGCATGAATATGTGTATTTGCATGTGTATGTGTTTGAATGTGTGTGAGGGTATATGTATGGGTGTGGATGCATGATAGGCAGGTGGACATACACACACACATACACACATGCACACATGCACACATACACACATACACACATACACACATACACACATACACACATACACACATACACACAAACACACACACACACATACACACACACACAATGGCAATCAGGGTGTTAGTACTCCCTCAAAGAGTTGTCTAACCAAACTCCCAGTGTTAGATATGAGAAAAATCCCTTTAAGTTATTGATCAGTCCAAGAAACTTTCAAAATAATTCAGGCTATTGCCCTTGCTCTTAGCTGGCCCCCAGAACTCAAAGATAAGACACTATTATTAACAATACCATACACTTTGGACACTAGATTTCAAGCAATTGAGATGGTACTGACTGGGTTGCATTTTCCTTGAGGAATAGCTCTCATAGCATCTGAAGTTGCTATGCAGCTGCTAAAAGAAGCAAACAACCTATAGTCATACCTAGCTCTAAAAACAACCAGAACATCAAGATATCCACAAGTATACAATAGTGAAATTTAACTTCAGGATAACCAACAACCATCTAATTCTTTGCATGCTCACTTATTATGAAGAAACTCCTGCATTTTACTGTAATCCTAAACAACAGCATGTGACTGGAGAGACCATTGTTTTTCTCATGAAATGTTAAGGAAACCATCTAAACATGAATATTGACACATTTCTTATTTGTTTTTCTAGTCACATTTGTTGTGGTCTATCTCTTAATTCAATACACAATGCTTATTAATAACAAAAATGTTTTATAAATTGTATTATAAATTATGTCTTTGTCATTCATGTCATGTTTCTTACACAAGGATACACTTTATTAGTTTTTTGATCTATGATAATTACAGATACACTTGGCATAAAGACAGATTCCCAATAAATTACTAATTTATTTGTAATGCAATCTGTTGTATGAAACCATTGCTTCTAGAAGCCAAGGCAAATGCATATGAAATTCTGACTTGTAAATAGATAGGATGCTATACCATAAAATTTTTATCTATATTGACAAGATATTAAAAACAGAAATAATGATGGGTTTATGAAATATCCTTTTTATATTTCTTTTTGGAAGTATGTCTGTGAACTGGTCAAATCAAATGGAAATAATCAAAATGTATACCATACTAGTCCAGCATGTGGGAGTGCAATTCTATCAGTAAGAAGTAACTTTATTTCACATATGTAGAGCACAACACTACATACTATAAAAATATAGAATTTGTTGGCAACAAAACAGTTTTAATGAATGAATGAATGAATGAAATGTCCAGGCTACTATCCATACTCTGCCAATATGACACATGTAAGTTTAGTTCAATGAACTAAGGCCATTTTATGAAATGTGTTTATTCACAACATATACTCCTATTTTCATACTATTTTTGGTGTAGGATCCCTTGTTTCAATCTAAAACAAAGTTGATCTGGATTTAATTGCAAATTGCCACTGTTAAATTTCTTCCACATATTTGCTTATATGTATAAGCAGGGCTGTTGAAAGAAAAAAATTAATGTGTTGTACAAAGAAACATGCCTGGAGACACAGGGATATCAAGTCTCTTGGTTGCAATTTGACCCTTATGATTCTCTTCAGTAAAATCTTCTGTGCCAGAAGACCTAAGGTATTTCTCAACTACTAGAGCCTGCATCAGAAAAAAAAAGATAGGAAAGTCAAACTATAGGCAACAAGTAAGTTCGTTTCAATCGAATTGTACATTCTTTGTGTGATGCAATCTTTGTAAAGAAAGGCTTGGGTTGGCTTACAGAGACGACTTATGAACAGAGCATCCTGATGCTGGCAGTATATGCAAGTAAACTACCTCAGCCAAAATAGCAGAAGAGGGATCAGAATGTCTTCCATCAAATTCAGCTTGTCTGTCAGTTTTCATAAACATCTTTGATGTATCCATATCATTCTAACTAGGAACTCCTGGCAGCTATTCAGGTATTTAATTTTTATTATCCATTTTACAAAATAAGTGCTCTTTCACATTATTCTTTTATAATGATCAGCTAAATGTCTCCTGTTTCCTGGCATGTGATAAAACTTTAATGAAGGCTAGTTATGATGATTCATGCTAAAGTGTTTACAAAGAGTCCAGCAAAAAACACAAAGAAGGGAAATTTACACCCCTGCCAATAAAAGTGTTTGAAATTTAATTCGAAAGACTGCACATAAAAAAATCAACACAGTGAAGGTTTATAAGTTCTAGAAATGCTCTCCAAAAGATTAACTACAGCAAAAGTACTTGCAATGACTAAGAACTAGGTTGGCAGATACAATGATATTTAACCATAGAAAAATGTAATATAAGCAAATACTCTAGAGTAAGATTATGTTAAAATTTGTTATTTAGTTTCATGTTTAAGAAACTTGTCTTTCTCTAATCTTTCACAGCCATTGTGTTTCCATTCTTGGCATTATGAACTCAAAAAATGCTTACTAATTCAAGTTTATTTCCCTTTTTTTTGAATACCTCTCTGATTTATACTCATTTGATTCCTGTTGCATCTTTATTCTTTCAGTCCTAGATACTCTTTACTTCATCTAGTTATATCTGAAAGCAGTCATGACCATTATAGTTACTATTATAAACATAACTGCTGTATAAAATAGTCATTTTATATAGACGCCATGATTTCTACAAGGAAGATTCAGCAGAGAAGGGCTGCTCAGCTGATTTTTTGCCATTTGTGGACACAAAGTTAAAAACATGCAAGAGACTTTATAACATGAAAAGAATATTTAATTCTGATAGTAAATAGCAAAGACAGTCCTGTTACATGCTTACAGAGGTGATAAAAAATCATGGAAATTGATGGGAGATAATGTGTGAATGGAAATCTGTATAAAACCATAAGGAGACAACAAAGTCTCAGCTTGCTCACTCCAAACAGTGTCTAATAAGATAAAAGTAGAAACAGACAGATTGCCAATTAATAAAAAATTCTGTCAATAGGCATTATTATTCTGAATAATGTTTCCATTTTGCAGTTTCTCAACTTCTCAGAAGAAATAAATTAGACAACTGTAGGCAATTAATAAAAAGTGTGATTATACATCATTTATTATTCAATGAAAAAGGATAGCACATTAAACATCAAAATGAGAATGATTCATAATACATCTGTCATGCATGAAAAGTTTAATAGATAAATTATTGTGTTGTAGTCATAAAATTAATAGACTCAATTCATCTTGCAACAACCTTTCCAACTATGAGTTATTAAAGTTTAGAATATGAGTTCACACTCACAGCATCAAATTAATCTGAACAAATACATTAATTTAAACAATATGTATTATTAGTTGACAAGAGATGATGAAAGGAAATAGAAGGAAGCCTGGACATGAATGCCTTCAGAATGCCTAAGATTAAAAACTCAGGAGACAACAGGTGTTGGCGAGGATGTGGAGAAAGAGAAATACTCCTCCACTGCTGGTGGGATTGGAAGAAGGTACAACCACTCTGGAAATCAGTCTGGAGGTTCCTCAGAAAACTGGATGTAACACTACTGAAGGACCCTGCTATACCACTCCTGGGCATATACCCAGAGGATTCCCCGGCATGTAATAAGGACACATGCTCCACTATGTTCATAGCAGCCTTATTTATAATAGCCAGAAGCTGGAAAGAACACAGATGTCCCTCAATTGAGGAATGGATACAGAAAATGTGTAATATTTACACAATGGAATGCTACTCAGCAATTAAAATCAATGAATTCATGAAATTTGTAGGCAAATGGTTGGAACTGGAAAATATCATCCTAAGTGAGGTAACCCAATCACAAAAGAATATACATGGAATGCAATCACTGATAAGTGGATATTAACTAGCCCAGAAGCTCTGAATAACCAAGACACAAGTAGCATATCAAATGACTCCCATGAAGAAGTATGGAGAGGGCCCTGATCCTGGAAAGGCCTGATTCAGCATTGTAGAGGAGTACCAGGACAGAGAAAAAGGAGGGAGGTGATTGGAGTATGGGTGTAGAGAAGGCTTATGGGACATAAGGGGAGGGGGGAAATGGGAAAGGGGAAAGTGTTTTGGAATGTAAACAAAGAATTTAGAAAATAAAAAAAAATTTAAAAAATGAAAAAATAAAAAATAAAAAATAAAAAACAAACAAAAGAAAGTCAATCCATTTTTTTAAAAAAAAAAGTATCCAAGATTAAATTCATACCTAATAAATAGAAAACAGCCACGTCTCAAAAAGCATTATCCTAAGAACAGTTAAAGCAGCAGATATTTCTAAAGATGTACAGGCACAGAGATGACTCAGGATATGGAACAATGTACCTAAGTTGTCTGGGAGCAACTATCCCAGAATGGGTAACACATTCTGTATGAAGAAGATAAATTCTTATGGGGCCGTCAGCACCATACTGACATCGGACAATATTGGCTGATACCTTAACAGTTTCTAACCATAGAAATTTGAACAAAAGTGGATGATATGGCGATCGAGTATGATTAAAGCAATTACACAGAGATTTATGATTTCACAGAGCTCCTCTACATTCCAACAGAATAGAGCAATATAGGACACAAAATGCATTAATGTCCCAAGAGAAAATGCCCAAGAGTAGGTTGTCATGAAAGAGTATGTGATCCCAACATGCTTAAAGCTCTTTGATTCTGACATTTAAAATATAACCATTAAAATATAAAGCATAAGTAAAAGCATAAAATAAGCATTATCTGCATTATGTGAAATGATCTGAAGATTTAAAATAGTAAAATAAAGAAAAGGTATAACAAAGAACAAAGAAAAACTGCAATAAATAATTTTAAAACTAATAGAATATCTTGTAATGTATACTGATAAATATAATCAGATTTATTGGAAGATTAAAAGCATTGATACTAGAAAAAATGGAAAATTAATACAGATTTTTCTAATTTAAAGAGAATATTGTGATCAAGTTGACAAAATATGTTAACTTCAATAGTATGCACAAACCTGCTAAAATAAAAAAATAATCTTCAAAATTTGGTCAAAAAATTCCCTAATATTACCATATATTCTAATAAAGCTGTGATCTAGTATTTCCAGCAAAGAAAACATTAGGATCATACTAGCAAGATGATCACCTGGGTTTTACAAATTGCTAATATGATGGGAGAAAATAAGCCCAGATCCACCAGAAAGTTTGAGACACGCCCCATCTCCAACTTATTCTGCACACATAGAAAAGCTACATAGGAAAGTTACAGTAAGAGGAACACTCCTTCACTGCTGGTCGCTTTGCAAGATGGTACAACCACTTTGGAAATCAGTATGGCGGTTCCTCAGAAATCTGGGCATGACACTTCCGGAGGGCCCTGATATACCACTCCTGGGCATATACCCAGAGGATTCCCCAGCATGCAATAAGGACACATGCTCCACTATGTTCATAGCAAGCCTATTTGTAATAGCCAGAAGCTGGAAAGAACCCAGGTGTCCCTCAACAGAGGAATGGATACAAAAAAATGTGGTATATTTACACAATGGAGTACTATTCAGCCATTAGAAACAATGAATAAATGAAATTCTTAGACAAATGGATGGAGCTGGAGAACATCATACTAAGTGAGGTAACCCAGTCTCAAAAGATCAGTCATGGTATGCACTCACAGATAAGTGGATATTAGCCTAGAAACTTGGAATACCCAAGACATAATCAAATGATGTCCAAGAAGAACAGAGGAGTAGCCCCTGGTTCTGGAAAGGCTCAGTGAAGCAGTATAGGGCAATACCAGAACAGGGAAGTGGGAAGGGGTAGATGGGGGAATAGGGGGAGGGAAGAGGGCTTATGGGACTTTCAGGCAGTGGGAGCCAGAAAAGGGCAAATCATTTGAAATGTAAATAAAAAATATATTGAATAAATAAAAAAGAAATAAAATAAAATAAAAAATAAGTGACACTAGAAAGGCAATGAATTTTCAAAAAAGAAAAAAAAAGAAAAAGAAAAAGAAAATTTACAGTATATACTAAGTGAAAGCATCTCACCCGCCAAGACTGCAAACAATGAAAAGATATTCAAATCTACTCATGTTTCTTTAATATTGTGCTAAGATATAAAGCACTCCAATATGGTAGGAGAAAATAAATACTTGAGCAATAGAACCGAAATTACAAAAATTACACATCTCCCCATGCCCAAAGAATCACAGAATCCATTGGAGTCCCCAGGTTTACAGAGATCAGAGGATCTGGAGATTAGATTGGTTGTCATTAGAATAAATGCTTTGTATTTCTTTAATGCAGTAAGAAGCAGATGAGAAAGTAGTTTTCAAGACATAATGTTTATATAGCAATGGAAGCATAATGTTCCTAGAAATACCATTAAAACACACTCCAAACATACTCTGAAAGCTACAAAACATAGTATGATAAATGCCATATTACCATATTAAACATAGAAACACAGTAGCAGAAAACTGAAAACTTTCTTTTGATTTTATACATTTTTAAACTGACTTACAGTTTCAATACCTTCTCATTCAAAATTAAAGGAGCGTATTATTTGAAATTGACATGTGAGTTTAATATTTACATATGGACTGAGTTCAAATAAAACACATAAATATGTGGAATGTGAGCTACAATATGAAAAAGACTGTATCTCATTGTTTTAAAACCTGAGGGCACATGGGGGGACCCATGGCTCTAGTCACATAAGTAGCAGAGGATGGCCTTGTCTGACATCAATGAGAGGAGGTGACCTTGGTCCAGTGAAGGCTCAATACCCCAGTGTAGGGGAATGTCAGGGAGGGGAGGCAGGAGTGGGTGAATGGGTGGGCTGCATTCTCATAGAAGCAGGGGGAGGGAGGATAAGATGGGGGGGTTGTAGAGGGGAAAACAGGAAAGGGGAAAACATTTGAAATGTAAATAAATAAAATATCCAGTAAAAAAATAAAACCTCAAGCCCACATTTATTTATTTAAAATAAAAATATTATCACTGTTTGACATGTCACTTCTAATGTTTTACTGAAAAGGAGAACCGTGTCACTGCATTCTACTTCTATAAAACACTGAAGATGGAAGAATCTGTCTGTGGCTGAAATAAAACCCCTTAACTCTCTCTCTCTCTCTCTCTCTCTCTCTCTCTCTCTCTCTCTCTCTCTCTCTCTCTCTCTCTCCTCTCCTCTCTCTCTCTCTCTCTCTCTCTCTCTGTGTGTGTGTGTGTACGTGTGTGTATACGTGTGTGGATGCATGTGTGTATTTTAGCGTCTATGCATTGTGATACATATATACATATAAACTCATGCATTGTGCATAATTTTAGGCAAAGATAAAATAATATTCTCCTTTTCTCCTTTGAGGCTGTAACAAACAACACAGATGTTATTTGTGGCTAGTCTGTCTTCTGTCTGTATAGGACTGCCTTTCACATCTCCACATGGAGTTCCGGGTTTGTGTTTATCTGTTTCCCACTTCATATCCATCCGTTTTCCCTGTGTTGAGACTCCCCCTCCCCATCATGATTCCTCTGTATGTTCTGCAGTTACTTCATGTTTCATACCAGAGCATTTAGAGCTAGGAACTACAGGACAGAGAGAGAGAGAGAGAGAGAGAGAGAGAGAGAGAGAGAGAGAGAGAGAGAGAGGGGGGAGGGAGAGGGAGGGGAGAGAGACAGAGACAGAGAGAGAATATGTGATGTTTGTCTTGCCGAGTCTAATTACCTCATCCAATATAATCTTTTTTAGGTCCATTCGTTTACCTGAAAATTATACAATTTAATGATTTCTACAACAGGATAGCATCGCACTGTTTATATATTCTACATTTTATTACCCGTTTATCTGCTCAATGTTTAGATTGCTACCATTTCCTAGCTACTGTGAATAGAGAAGCTATGAACACATGAATGCTATTTCAAGTGTTCCTGTTGGGTCTTCTGTTTTGTTCCATTGGTCTACAGGCCTGTTTTGGACCCATTCCAATATTCTTTTTAATACTATAGTTCTATAATATATCTTGAATTCTGGAATAGCAATCTCTCCAATAGTCTTCAATTTAATCAAGATTTTGTTAATGATCGAGGTCTTTTTTTATTCCATATGAGTTTTAGAATGTTTTTCTATTTACTTGAAGCTATTTAATTCTGTTTAAATTAAAATGATATTTAGAAATAAAGATTAAAAATTAAAATACAGTAAATTACAAAACCACACATATTTTTACAGACACCATATAATACGTATAATACATTATTATGATGTACATACAACATATTAAATTTAGTAGGGATTCTGTGATTTTTTTCAAGCTTGTTCACTGCTTTGCACATTAGGTTAAACACTAACCAGGGCTGGAAAAGGAGGATTATCATTGGAACTGAAATGTTAAATCTGAGCTATATAACTATTACCATGACAAATGAGGCACAAACAAAATGAAACACTACTGAGAATATCACCAAAGCTTTTATTTTGCCAGGGATTGAAGAAGAACCCAGAAGAACTCAAGAACATTGGAAAATTTGTGTAGAACTCTTATTGTCTCAGGATATTCATGTACAGAATTATAACAAGATTGTTTAGGTTTAGGAAGTGATAGCATATTCATTTATTGAATAGATATAAGGAAACATCTACTATAGGCTAATCACCCGTGTACGACTGTTTGGCATCTTGCAGTAAGAATGAAGCAGCAGTGAATCTCTTTTTTTTTTTTTTTTTTTTCTTAGTGTGTAGTAGTAGCACACATACTATGCTGTAATCAGTATCTATCAAAGTGTTCTTATGACCTACTTAACAGATGGGAAACCGTGCCTTGTACTCGAAACCTAGCTAACTACTTAGTGATGTCATGAATCTTGCAACATTTACATATATTCTTCTATCAAATGCAAATCACTATTATATGCAAAGTACATTGTATCACTTTGAGTTCATGGCTCCCACACATTGTCTCTGCTTCTACATTGATTTATCTTTCTGCTGGACTTGTCTGCGCTTCTAATTGTAAACTCCTTGCACATTTCAGGAGATCTGTCTTATCTAATGTATTATACTAACACCCTAAACAATTTTTTTTTGTCTTTTTTTTTATTTGATATAATTTATTTACATTTCAAATGATTTCCCCTTTTCTAGCCCCCCCCCACTCCCCGAAAGTCCCGTAAGCCCCCTTCTCTTCCCCTGTCCTCCCTCCCACCCCTTCCCAGTTCCCCGTTCTGGTTTTGCCAAATACTGTTTCACTGAGTCTTTCCAGAACCAGGGACCACTCCTGCTTTCTTCTTGTATCTCATTTGATGTGTGGATTATGTTTTGGGTATTCCAGTTTTCTAGGTTAATAACCACTTATTAGTGAGTGCATACCATGATTCACCTTTTGAGTCTGGGTTACCTCACTTAGTATGATGTTCTCTAGCTCCATCCATTTGCCTAAGAATTTCATGAATTCATTGTTTCTAATGGCTGAATAGTACTCCATTGTGTAGATATACCACATTTTTTGTATCCACTCTTCTGTTGAGGGATACCTGGGTTCTTTCCAGCATCTGGCAATTATAAATAGGGCTGCTATGAACATAGTAGAGCATGTATCCTTATTACATGGTGGGGAATCCTCTGGGTATATGCCCAGGAGTGGTATAGCAGGATCTTCTGGAAGTGAGGTGCCCAGTTTTCGGAGGAACCGCCAGACTGCTTTCCAGAGTGGTTGTACCAATTTGCAACCCCACCAGCAGTGGAGGAGTGTTCCTCTTTCTCCGCACCCTCTCCAACACCTGCTGTCTCCTGAATTTTTAATCTTAGCCATTCTGACTGGTGTAAGATGAAATCTTAGGGTTGTTTTGATTTGCATTTCCCTAATGACTAATGAAGTGGAGCATTTTTTAAGATGCTTCTCCGCCATCCGAAGTTCTTCAGGTGAGAATTCTTTGTTTAACTCTGTACCCCCATTTTTTAATAGGGTTGTTCGGTTTTCTGGAGTCTAACTTCTTGAGTTCTTTATATATATTGGATATTAGCCCTCTATCTGATGTAGGATTGGTGAAGATCTTTTCCCAATTTGTTGGTTGCCGATCTGTCCTCTTGATGGTGTCCTTTGCCTTACAGAAACTCTGTAACCTTATGAGGTCCCATTTGTCAATTCTTGCTCTTAGAGCATACGCTATTGGTGTTCTGTTCAGAAACTTTCTCCCTGTACCGATGTCCTCAAGGGTCTTCCCCAGTTTCTTTTCTATTAGCTTCAGAGTGTCTGGCTTTATGTGGAGGTCCTTGATCCATTTGGATTTGAGCTTAGTACAAGGAGACAAGGATGGATCAATTCGCATTCTTCTGCATGCTGACCTCCAGTTGAACCAGCACCATTTGTTGAAAAGGCTATCTTTTTTCCATTGGATGTTTTCAGCCTCTTTGTCGAGGATCAAGTGGCCATAGGTGTGTGGGTTCATTTCTGGATCTTCAATCCTGTTCCATTGATCCTCCTGCCTGTCACTGTACCAATACCATGCAGTTTTTAACACTATTGCTCTGTAGTATTGCTTGAGGTCAGGGATACTGATTCCCCCAGATTTTCTTTTGTTGCTGAGAATAGTTTTAGCTATCCTGGGTTTTTTGTTGTTCCAGATGAATTTGATAATTGCTCTTTCTAACTCTGTGAAGAATTGAGTTGGGATTTTGATGGGTATTGCATTGAATCTGTATAGTGCTTTAGGCAAAATGGCCATTTTAACTATATTGATTCTACCGATCCATGAGCATGGGAGGTTTTCCCATTTTTTGAGGTCTTCTTCCATTTCCTTCTTCAGAGTCTTGAAGTTCTTGCCTGCAGTGAATCTCTTGCTCTGCTAGAATGCGATTTATTATAAGAGATGGTCAATAAACAAATGAAAGGAAAATAAAGGCATCCATTTATCACATTGCGATGTGTGCTCATTTTATCTTGATTCTATTAATCATTTTAAATACTATACATGTTGATGAGGAAATAAAATTCTTAAGGTCCTCCGGAGAGTTTTCATCTAGGAGATACCATTGCCACTATAAGTCAATTCTTAAGCAAGTACAAACGAAGGGCACACTCTTAAAGTTATATTGTTTAGCAGTAAATTGTTAATCCACTCTGAGCTCCCTGTGGGTGGGCACTTCTTGCCACCCACCAGAGTTGGCTGGATTTGTGAATGAAAAGACGCACACACACATACACACACACACACATGCACTCACATACACACACAACTTTTATATTTTGATATGCCTTGACTAGCTTATTGGTTGAGCACTAACAAACCTTCCTGCCGCTATCACACACTCCCCTCCAATATGTCTGAGTTAACTTTATATATATGCTGCCCTGTTTCCTTCTGTGCAGTCCTCCGATGGGGTTGCCTCTTGCTTCACAGCATGGTCTGTCCTATGCCCTTCACATAGCAGAATCCCTTCTTCTCCTCACCTGTGTTTCTTGCCTCAGAATCCTAAAAGTCTTACCCTTTTCCCCTTGCCCAGCCATTGGCCATTGGCTCTTTATTGGCCCTTCAGGTCGCCAGGGATCTGCAGCAGACATGAGAATTCCCATGCAAGCACAAATCAAACCCCTAACAATATTATAGCAACAACTCAAAATGTTATTAAAATATTACTTTGGTCAACTTGTTTCAGACTGAGATGCTATACAAAATATAATCTCTAGCTAATGTCCAATAAGCTTGATATGTTAAACTTAACATTACAAGATTAATTATATTCTCAATGAATGAGTCAAAACTTTTATAAACCTCTCATCTTGTTTTTGGTATTTAATACTTTGTTATTTTCCTTCATTTTGAACAGTGATATAAAATGCTTTAAAATTCAAATTAAGCTTCATTCAGAAAAACAAACAAGCAACAAAAATAAGAATAAACAAACAAAAAACCAATGGTCTACAGTCTGGCTCACAGAGCAGTAGGGACTAGATGTATTTTTGATTCCCCACTGCAGGCCCAGCTGATGAAGAGGCTAAAGAGTTACATCGGATCGGTCTGTACCTGTCCAAATCTGCTTATCTGGACCATCAGTGAGTGGAGCACAACATTTAGAGGAAACTGGAGGATGGAGCCACTGAGATTGTAACTTTGCTTTTAAGGCAACAATGTTGAACATATTTGTGCTAAGAAAAACCTCAGGTGTAGACTCAGAATATTGTATAATATACTATTCCCGTTTATCAAATGAGCCCTTTTACTGATTGAACCAATGTACTCCAAAATGCTAATATAAGAACCAGTCAAATGGTATCTGTCTTGGTCAGTATTTGTCAGCATGACACAAGGTAGTCATGAAGACAAAGCCTCCACCAAATTCACCTGTATGCAAGCTTGTGGGATTTTTTTTTAATTGATAGTTGAAGCTGGAGGGCCCATCCCACTGTGGGCTGCCACTGGTCCTGTGATTCTGAAGTCCGGTGGAGCAAGCCAGTGATCAGCAATCCTTTATGGTTTCTCCTTCAGGCTCTACTTCCAGGCTTCAGCATGGACTTCATCCACCTGGACTATAACCTGAAAATAATGTGACAAACAAAACCAAAACAAAATGAAACAAACAAACTAAAAAGCCCTTTCTTCCACAAATCAATTTTCATTATGGTATTTATCACGACAATGGAAGCATAGACAGTGTCTCCAAGCCAAGCAAAAATAAACACAATAACAACCAACCAATAAACTATCCCAAAAGATGAACTACTTGGTAGGCCATTGTAAGGAATCTGAAATGAGTCTGGGGTGGGGCATGATTTGCAAGTACAGGGTGTTTCTCTTTAGAAGAGACTACAAATGGCAAAATCATTAGAAACATGGCACTTAAAGTTGTCACATGGACTGTGATGCCTATGGCTAAATGGTAAGACTCAGCTTTTTGCAAAGCTTCCCATATAGACCATTACCTTGGGTGTGACCAAAAGATGTAACTAAGTGGGCAGGCTGAATATGAAAGGATGTCAAAGAGGGGGTTAATTTAAACCAGATTCCCAGGAATCTTAAGTGTCATGGAAGAATTCAAAAGAGATAGTATTCTTACCTTGGTTGTTAGAAAGACTGAACAGTATAAATGCCCAAGCCAAGGAAACTTACTGGGCAGTCAGGGTTACCTTTTCTCTTACTGCTTATCAGACACTCCTAAGAACAACAAAGTCATAACATCACTGGCAGAACAGTTAAGATTGAGATGTCTCATATGCATGGGCATGAGTAATAAGCTATATGGAAAATGTTTAAGAACCATAGGGTAAAGTAACCTTATGGCCTTCTGTATGCATAGGGTATCAGAGGTCATTTACACTAAATCACTGCCCACACATTATTAAATGAGCCATTTGTTTTCTACGTCTCTCTAATACTGTGGTTTAGGATAATATTCTATATAAATATACCCCTAATCAAGAAGCTTTTCGCAACTGATAGCTGATGGGAGAAGGAAAATAGATTTCTGGAAAAACACTAGGTATTTTAACGAGACTTTTGGGGAAGCCCAGGCTTAGGAGTAGTTAACAAACACAAAATGGAATCTTTCTGTATGCTATTTGATCTAATGTTCATATTTTTGCTTTTTACAAATGTTTCTTTGTATATTTATATTTCTTAGCCTTGTTGTTTCTTTAAATAAAGTTAAGTTTGGTGAGGTCAAAGTGTTGGATGATGTAGGATGGACTGAAAGAAGAGTATGACTAGGACCAAAATATAGTCTCCATTTATCTAGAATTGTTGAGAAGCCTCATATGACAGTGTAATCAATGCTCAAATTATAAGTTGGGTGTTTCCAAGTTCCTGGCCAAGAATGAACTCAAAACTGAAATAAAAACACACAAATTTTACAATACCAGGAGAATTTCATTCAAAACAAAAAGAACAAATCAGAAATATACTATCAAGACTGACAGTGGATGGGCACAGTAAATAGCTTGATGATTAAGAATACTTTTTTTTCCTTGCTGATGACCTGGTACCCACATGATAGTTTTCAACTGTTCATGCTTCCAGTTCAAGGAGATCTGACAAGCTCTTATGACCTCAGAGAGGCACTGGATGCAAACATTGTATACTTTATATGTATGGGTGTTTTCGATATATATATATATATATATATATATATATATATATATATAATATTTTATATTTTATTTATATTATATTTATTTAATATATATATATATTATACTTTATGTGTATGGGTGTTTTGCCTATAAAATAAAATTGGTAATTGGTAAATCTTACAATGAAAAAAGACTATCAGTGGGCAGCATGAGTAAAATCAAGGGCCCTGGTTGTTGTTTCTTTTATGGGATTCATGAGAAGAAATGGTTACTCTGTTTGGACTGACAGGCTTGGATTGTGCAGTACCATGTTCCCTGAGCATATTTCTTCTCATAATGGTTCTGATTTTAATCATATGATCACCCAATTATGCCTAAGCATATGATGGTCAAAAGGCAATTACCCTAGATGATAACTTAAAGATACAGTTTTGCCTTATTGCACCCCAAGCCAATTTAGGCCACATTGTCCCATTGACAATATTTAGGGCACTGTCATGGGATTACTAAAAGAATAATATCTTCTAAGTTTGAAATACATAATCTCATGACCTTAATAGCCTTTAGAGTTCCTAAAAATTTTGACTCTAGTATTTTATTTGCCTTATATGTGTCTTGGAACCTGTCTTTCACAGGTTTGAATATTCTTTCCTTATCCTATAGTTTTGACAACTTAACATAATGAGATCCAAGTGTTTTACTAGGATAACCAGTGGCCAGAATCAGTTTTCTCTCTTTGTATTTTTATCCACTCTTCTTGGTAACACACAATCAGACAAGATGCAGGTAAGACCAGTATAGTAGTCCATGTAGAAACAAAGTGAGTCAGTGTTGTGTGAATTTACACAGCTCCTTTTGCAAAAGGAAAATCCTAATGATGTGCCTTTCTAGTTAGTGATGGTTTAGCTAAGAAAATGCAATTCTCTGTATAATTTACTATATATTAAACAATTAAAATATTTCACAACGTATACTAAGGCCACTCGACTCCTTACTGCCTATTATTTTACTGATCTCATTTTAGTGTTTTCTGTTTGTTTATTTCTTTTTGTTTGTTTGGTTTGGTTTTTCGAGACAGGGTTCATCTATGTAGCCCTAGTGTCCTGGAACTCACTCTGTAGACCAGGCTGGCCTCGAACTCAGAAATCCACCTGCCTCTGCCTCCCAAGTGCTGGGATTAAAGGCATATGCCACCACACCCGGCTGTTTGTTTATTTCTTTCTTTCCTTTTTTCTTTCTTTTTTTTTGACAGAGACTCACTCTATAGGTTAGTCTGGCCTTGAACTCACTATATAGCCCAGGATGTCCTTAAATTAATATTAAGCCTTCTGAATTCTTAGTTTATAATCCTGCAGCCCCCACCCAGCTCTCACATATTAAATAATGTGTATTACAAATGAAGTGAAAACTGGAATTACTTTTACGTTGGATGAACTTATTTTGAGTTTCATTTTTATCCCTGTAACCTGAGGTAGCATTATGGGATCATTTTCATTCTGATTAAAGACTGTCTTATGCTTTTACAATTTTGGCACAAGGGTGAATACTCTAATTTTTTCTGAAATTATCCATATTTCAATTACATAAAAATTGGATCGGTTTCTGCAGGCCTGATAGATAGGAGCTATGATTAATTATCCTGCAAGTGGGAGGTTTAAGAGATTTTGAAGACAGGGCTTTCAATGGAGAGACTTCAGATGTACAGTACAAAGCATAAACCTTGATCTTACAGGATTCTGAGCGAGAAGGAAAGCTCCGCACAAGACTTAACCTTTTACTAAGAGTGAAAGTGGCTCTGGGGAGGGATGAGGATGAGTCAGGAAGATACTGGATGAGGGTAGAACTTTCCTAGGTTGCCTTAGCCTGTGAAGCAGGGGAACATGGCTTGTGTGAAGGTACAGTGGGCAAGAGGGCACGTGGAGTCATCACAAGTGTTGACTCTTGAAAACAAAAAGCTGTGGGAGGAGCATGGATAAGTGTCTTCAGATCTGTAGCATTTTGTCCCTTAAAGCAGCAGTGTCTGTAAAGTGTGTAAACTAACACTTTCTCTTTTGTTTTTTGATGCTATGCTTTGAATTCTGAATTGAAATGCATTGTTTCTATTGAGCTCCACTCAATATATTTTAATATATATGAAATATGTTTTATATATGCATATATAAACATATACATGCATATATACACATATACATGCATATATATATATACATATATATATATATATGTTGTAGTATGATCATTTGATTCCATACAATAACATTGTGTTTATTCTGTCTCATCATCTGTGCCATTGCTTATTGGTACTCAAGTTATAATACATATGTTGAGCCCTGTAGCCTTGTCATTTTGGGCCTTAATTCTGACTTAGAATCATCTTTTATTCCATTGTTAATGTGCCAGAATATTCTACCAGCTGGACCTCCTATAATTACTTGTGGTCAGAAGTATTTAACACATTACTAAACCTATGTCTTGTATTCTTGTTTTTTATTTAGGAGACTTTTATTTGATAACTTCACTTCATCCGTTATAAAGGTTAAAACCTTCTTTGGAATGACTGATCATTCCTTTTATTGTTTACAAGCATAATTTAGAGACATTTCTAAAGGTTAGAATGACTGGATCTTATATACCTCATATTCCATTGTTTGTTTTCTTCTCTTTCATTCTTAGTTATTTGCTTTGAAGTTTTGAATATTTATGATTTTCAATTTCTGATTATTTAAGTTACATTTTAAATTGAAACTTATTTTAAAAATATGTTATTTTTAAGTTTAATTTAAAATTTAAATTTTTATTTTAAAATAAAAAGATATTTTAAAGTTCAAAGTGATATCGCTTATATATTGATATATTCTGAGAACATTTTCTCCTGATCACTGAATACATAAGGATTCAAATTTTTGTTTTGCTCCAGTCCAGACCTGAACCAAGGGCTGAGCTTATTTGAAGCAAGGAAACAGATTTGCTGTAGGGGTCTTTTCTGGTGGTTGCCTGGCCCACAGTGGTAAACATCCATCGTAGATCTCCATCAGCAGGCCGGACTTAGTATTTACCTGTTCAGTATGTACTATGAGTCCTCTTTCTTTCCAAAATGATGGGGATAGCAGTAAAAAAATAGAATTGACTTAGCCTCAGTTTTTTACAGAAATTAAAGGGTGAAATGAACAAATTCCAAATACACAGACACAAAATGTAATTTAGTATGGGAATATAATATTTTTGTACTGAAATTTTTTAAAAGGATGTAAGAAGGAGAAATAGAGATGTGCATTTTGATAAAAAGGTAGTGGGGGGAGACTTCTCTTTGTGGGAATGACCTGTGTTATGGTTGGTATTTAATCCTTTTAGAGATGCAACTATTAGAGGCAAAGATGGGAAAGTAGAATTAAAAAAAAAAATGACAGTATTTACGTTTGTTTGGAGGTCATCAAAATGTACAATTTTATGAAGTAAAGCTACAAGGCTGATAGCAACAGGAAAAAAGTAAGACAGGCTTAGAGTACATAGTGCAGGAGTACTGTTAGGTAGCTGCAAGGGAGACATGAAGTCAAAGCTTGGGGAAAGTTAGAAAAGAGCAATAAAGCACAGCTTGGGATTTAATGTGTATGTCTTCAGCAGTTTTACTGATGATAGTTTGACCAGGTCCACTGCAGTTCACAAGGAACTTCTGAGTATAATATTGCAGTACTATAAGGAAAAGTTAGAGTTGGCTCAGCCAATGACAATGACATGGAAGTGAGTTCCATCTCCCTGTAAGGCTTACCAGGTCAGTTTTTTGGTAGAGTGTAAATAGGTTGGAGACAAAGGAAAGTGAGAACTAATTTCAGAATATTTGCTAGAAAAAATTACAAGGAAGGTGGTATGGAAACTGTGAGTTAGTTATATGGAAAACTGTGGGTTTAGCTTAGTTTTATAAATTTGAAAATTTTATGGAAAAGATGTAGGATAAGTAATATTAGATTCCAAATCCAAAGCTAGCACTGATGTTAGAGTTGTAGCTGTGAATAGATGCTTTATACACACACGTGTGTGTGTGTGTGTGTGCATAAAGAATTGAATAAATTTCATAATATTAATGTAATTAATGTAAGAAGGAATATATTGAATAAAATGCAGAGATTTCGTAAGGACAATTTTCATAAGATGGAAGCCAAAGGAAAATCAGAAAGATGTGTTATCTTGGATTATAAGATCATTATTTCAGGGAAATATTACTAAGAAATTAAGCAAGGCACAAAAGATCAATCGAGCATTATTTTCTTCCTCTTTTTACCTATGCATGGCTAAAACTGGAGAAAGCAAAGATGTCTAGTGCTTCAGAAATATATTCTATTAGTAACAGGTTAGCCATTACACAGTTACTACACAAATGACAATTGATTTATTTGAAATTTTCCACAAGGAGGGGCAACAGTGCTAACATAACTAAGATCTGGATATGTGGGACAGATAATTTTTTTCTAAATGATGTTCAAGCTGATACACAAAGCACAACTATGGCTTAATAGTAAATGAAAGGGGGAAAAGAAACAATGGGAGAAATGTCTATGGTGAAATATTTATGCCAAGAAATGGTGTTGAACACTGAATGACAGTGTAGATATAGAATAGACTGTGAGGAGAAAGCATTAAAGCATTAATGAAGACCAACATATATGTAGTTCACTTATTTAATTTTCTTCTTCTTACGGTTAAAACTCCTTTTAATTTTATATTTTTCTTTCTTTATTTTTATTTAATTATTTATTTACACTCAAGATTTTATTTTTCTCCTGGTCCATCCTCCAACTGTTTGACAGTCCATACCTCCTCTCCATAAGGATGTCCCACGCACCTACCTACCCCCTAACCCACCAGACCTAGGGCCTCCAGAATCTTGAAAGTTAGGTGTATGTTCTTTGACTGAAACCAGACCAGGTAGTCCTCTGCTGTATATGTGTTGGGGACCTTATATCAACTGGTGTATGCTGCCTGGTTGGTGGACCAGTGTTTGAGAGATCTCAGGAGTCCAGGTTAATTGAGACTGCTGGTCCTCTTATACCCCATCTTCTTCCAGCTTTTCCCTAATTCAAACACAGGGGTGAGCAACTTCTCTCTATTGGTTGGGAGCAAATATCTACACCTGACTCTTTTAGGTGCTTGTTGAGTCTTTGGAGGACAGTCATGCTAGGTCCCTTTTTGTGAGCTCTCTATGGCCTCAGTAATAGTGTCAGGCCTTGGGAACCTCCCCTTGAGCTGGATCCCACTTTGGGCCTGTCACTGGACCTTCCTTTCCTCATGACCCTCTCCATTTCCATCCCTGCAGTTCTTTCAGACAGGAACAGTCATGGGTCATAGTTTTGGCTATGGGATAGCAACCCCATTTCTCACTTGATGCCCTGTCTTTCTGCTGGAGGTGGGCTCTGCAAATTCCCTCTCCCTACTGTAGGGCTTTTCATCTAGTGTCCCTCCCTTTGAGTTCTGTGAGTCTCTCACCTCTCAGGTCTCTGGTACAATATGGAGAGTTACATTACAAAGTTTCTCATCACTGAAGACAATAGGTCCTTAAATGAGAGTTCAAAGAACAGAACAAACAGGGTCCGGGTTGCTATTTTAACTGAATCACTTAACTGAAGTACATATTGCCATATAGGAAACTTAGAAAGCAAAGACACCTGAAGAGCACAGAGGCTGACAGTGAGATAGGATGACAGCTGTGGCTATGAAGAAAAGAGTGGACATATTTAAAAACAATTATTTCACATCTTAAAGTGATCCTCTTTGGACTTCCGGTATGAATTAAAACACAGCCTTATTATATTTTAATGGACATGTCATGAGAGAAAGTATATGTTCAGAGATATAAGTAACTTTTAATATCAACTTCTTTCAATAATTTCTTCCTGGGCAAAGCATTTTTAAAAACAATAAACATAACATTTAATGATAATAGGTTTTCACAGTTTTTTCCATAAGTATGACTTTGAGATTCAATATTATATTTCAGTAACAGAAGGATACATAGGAAAATTACAGCACTCTTATTGAGTATTATAAGTCATCAGATACTACAGTCAGAGATTTTCTTTCCCTTAGCTTATTAAGTGAGGTGTGTGGTATTAATAGGCCATTTCTTGTCAAATAAACTGAGATTAGAGAGTTTTAGTACATTATCAAGTCTCACTGATACAAAATAAGATGGCCATGCTTTAAAGATCGCTTAAGATGCTCCCTGACAGAGCAGAGGGGCATCACCAGATACTGAGATATCCTGAGTTTAAGATCTCTGGAGGCACAAACTGCCTGGGGTCTGCCTGCGCCCAGGATCTGGGCAAATCTGCAGTTCATCTGTATGCCAGCTGGTCATGGGTCCTGTGTTCTATGAGGTGATCAGCATTTGGAGTGACTCCTGATTCCAATTTTGCTCCCTGACAGAGCAGAGGGGCATCACCAGGTACTGAAATATCCCAAGTTTAAGATCTCTG
This sequence comes from Apodemus sylvaticus, assembly GCF_947179515.1. Classification (NCBI taxonomy): domain Eukaryota; kingdom Metazoa; phylum Chordata; class Mammalia; order Rodentia; family Muridae; genus Apodemus; species Apodemus sylvaticus. The sequence goes on along the minus strand of NC_067484.1, from coordinate 45,908,358 downwards.
GGGGTTCAAACCGCCAGGGGTCTGCGTGCACCCAGGATCTGGGCAGAGCAGTGGTTTGTCTGTGTGCCAGCTGGTCATGGGTCTCGTGCCCTACATGGTGTTCAGCATTTGGAGTGACTCCACGTTGCCATCTTCGCTCCATGACGGAGCAGACAGGGAGCACCAGGTTCACTGAGACAACCCAAGTATAACAATGCTTAGGGCAAGACACAGCAGGGCTCCAATGGCACTCAAGAGGTGGGCAGCACATCAGCAATCTGTGCCAGGGGAAACCCAGTCACCCAGTGTTGCGAAAATAGCCTTACAGATTCACAGGAGGTTGAAGCACCAGCCAGTGACAAGACTAACACCAGAGAGAACTAGATGGCAAAAGGCAAATGTAGGAATGTTACTAACAGAAATCAAGGCAATATGGCAACATCTGAATCCAACTCTCCAACAACAGCAAGTCCTGGATACCCCAACACACCAGAAAAACAAGATTTGGATTTAAAAATCACTGGTCATGATGCTGTTGGAGGAACACAAAAGGGCATAAAAAAAAATCTCTTAAAGAAATTCAGGAGAAAATGGATCAAAAGTTAGAAACCCTTACAAGGGAAACACAAAAATCATTTAAAGAAATTCAGGAGAATATGGGTCAAAAGATAGAAGGCAATAAGGAGAAATGCAAAAATCACTTAAAGAAATGCAGGAGTACTTCGGTCAACAGGAAGAAGTCATGTAAGAGAAAACACAAAATCTCTTAAAGAAATACAGGAAAACACAAACAAGCAAGTGAAGGAGTTGAACAAAACCACCCAGGATCTAAAAACAGAAGTAGAAACAACTAAGAAATCGCAAAGTGAGGCAAACCTTGGGAAGAAATCAGGGGTTATAGATGCAAATATCAACAACAGAATACAAGAGATAGAAGAATCTCAGATGCCGAAGACACCATAGAAATCATGGACTCAACAGTCAAAGAAAATACAAAATGCAAAAAGCTTGTAACCGAAAACATCCTGGAAATCCAGGACAGAATGAGAAGAGCAAACCTAAGAAAAATAGGCATAGATGAGAGTGAAGATTTACAACTTAAAGAGCCAGCAAATATCTTCAACAAAATTATGGAAGAAAACTTTCCTAACCTAAAGAGAGAGAGGCCCATGAATATACAAGAAGCCTACAGAACTCCAAACAGACTGGACCAGAGCAGAAATACCTGCCATCACATAATAATCAAAACCCCAAATGTACTAAACAAAAAAAAAAGAACATTAAAGGCAGTAAGAGAAAAAGGCCAAGTAACATATAAAGGCAGACCTATCAGAATCACACCAGACTTCTCACCAGAGACAACGAAAGCTAGAAGATCCTGGGCAGATCTCATGCACACTCTAAGAGAACACACATACCAGCCAAGACTACTCTACCCAGCAAAACTCTCAATTACTATAGATGGAGAAACCAAGATATTCCATGACAAATCTAAATATACACAATATCTTTCCACAAACCTAGCCCTACAAAGGATAATAGGGGGAAAACACCAATACAAGGAATGAAACTAAACCTTGGAAAAAGCAAGAGGGTAACCTTCTTTCATCAAACCCAAAAGAAGATAACCACTCAAATATAAAATTAACATAAAAAATGACAGGAAGCAATAATCAATATTCCTTAATATCTCTTACCATCAATGGTCTCAATTCCCAAATAAAATGACATAGACTAACAGACTGGATATACATAAACAGGACACTGTATTTTGCTACACACTGGAAACACACCTCAGTGTCAAAGACAAAAACTACCTTAGAGTAAAAGGCTGGAAGACAATTCTACAAGCAAACTATCTCAGGAAACAAGCCAGAGTAGATATTCTAATATCAGATAAAATTGACTTTCAACCTAAAGTCATCAAAAGAGACACGGAAGGACACTTCTTGCTGGTCAAAGGAAAAATCCACCAAGAAGAACCCTCAATTCTGAACATCTATGCTCCAAATGCAAGGGCACCCTCATTCATAAAAGAAACTTTGCTAAAGATCAAAGCACACATTGCACCTAACACAATAATTGTGGGTGACTTCTACGCCCCACTCTCATCAATGGACCTATCAGGAAAACAGAAACTAAAAAGGGATATAATGAAACTAATTGAAGCTTTGCACCAATTGGATTTAACAGAGATATATAGAACATTTCATCCTAAAGCAAAAGAATATACCTTTTTCTCAGCATCTCATGGTACCTTCTCCAAAATCGATCATATAATTGGTTACAAGACAGACCTCAACAAATATAAGATCAAAATAATCCCACGCTTCCTATCAGATCACTATGGAGTAAAAATGGTCTTCAATAGCAACAAAAACAACAGAAAGCCCACATACACATACCTTGATCAAGGAAGAAATAAAGAACGAAATCAAAGACTTAGAATTTAATGAAAATGAAGGCACAACATACCCAAAACTATGGGACACAATGAAAACAGTGATAAGAGGAAAACTCATAGCCCTGAGTGCCTCCAAAAAGAAAATGGAGACAACATGCACTAGAAGGTTAATGGCACAACTGAAAGCCCTGGAACAAAAAGAAGTTAATTCACCCAGGAGGAGAAGAAGACAGGAAATCATCAAACTCAGGGCTGAAATCAATCAAGTAGAAACAAAGAGAACCATACAAAGAATCAATAAAACCAGGAGCTGGTTCTTTGACAAAATCAACAAGATAGATAAATCCTTAGTTAGACTAACCAAAGGGCACAGAGACAGTATTCAAATTAACAAAACTAGAAATGAAAGGGAGATATAACAATAGAAGCAGAACATTAAAAAAAATCATCAGATTCTATTAGAAAAGGCTGTACTAAAAACAACAAGAAAATTTAGAGGAAATGGACATTATCTTATACAGATACCAAATACCAAAATTAAATCAGGATCAAATAGATCATCTAAACAGTCCCATAACAGCTAAAGAAATAGAAGGTGTCATAGAAAGCCTTCCAACCAATAAATAAATAAATAAATAAATAAAACAAAAACAAAAAGCACAGGACCAGATGGTTTTAGTAAAAAATTCTATCAAACCTTCAATGAAGACTTAACACTAATACTCTTCAAACTATTCCACAAAATACAAATAGAAGGAACACTACCCAACTTGTTCTAAGAAGCCACAATTACGCTGATACCAAAACCACACAAAGATCCAGCAAAGAAAGAGAACTTCAGGCCAATTTCCCTTATGAATATCAATGCAAAAATACTCAATAAAATTCTTGCCCACCGAATCCAAGAATACATTGAAACAATCATCCACCATCATCAAGTAGACTTAATCCCAGGGATGCAGGGATGGTTCAATATACAGAAATCCAACAATGCAATCCACTACATAAACAAACTCAAAGAAAAAAGCACATGGTCATTTCATTAGATGCTGAAAAAGCATTTGACAAAATTGAGCATCCTTTCATGCTAACAGTCTTGGAAAGAACAGGAATTCAAGGTCCATACCTAAACACAGTAAAAGCAATATACAGCAAACCAGTAGCCAACATCAAACTAAATGAAGAGAAACTTGAAGCAATTCCACTAATGCAAGAAGGACACATGCTCCACTATGTTCATAGCAGCCTTACTTATAATAGACAAAAGGTGGAAAGAACCCAGATGACCCTCAAAGGAGGAATGGATACAAAAAATGTGGTACATTTACACAATGGAATACTACTCAACAATTAAAAACAATGAATTCATGAAATTCTTAGGTAAATGCTTGGAACTGGAAAATATCATCCCAAGTTTGCTAACCCAATCACAAAACAATACATATGGAATGCAATCACTGATAAGTGGATATTAATTAGCCCAGAATCTCTGAATTCTCAAGACACAATTAGCATATCAAATGATACCAAAGAAGAGGGCAAGAGAGGGCCCTGGTTCTGAAAAGACTTGATCCAGCATTGTAGTGGAGTACCAGGACAGATAAATGGGAGGGGGATGATTGGGAAATGGGTGGAGGGAAGAGGGCTTATGAGACCTGGGGAGGGGGAAACTGGGAAAGGGGAAAGCATTTGGAATGTAAACAAAGAATATAGAAAATAAAAAAAAATTTAAAAATTAAAAAAATAAATGGTGTTTTGAACCACTGATTCCCACTGTTTCCAATGTAGGTACATTCTTAATGAAAATAACCAAAATTTTCTCATCAACCCTTAAACTTCCATCCTGTTCAGATAATATGCTTTAACCTGTTTCCTGATCCACTTGACCTTTGTTGTCACATAGGAACATAAAACCTAATACGTTCGACAAGGTAGTTCCTTTGGATTTCTTGTAAGAAACTATCGATGTAAAGAAATGCATAAACATTTGAGAAATTTAGGAAAGAGTTTCCTTGATTCACATTTCACTTTTGAGAAAAATTTAGCCCATATAATTTGTAACCTGTCCCTGAAGGACAAAGAAAAATCTTATTAAGCCAAATGAAAGCCAAATTGTGAAGATGAGAGTCTGAGATAGGTTATTTCCAAAAAGTAAAATAAATGTGCATGTAAAAAAGTGAACATTGAGACCACACTTTGGAAATAAGATATTAAAACGAAATTCATATGAATATCCTTTATCTATGAACAATGAATTTTATTTAACGTTGACTACAGAGCAATACATCAAACAGACTCCATGGTGGAGTTCAATGTAGAAACTTATCATTGCCTGTGAGAGAGTAACAAGAACAAACAGGAAAAGACCTGTTGTCATGATAAAAGCATGTTCTGAAAGAAAGAAAAACTAGATTCTATGAGAACAGAAAAAAAGAGGACAGAGCTCAGAGATCTGATTTTCTACATGAAATGTAAGAGCTGGAGGAATCAAGACTTAAGAAATTTAAAACAGTGTAAATACACTATAAATACTTCAGCAAAGAAAGATGAGATTTGAAGGCATTTTCATTAAAAAATAAAATGTCTTCCTTTGTTAAAAAAAAAAAAAAAAAACTGGCTCCTGGCCATTATAAGATTGTTCTGCACATCAGGGAAATCAAAATTAGTAACGTTATTTGAAAAGTGCTGCTTTAATTATAATTGTACTTATAATAACCAATTTTCATCTGAGATGATGTTACATTTTAATTATAAATATTATGAAGTCCCAGACCCCTTTCATGAAGTTTTATGATAAAATGAACAAGAACTGTTGTCATGCTGAACATTGAGTCACTGATAGAATGTAGAATATATTTCCTTTAAAAATACATGAAACAGATTATCAAAGAAATAATTTTGAGGATGAAAGCAACTTCAATAAGTGAATGAGAAGGCAGATGTTTCTGTATGAACCAAATTTTAATGGGACAACATTATGCTGTTGGGAGAATGTGGTATCCCATCTCAAGAAAATACTCATCCTTTTAGTCCTGACCCTGCCAGCACTCAACAGCAAACAATCGTTTTCCCCTTTCCTTTATCCTCATCAGTCATTTTTTTATCTTCATGAGTTTATACTTTTTATGCCTCATGCAATTGAAAGCTGTCAAGCTCTGTACCCCATTTTAATAGGGTTATTTGGTTCTCTGGAGTCAAACTTCTTGAGTTCTTTGTATATATTGAATATTAGTCCTCTCTCAGTTGTAGGGTTGCTAAAGATCTTTTCCAAATCTGTCAGTTGCCATTTTGAACTATTGAGAGTGTCTTTTGCCTTACAAAAGCCATGTAGCTTTATGAGGTCCCATTTGTCAATTCATGATCTTAGAGCGTAAGTTATTGGTGTTCTGTTCAGAAAAATTTCCCAAGATACAATTCATAGAACACATGAAGCTCAAAAGGAAGGAAGATCAAAGTGCGAATCCTTCGGTCCTTCTTAAAAGGGGGAACAAAATACCCACGGGATGAGAAACAAAGAGAAAATGTGGAACAGAGCCTGAAGGAAAGATCATCCAGAGACTACCCCACCTAGGGAATCTATCCCATATAAAGTCACCAAATGCATACACTATTGTGGATGGCAGCAAGTACTTGCTGACAGGAGCCTGATATAGCTGTCTCCTGAGGGGCTTTGCCAGTTCCTGACAAATACAGAGATGGATGCTCCCAGCCAGCCATTGGACTAAGCATAGGGTGTCCAATTGAGGAGCTAGAGAAGGGACCCAAGGAGCTGAAAGGGTTTGCAGCCCCATAGGAGGAACAACAATATGAATGAACCAGTACCTCCAGAACTCCCACTAAGCAACCAACCTAAGAGTACACATGGAGGGACCCAAGGCTCCAGCTGCATAAATAGCAGAGGATGGCCTTGTGGTCATCAATGGACAGAGAGAGACCCTTGATCCTGTAAAGACTCAATGCCCCAGAGGAGGGGAATGACAGGACAGGGAAGCAGGAGTGGGTGGATTTGTGAGCATGGGGATGGTTGAGGGGATAGGATTTTTTTCAGAAGAGAAATGAGGAAAGGGAATAATATTTGAAATGTAACTAAAGAAAATATCTAATTAAAAAAATAAAAAGAAGTAATCTGTCAATATTTCTCCTTTGGTGGCCTGATGGACATTAAGATAGAGTATGAACAATAACTTTTTATAAGAAAGTATGTTCAGTATTAAGGAAGGTAACCTGATTTTTAAAAATATTTGAAAAATTCTACTCATGTGTGTGTGCATACATGTTTTCATACATGTATGTCATGTGTATTTGCTTTCAGAGGCATAAAATTTCATCACACACTGGTGTTACAGAACAATGTAACTATATCTGATATCTCTGGGTATCCATGAAATAAGAAGGTTGGGGAGGACTGAACTATTACATTCCTAAACATAGTTGAATGTAACAGATGACAATATGCTACCTACACTTTATTTTAAAAACTAATAATAATAAAATTGCAACAAGATAGCATGGATGCCAAAAATCTCAGTTGATGACAGTAGATCAACTAGACTCAAAGCTTCTGAGAGCACAAAACCTCAGGGAGAAGGCTGGGTGGCCTCTGACACTGTGTTTTAAGACTCCCTTGGTAGGTGAGCACAGAGCTGGAGCAATGCCAAGGGGTAATAGCTCAGATCCGCTCCTAGTCTCCCCATCAAAACCCTGGGAAGCGGCATTATAAGTCCTGATTAAAGCTTCTAATTTCAAGCAGAATTTTGTGATTTGTCTCCAGATTAAATGTGAAGATGAGAAACTCCAGCCAGGCTTGTAGCATGTGTGTAGGAGGGGGCGGGGGGATGCCTATTGTCATTCTAACAAGACATACATGGAAAGCTTGGGGAAATTAATAAATGCCTAAAGAAAAACATTTCATCAGTTTCCTGCCCGTATAAGAAAAAAATTAGGTCTGTAATAGAGAGGCAAAGTTTTTATATAGACAACAATAGAAGCATCTTGGCACAAAGTAAAATAAAATGACTTACCGTGAGGATAAGGATCGGCTGCTCTTCCTAGTAAGAACCACATCTGGGTTAAAAATATCTTCAAATATTGTTTTTTCTCAAAGCTTTTTGCTTGAGGAACCCTGAAAATAATGAAAAGCATTCCTTGTGAGAATCAAGGAGTATATATTGGATAAATAATTCTACTTGTGAGCCAAAAAGTTTTATCAATAGTTCACTAACCTATCTATTTTTAATCATCTAAAGGCATGCAACAAAAGCTGTTAAAATGGTGTTCACTTTTAATCACTTTAATATTAGGAATCCCAAGCCAACTATCAATATAAAAAAAGCAATTAAGAGTCTCAATATTCCTATATTTGGGGAATAATGGGTACAGAAAATGTGGTTCATTTACACAGTGGAATACACCCCACAGCCAAAAACCATGACCCAGAATTGTTTCTGGCCAAAAGAACTGCAGGGATGAAAATGGAGATGAGACTGAGGGAACAGAGGTTCAGTGACCAGTCCAATTGGGACTCATCTTAAGAGGAGAATCCAAGGCCTGACACTATATACTGATGTTATGGTGTGATTACAGACTGGAGCCTAGCATGGCTGCCCCCAGAGAGTCCCAACAAGCAGCTGACTGAGACAGTAACAGATGCTTACGCCCAAACCAATGGTCTTAAGTCAGGGACCTCTGTGGTTTAATTAAGGAAAGGCTGGAAGAAGTTGAGGAGGAGGGCAACCCCATAGGAAGACCAGCAGTCTCAACAAACCTGGACTCCCAGATCTCTCAGACACTGAGCCACCAACCAGGCAGCTGGCATGGTCTGGTCTGAGGCCCGAACACATATACATATAGCAGAGGACTGCCTATGTATCTTCATTGAGAGAAGATAAACTTAATCCTTGAGAAACTTTAATCCCCAGGTAATGAGAAAGCATGGTAAGGTATGGGAGTTTATGAGAAGTGGTAGGGACATTGGAGACAGGGGAATAGGAATGGGATGAGGAAATGTGAAAAAGAAAACAGGAGGAGGATAATGACCGGCCTACAAAAACGTTAAAGATAATAAAAAAGAAAGGAAAAAGAAAGCTAAAAAAAAGAAAAAGAATCTCAATATACCTATATTTGAAAAGATAACCCAAAAAAGATCATTTGGAAATTTTCTTTTTTAAAATCTTTAAAACACTTTTTCAAATAATATATTTGGGTCATATTCTTTATGTTCTCCCCTCTCACCTCTAGATACACCTTCCCTAATGGATAACTTCATATTCCACTTCTCTCTTAACAAACGGAAACAAAAACAAGACCAAAATGCAGTAAACATACAAAGAAACAAACTACAGAGTCAATTTTGTGTTGGCCAACTGTTCCTGGGCATTGACCTGTACTGGGGTGTGTGATGTACACAGTGTCATTCTGTTGGAAAAAAAATGAGTTTCTGCCCCCTGTTAGTTCTCAGTTGGAAAGAGCTTCTTGGTTACAGGTGGGATTTGAGCCAACTTTCTCCATGCTGGGATTTTGGCTGGTTTTAATTAATGTAGGTTTTATGCGTGCTGCCATAGTCTCTGAGTTTATATGCTCACCAGTCGTATTGTATCTGGAAAATACTATTTCCCTGGATTTGTCCACTATTATAATCTTTCCACTTCCTCTTTGCATACATCCTTTAACTTCTTTTGAAAAACTTTAAACATTTTTTCATACAGTGCATTTTGGTAATATTCCTTCCTTTCTCCCAACGTTTCCAAAGATACCCCTCCCCTACATATTCAACTTCATATTCCATTTCTCTCTTAACAACAGAAGACAAAACCAAGACCAGAAATATACTGAAACTCAAACAAACAAGCAAAACCATAGGGGACATATTGAATTGGACAACTATATCACCAAGAGGTGTAATGCAAGCATCCCATTTACAGGTGAGTGATCTAAAATCCTTCAATGTCTGCACATTATATGGTTGTGGTTCTTTGTACTAGTAATCATCATCTACTGCCCAAAAAACTTCACACGTCCATATTCAGGGATATAGCAATGTGTCAATAGGAATCATATTGCTATTTTATTTAGTAGATTAATTTTAGTAGATATTGCCCTATAACCCATGATCTACCTAGTTTCAGATTATTGTCATCATTAAAAGTTCCATCTCATGGTCTGGGACTTAAATTCTAATAAAAAGGTTATCTGGTAACTCTCATAACATTTGTGTCACTATTGCACACTATTGCATAAATGTTGGTATTATAGCTGGCAGAGTTCAGAGCTGGGTGACATTCGTGATTATTTTCTCCTGCTGTAAAAGGTACACAATCTTCTAACACTGTGAGTGTGCATCTATATGGTAAACCTTTTAGTCAAGCAGCAGTTTGAGTTTTCCATGTTTGATAGCAATAGAATCTTGCCATTAGGTTGTAGATGCTTGCCAATAGCATTGGCCATAACCTGTAATGTTTGCAGCTGGTTTAAGGAAATCCTTTGGGAATGACACAAAAATATGTAATCCATTATCAAAGTGAGTTTATTTTAGTAGCATATAATGTCTAATTGGGACATTTTTCCTCCCATGATATTCTAACTCCATGTAAACTCCATTCATGTAAGTATGTATTTTAGGTAGTTTGGACTATAGACGGTGTCCATTGAGGCTTTTCAAATGGCCTTTACACTGCTAGTTATCCCTCCTCATACTCTCTGCTCTTTGTTTTTCCCTCACCATCTCCATTTAATATTCCTATTCTAATATACCCTTTGTGAAGCTATATTCCATTTCTTCTTCTTTGGAAGATTTCCCCCTCTCTACTGGCTTATTAATATCTATCTAACCTTTTGGGATTTACATACACATATAATTGAAAATGCACAAAGTTTGCTTTTGGAGTCTGGTTTCCCTCACTTGGAATTATTGTCACTAGTTCTATCTGACCTACAAATTTTGTCATTTCATTTTTAAGGGTCTAAATAATATAATATTCCATTGAGTAAATAAAACACAATTTTATTATCCACTCCTCAGTGGATGGACATCTACACTGTTCCATTTCTGGCTATTATGAACATGTCAACAACAAAAATAGGTGGGCAGGTATCTCTGTAATAAGACAGTGTGACGAGAATTATTTGTTGCTGTAGAGAGAGTCAAGGAAGAATTTAATTCTTCCTTGTTTTCCAAGATATCTCAAGGCTATAGGAAATCCATATTAGTAAAAACCTTCTCCAGGAATTATCATGAAGTGGTAAAAATCTTCAAATTATCTGATGTAGAACTAAACAAATGAATAATTTAGAATCCCAAGGAATGCTCAGAAAGTTCGTTCAGCAGACAAGCGATTGTTTCAAAGGGTTTTCTACCTGGAACCCATATTGCAAAAGACAACTTCTCTAAGCTGTCTTCTGTCCTGTCTTGTAAGAAATGCACTCCTACAAGTATTTTGTTGTAGATGAGATTAGAAGAGGGGATGGTGTCTGCTAAAATACTCTAGTTATCAATAGGGAGGAAGGATGAAGTGTGATACTAAACTTCCCTCATGTGGTATCCAGAGTGTCCTAGGTAAGGTATTATCACTGTGAATAAACAGTGTGACCAAACGCAAGTTGGAAAGAACAGGGTTTATTTGTCTTATATTTCTGAACATAGTCACTCACCAAAGAAATGCAAGACATGAGCTCAAGCAGGGCAGGGACCTGGAGACAGGAGGAGATACAGCCACCATTGAGAGGTGCTGCTTACTGGCATGCTCACCAGGGCTTGTTCAGTCTGATTTCTTCAGAACAGAGGACCACTAGTTCAGATGTGGCACCACTCTAAATGGGCTAGAACCTCCCTTAATTTATCACTAAGAAAATGCCTTACAGGCTTACCTACACCCTGATATTATGGAGGCATTTTCTCAATTGAGGTTCCATCCTTTCAGATGACCCTAGCTTGGGTCACAATGACATAAAACAAGCCAGAACACAGGATCTACTTAGATGTCATCAGATAAGCTTTGGCAGTGTCTACAAGGTAAAGGATCATGATTTAATATGAAAGATTTCTCTGCTTTTGAAATATTTCTTCAAAATACAATTGTTCAGAAAGAATTAACTCGTAATTAATAAGGCTATTTGGTGTTCTATTTTAGAAAGATAATCAAGAATACTTTTATATTTTGATGGCACTGATTACTCTGCAGCTGGAAATAACAGAGGACACCAAAAACGAAGCACATGGATCTTAATATTTTTTTTCTAAAAACCTATATTTTGGTGTTCAGGAGATGGCTCAGAGCTTAAGAGCAACAACTGCTCTCTCAGGAGAGGCTGATTCAATTCCCATTACTCAAATGACAACTGGAGCTCTTTAACTCCAGTTTTAGGGGATCAGATGCCCTCCTCTGAACACCAAAAATACCAGGAATTTATATAGTAATCAGGCATTCAGACAAAGTACATACATAAATTAAATAAGCAAGTAAATATTTGGAAAAGCTTTATTATGACAAACAAATACAATATAGAATCTGTGATTTTAAAGAGACAGGAGAACACATTTTCTAAATTCAGAGGAAAATAACATTGAAATAAAATTAGTAACTATCTGAAGAATGCTAAGAAAAACTTCTAGTATTTGTTAGGCTGAAAAAAATTAAGGAATATTACAAAATATTTATCATATGTATTTCTTTTCTTTGGTTAGAAGTACCCCTAGATATTTTATATTATTTAAAGCTATTGAAAAACATGTTGTTTCCTTATCTTTAGCCTATATAGGAGGGCTACGTTTTTGTAACCTTGTATCCAGTTTCTCTGAAGGTGTTTATTAGTTATAAGAGCTCCCTGGTAGAAATTTTAGGGTTACTTCTGTGTGCTATCATATCAGCTGCAATAATGATACTTTGACTTCTTCCTTTCCAATTTGTATCCCCCATGATGTCCATCTTATTATCTTATTGCTTGCTATGGCTAAAACTTCAAGTACTATATTGAATAGATATGGAAATAGCGGACAACTTTATTTTGTTCCTGATTTTAGTGGATTTGCTTTGATTTTCTCTTTATCTAATTTGGTATTGGCTGTAAGCTTGCTGTAAATTACCTTTGTTATGTTTAAGTATATCCATGGTATTCCTAATCTCTCTACTACTTCTATTATGAAGGGATTTTGGATTTTGTCAAAGTCCTTTTTTGTATCTAGTGAGATGATCATATGGTTCTTTTTTCAGTTTGTTTATATGTTAGATTGTGTTGAGTGATTTTTATATATTGAACCATCTCTACATCTGGGATAATGCCTACTTGATTATGATACATGATCTTGCTGATGTGACTGCTTTTAACTCACTAATAGTTATAGATTTATTTAACTTGCTTATCTCATCTTAATTGAATATTTGCAAGTGGTTCCTATTCATAAGATTACCTTTTTTTTTTTTTCGATTTTCCAATTTGGTGGAGTACAGGTCTCTATCAAATCTTCCCCCTAGAGCTTAGAGAATCCTGTGGAAGAGGAGGCAACATGTAAAAGTCAGAAGAGTTGGAAGAAATCAAGAGAACAGAGCATATGATTCAATTAAGCAAGATACACAGAGTTCACAGAGACAGAAGCAGCAAGCACAAGTTCTAAATGGGTCTGTACCAGGTTGTATGTATGTATATATATACACACACACAATCTTGGTATTTTATGGGATTCCTGCCAATGAAAACAATTCTGCATCTGACTTTATTGCCTGCTCTCTTGAGACACATCACCTCCTGTCAGGTTGTCACATCCACTTCAATTTTAAGCTTTGTTTCATCTTATTGTATTTTATTTTGCCATCTTAAAGTTATGTAAATTTAATAGTTCAATTTTTAATGTGGTTATTTATGTTTTAAATAATCATTTGGCTTGTTTCATTTCAAAACAATGTTACTTGATAATTTTAAGGAGTAAATGAAAACAGAATTTATGAGCAATTGCTGAAGCATTCATATGTTTTATACTAAAACTAATTATTTGGGGGAATAAAAAATAGTAAATCTGGCCATGTCTGAACTCAGCACTGGAGGATAGGCCCAATTCTGTAGAGATTATATGCCAGGTGCCTAGGGAATACCCAGAGGAGTTGTATCCTCTCAGAGGTGAAAAGGAGGCAGTGTAGGGGTAAGAATTCTGCATGAGGAGAACCAAGATGCAAATAAATAAAATAATAAAGGAACAGTAAGTCTAAAACAAATAAAACAAAAATCTTTTGTCTTCCCACTACTCCCCTCCCAAACATACAAACACAAACATACACAGCAATAACAATAAAATATAGAGTCCATTTTGTGTTATTTGGCTGATTCTGGGCATGGGGTTTCCCAGGAGTGAATTTGATATGCCAAGTAGCACTTCACTGAACAAAACTGACATTTTTGTTTCCCAGGTAATATCAATGCCAAATATCTTGTTAGATATGGATGGAAATTTGATTTGTGTCCACTTTCCATTCTCCATGCTGCAACATTGTCTAGTCTGAACATGGACAGAACTTGTGTGTGCTGCCATGATCTTCTGTGATTTCCTATGTATGCCAGTCCTGTTGTCTGTAAATACTATTCCTTTGGAGTTTTATATAACTTCTGGCTATTGTTCTGTGTAGATCCCTGATTTTTTGAAGGGATGGGTTTGAGAAAGACATTCCATTTAAGGCAAAGAGATCTCAAGTCTCTTACTCTGCACAGTCTCCGGTTGTGAATCTCTGTGTCAATTACAGCCTACTGCTATAAACTTGTCTCATGCAGGTTCTGCAATATTCTGCTCTATGTGTATAGCAATATTTTATTAGTAGTCATCTCATTTCTATGTTATTTTAGCAGAATAATAGTAATAGGTTTTCTCCTAGACCCATGATCCATGTATACTCTCAGGTTCTTGGCTAATTCAGACATGTCATAGATTCTGTCTCACAGAGTGGTTCTTAAATGCAATCAAAAGTGATTGCTCTCATAGACTTTTGGAAACTATTGTACTAGTATTTTTCTTCCAGACAGGTCTGGGTCCTAGTTCCTAGAGTTTGTAGATAGGGAATATTAATGATTGCTTTGTTCCTCTGTATAAACTGATACATTTCTTACAACACCATGAATGCTAATCAGTAGGATACCTATAGATTTCTTTGTTTAATGATATAACTAAATTTTGTTCTGAGGCCTTACCATCAGCTTATAGAGAATAACCAATAGCATTTACAATAGTCTTTGCCATCATCATCATCACCATCATCATCATCACCATCATCATCAATCATCATCATCATCATCATCATCATCATCACCATCATCAATGTGTGTTGGAGGGTGACTTTTACATTTGCTAGTGTAGGTACCTATGAAGCACAGAGGATCTCAATTCCTCTGGTCCCGGAGATCCAAATTGTTGTTGAGACACATGACTGGGGTTCTTGGCTTACTGCAAGTCAGTGTGTATTCTTCATTGATGAATCATCTCCAAACCCCTTTAGATATATGAGGAAAATAAAACACATGATAAATTCAGCAACTCTTTACTAGAACAGTGAGCAAGTACATTGCTGTATTCAAATTTTATTTTTGCTTTTAAAAAGTTTAATAAACTTTTTATGCATATTTACCTTTCTGATGTGTATGTCCAATCTTTGTCTTGTTCTCCAAAGAATTTTTTCTTGATAAATAAACAAATGGAGGATTAAAATGGAAAATATTTTTCAATAGTAGTACCATAAAATTCACAGTAATTAGTTTTACACCTTTACTTGTGATCCATTTTTTTTTTATTTTCTATATTCTTTGTTTACATTCCAAATGATTTTCCCTTTCCTGGTTCCCCCCTCCACGTAAGTCCCATAAGCCCTCGTCACTCTGCCCGTTCTCCATTCAATCCCCTCCTTCTTCTCTGTCCTGGTACTCCCCTAAAATGCTGGATCAAGCCTTTTCAGGCCCAGGGACCTCTCCTTCCTTCTTCTTGGGAATCATTTGATATGTGAATTGTGTCTTGGGTATTCAGAGCTTCTGGGCTAATATCCACTTATCAGTGACTGCATTCCATGTGTGTTCTTTTGTGATTGCGTTACCTCACTTAAGATGATATTTTCCAGTTCCAACCATTTGCCTAAGAACTTTATAAATTCATTGTTTTTAATTGTATTTCATTGTGTAAATATACCATATTTTCTGTATCCATTCCTCCATTGAGGGGCATCTGGATTCTTTCTAGCTTCTGGCTATTACAAATAAGGCTGCTAGGAACATAGTAGAGCATGTGTCCTTATGGAATGCTGGGGAATCCTCTGGGTATATGCCCAGGAGTGGTATAACAGGGTCCTCTAGAAGTGTCATGCCCAGTTTTCTGAGGAACCACCATACTGATTTCCAGAGTGGTTGTAGCAACTTGCATTTCCACCAGCAGTGGAGGAGTGGTCTTCTTTCTCCACATCCTCACCAACACCTGCTGTCTCCTGAGTTTTTAATCTTAGCCATTCTGACTAGTGTGAGGTGAAATCTCAGGGTTGTTTTGAATGGAATTTCCCTAATCACTAATGATGCTGAACAATTCTTATGGTGCTTCTCAGCCATTTAAAATTCTTCAGGAAAAAGTTCTTTGTTCAGCTCTGTACCCCATTTTGTAATAGGGTTACTTGGCTCTCTGTAGTCTAACTTCTAGAGTTCTTTGTATATATTAGATATTAGCCCTCTGTCGGATATAAGGTTGGGAAATGACACAATTCACAATAGCCACAAACAATATAAAGTATCTTGGTGTGACTATAACCAAACAAGTGAAAGATCTGTATGACAAGAACTTCAGGTCTCTGAAGAAGGGAATTGAAGAAGACCTCAGAGAATGGAAAAATCTTCCATGCTCATGGATTGGCAGAATTAATATAGTTAAAATGGCCATCTTGCCTAAAGCAATATACAGATTCAATGCAATACCCTCTTCTAATACAGCCAGGGTTCTCATTAATGCTGACAGAGTAGACATGCTCCCTTTCACACCTTTACATTCTTGTTTCCACACATATCCACCTTTGGACCAACTTTGTGTTATGTTCTTAAACAGACAATTTTCTAATTGAGTATGTTTATTCAAATTTATCTTGTATGGTAATTATTGGAATTAAGCACTTGTAATTATATAGGGAAAATTATGTCTAATATTGTTTTCCATGTCCTTCTTTCACAGTCTAAGGCACCACAGAAATAAGTCCTACATTTTGTATTTACTTATTAACTGTTAATCTGATTCACATGCATAATGCAGGCATAATTCTGTCCCTGTATGTTGCCATTTTTAATAGCAGAATTTTTTATGAGTAGGGAAGCCTACTTTATTGTGCTTGGCAATAATTTCATTTTATTACATGGAACCCAGCAGCCAATTGAGCTTCCTTTTCACAAATCCACTCAGATTGTCAGAGAAAATACAAGAGCTACAACAAAATAGAATGACTATTCCCTCCCTATAGGATGCATTCACAACAGTCTAAATGAGAAAATATTTTATAACTTTGTCATCAGTAAATCTGTAGGATAAAATATCAGTTAAATTCTCATTGTTTGTATTGTGCATAAGGGCTTTAGTGAGTTCCTCAAAATTAGGAGACATTCTAAGTGTCTTAGGTCAACTTGGTTGACTATGCTATGTTTAATAAAGTTATTGAAACTAAAATTATGTATTTTGAATTGTACCACAAGAAAGCAAATTTTGTCTTGGTAGAGCATTGATTTTGTCGCATTCTTTATATTGTCCCCAAGTACTACTCTTTCTTTTCCTGACAGTAATATTTTTATCAGAATAACCAAATCTTGCTAAGGAAGATTCATTCTTATGTAAACTAACCATTCTCAATTCTAAACTGCTGTTATATCATTATGTCACATGTTAACCTCATGAATATTTAATATACCCCATATGTCATTTGAATAGGCAATGCATAAAGTGTCTCTACATCAAGAATCACGTATCTCCAAGAAAGCAAGAGAGGGTCAAACACTTAGGAAATAATAAATATGATAAACAAATAGCTACAAAATGTGTATGTAAAATTCTATCTTCTTGTTAACATATGTTTTATCAAATCCATCTTTGTAAGCTTCCATGTCCAGAATATTATGAATACCATATATATACATACCAACAAAAAATACGGGGCTATGATCAAGGATACACAGCATGTGAAGTAAGCAACAGAAACAAGAACACCTTCTCAGAAAAAAGGCAAGTAAACTAATATCTGAATGCTAGTGGTTAGGACCTCCATATGGTCTATCATGCAAAGGTTTGATGACCGACACCAGGGTTACCAGCCTGTACTGAATGAACATGGCAGGAACGTGTCCTCAAGTCTAGTGATGTGTTCTCTCTGAAATATTCAGAGTAGCAGGGAGCATGAGTTTCATCAGAGGTCTCTTGTATTTTCTTTGCCTTTATCACAACAAGGAATTAACACAGGAGTAGCTCACAACTGACAAAGAGCTAATCTTCTGCAATGCCAAACAACCAAGTGTTAAGCAGAACAATGAAGCAGGGGGTTGGGAAATACTCATGTTCTCTGCAACTTGGAGGGTCTATTTCTACAGGCAGGCAATGTTTCTACCCAAAGTGACTTCTTTCCATAAAATCTCAACTACTAAATAATTCAAATGCTCTTCAGGTATGGACAGAAGAGTGGCAGTAATCAGTAATTAGGGAAGAGAAGAGAATGCATACATTTATGAAAGAAAACCAATTCATCTCAAATCATCCAAGGAGAGTTCTCCCTAATTATATTTATATTAGGGAGGACCATGTTGACTTTTTTGCTTTATTTATTATTCTTTTGTGAACATCCAAAATTTATTTTAAAACCCCCTACAGGTGTGAATATTTTCTATTTATTTATCTATTTATTCACTTTATATGCCAATATCTGCCACCCTCCCCCCATGTGCCCACTCATGCAGATACTCTCTCAATCCCCCTCCCCTTCTCCTCAGAGAAGATTGAGCCCTCCCCTAAGTATCACCTCCCACCCTCATTCCCAACCACCACCCCAAATCCACCCTTCTCACCTTTGACACATCAAGTCACTGCAGGACTAGGTGTGTCCTCTTCCACCAAGGGCAGACAAGAGGCCCCAGCTATGGGAAGGGGAGCAAGAAGCAGCCAATAGGCTCAGGGACAGTCCATTGCTCCAGCTGTTGGGGAACTAGCATAAAGACCAAGCTGCACATCTGCTACGTATGTGTGAGCATCCTAGGTTCAACACATGCTCAGACTTTGGTTGGTGGTTCAGTCTCTGGGAACTCCCAAGAGTCCAGGTTAGTTGACTATATTCATCTTCCTGTGGAGCCTCTGTCCTCTTGGTCCCTCAATCCTTCCTCCAACTCCTCCATAAGACTCCCTAAGCTTCATCTATTGTTTGGCTATAAGTCTCTGCATCTTTTTCCATTGGCTTCAGAGTAGAGCCTCCCAGAGGAGAGTTATGCTAGGTTCCTGTCTCTGCCAGCTATACTTCAGGGAAATCAGACTAGGAAGGGCCCATGTTCATTTTAAAATACAGTTTATCAAAAGAATCACTTTCATAAGATTCCTGTGCACTTCAATATTGGGCTCTGCATGCAATGGACATGTGAAACTAATGTATTTTATTTAGATATTTGGCAGTTCTAACTATACTTTATTAAGAGAATGTCATTATAGTTCAGTACTCCATGTAGTTAGTTCACCTCACAAAAACAACACATCACAGCACAAAACCAAACCCACTCCTACAGAGACGATGATTAAGGTCTCACAAAGCTCATTCCTGTTGGGACAGGAGAACTCACTGCCACTCTCCAGTCTAGCTGTCCTAATTGATTTTTATGTAAAACAGTCTCCAGATTCTTGGATTTAGGTTAGTTGGTTAGATAGATAGATAGATAGATAGATAGATAGACAGATTCTTGTCAAACAACCTTTTATTTATATAACACTGAGTTTACTCATTTAATTTTCCAAAACTTATAGATATAAATGTAGATGTCCAAATATATCCTGTTAATAAAAGTCAGCATTATGAAACAGTAACAGCCAAATATTCCTTTTTCTAGTCTTCTCTGAAAAAGATTCATTTCTTCAATCTTCTTCAGGAAGCCCCATAAAACCATGATTATTAAATTGAGCACAAATACATTTCTCCAGTTACATTATTCCAGAATATGCCAGAAATAATCAACATGCAACCTAACATAGAGGTGGCTTTGCCAGAACTTTTTCTGTATAACTTAAAATCAATTTGTTTTTTCAACTGTGAATTCCCTTTGACTAGATTAGAAAAAAACATGATGGACTGAGAACTGAAAGACCCACATGCCCAACCTTAGCTTTGTGCCTTACCACCACTGTTGCTTGAGAAAGTCAGCCTTTCTGTGACCTACTTCCTTGTATATAAGATCAAGATAAAATTCCATATTATCTGCTTTTCTTGAATATGCTAAATTATGATATAAAGTACTGATTTCCCATCTTAGAAAGTATTTCCACTTCAACTTTGTAGGGTTGTGGGTCTCCTGTGTGCTCCACCAGAGGGCATAGCTACTTAAGGAGGTAGGACACAGGAGTTGACTGTGCTTACCCCACGCAGTAGCCAGGCAGGTGTAGGGCCATAGGAATCCTGGGAACACCACTCTGGTTGGCAAAGTATAGTCTGAGGCTTGAGACAGCTAGAGCTGGTTCTGGGGGGGGGGGGTCCCTGGACCTGCAAGAAGGCTGGGTCTGAGGAGTTCTTGGAAACCCAGGTATGAATGGAAGTCACAGAAAAGCTGAGAATAGAATGCGGGCCTGATGTCTGGGTCTAGCCTGGGGGAGGAGAAGGGGGGCTTCGGCAGGTCCCGAGGAGAGAGTCCTTGGCTTGTCCAGTGGTTGGCTTGGCTTGGCTTGGTGGCAATCACGGATGGGAGTGAAAAGAAGCCTTCTATGAGTGATGAAATGGTGGATCTGTGGGCAAAGGCCTTCTCCATGGCTCCCCACAACAGATCCCAATAAAAAGAGACAGTCTGTGGTTTTAAGGCATTTTTTTTTGTCATGACAGAAAGTGGATGTATAAAACCAAACTCCACTTCTTAGGGTGGGCCTGAGATTAAATATCTTTTGCAGGGAGGAATGTTTAGGAAGGAAACTTATTGGCTAAGCTCTCTATACCTTTAGGTACCTCATTTAAATGGAGATCTCTGTCTCAAGCCTACCTGACCACAGGTCATGTGCTCTACATGTGGAAGGCTTGGGGCGTTGCCCTTATGTGACTGATGGCCACAAATTTATGGAGGACTGTGACTAGTGACAGGGGGCTGGTGCCCGGGAGCAGGCAAAGCTCCTACAGTCCCTTCGGGGTCACTCGGACTTCTAGCCATAGTTCAACAGGGAAATCATGCTACCTTCCACAGTCCCACACAATACATTCATCCTTTCTTCAACAAGTATGCAATGATCAGTAACTCACATGTCAGATGCCAGTAAGTGAAGTGTTTTAACTCTGTCTTCTAAAACACCATGATCAGATGCAGGGAACAGTTATGTAAGCAATGCAATGTTATCATTACTATAGTTGGTGAGAAGGGCCAATGTTTTCCTGTGTTACAGGAAAACAGAAATAGAGCTGTTTAATGGGAAGGAAAAATTACATAATAATGTACATGTTTTGTGACTTCAAAAATGAATATCACTTCCTTTCCCTCCCTCCAACCCTTTTATTTTTCAAATTACCTGTAACTGCCTTTTTAAATAGATATTTGGCCTTTCTTAATGACTGCTTACAAACTAGTACTCCAACGGTGAAAACATGCCCCTAAGGAGGATTTCCCTCTGAGTCCCTAAAATGAAATGTAGCTAAAATGATAACACTTGATTTCTGCTATAGTGTGACAGGGATCCAGATGATGACATTGAAATATGGAAATGACCAAAGGACATACAGATAATAAAGTCATCCAAAGGGCCTATGGGTACCAACTTTCAAAATATAGTCTAGTTTTTAAAAGGGGATTATCTGAGAATTAGAGCAGGAACATAAAAGTAGGGGGCAAAAAGAGAAGGTGAAGAGGGGTGAGTATGATCAAGTTATGGAAAATATAATGAAACGTATTATTTACAATTAATATACTAATAGGACCATTTAAAAATAAACCATTTGATAATGCCTGTAGATGCCATAGGACTTTATCACAGCCTTTATTTAAATGGGCTAGGAATTTTATTTCAGTATATTTTCAAAAACTAGAAGAATATATTTTGTTATGTATGATAATATATACATTGGCTCAAAAGTCTCCATTAGCAAACCTTTTTCCTTTTATTTTCTACATTCTTTGTTTACATTCCAAATGATTTCCCCTTTCCCTGTTCCCACCTCCCCATGAGTCCCATAAGCCCTTTTCCCTCCACCCATTTCCCAATCTCTCCCACTTCTTTCCCCTCCTACTTCTCTGTCTGTGTAATCCCGCACATTGCTGCATCAAGCTTTTCCAGGACCAGGGACCTCTCCTTTCTTCTTCTTGGGAATCATTTGATATGTTAACTGTGTCTTGGTTATTCAGAGCTTCTGGGCTAATATCTACTTACCAGTGACTGCATTCCATGTGTGTTCTTTTGTGATTGGGTTACCTCACTTAGGATGATATTTTCCAGTTCCAAACATTTGCCTAAGAATTTCACAAATTCATTGTTTTTAATTGCTGAGTAGTATTCCATCGTGTAAATATACCACATTTTCTCTATCCATTCCTCCATTGAGGGACATCTGGGTGCATTTTGACCAGGCACTGACGACAGCCTTGTACATTTCAACTAGACACTTGGACTAGTTTTAAAATATATTAGTAAATGTTTCCTTTTCAAGATGTTCAAAAACAATTAGACTACAATAGATGGACAACAGAATAAAATGTCATTATAGGAAGCCTTTCATAAAATTAGTATGTTAGACAGCTAAATTAGAGCAGCGGTTATGAACTACATGTCCTACAAGGCATATACTGATTAGTAATAATCTGTTGATAAGCTTTCTCTAACATATACTTCATATACACCTTATGTGCTAAAACCTTATTGAACCTCCCAGGCTCCTTGCAGTTAAAACTGTTCTAAAATATCTCAGACTAGAGTGTTTCTACTGCTTCTGATGTTTGCAAGAAAATCCTTGGGGCCTTGACACTGACTTGGTATTACTCTTCATCTCTGAACAATGTTCAGCTGCAGGTTGTTTGGATGGATTTTCAATGCTCCATTTCCAGACTCATTTACCCTTTTCCTGGCTTATGAAGGAATGGAACTAGAGATGACAAACATATCTCACTTTCAGTTCTGACCTCAGTAGATTAGTAAGTACTCCCTGAACTGTTGTGTCACTGTGCCTCTTCTCTGTAGGAAGGTATAATGAGCGTGGGAGCAAATTGCACTGTGTCTATTAGGATGTCAACCAGACACACTGGACGTGGCCGTGGCAACTTGTCTTTGGCAAATGTTATCACATTTAGAGAAGTGCAAGATATTCTGTATTGAAGAAAAGCTTTATGGAAATACCTATACATTTAATAAAGAACCTAAAGACAGACTCCACATGAAATAAGTCATAAATGAATCACTAGCTCATAAAGTAGTGAACAGATCTTTAGGAAGGAGAAATTTCAAAGAGATAAAATGCACAGTAGCATTAGCTGATGATCATGAGACAGTATCACTTTGAACAACCTCTCTGCCACAATTTGGAGCCCCTGGCAACTCAAGAAGGAAGCGTAGCCTGTCCAAGTAGATAAACATAAATTTGCAGTCTTACATAATTCAAGTTTTACCAATAATGTTGATAATATTGGAAGACAGATACCTCAGGCAAAGCAGAAGCTCTCTAGTACTTTTGCTCCCTCCAGGGCTTTCTCTGTCCCACTAGTATGCTAGCTGAGCTGGGTTAATTAGATTGTGACCTCCAGTGTACATGTGCAATCTAATTCATATAGAAAGGCACTGTCTCAGCACACCTTTTGACCTCAGGGTTAGTACAAATCACTTGGCATTCTTTCATGAACTATGAGACATATAATTCCATGTTTGATTACTGTAAGTACTTTTATTATTAAACAATGTTAAGAGATATAATCGTTTGCTACTGTATCACATACACCACTAATACACATGTAATCAGGTCAGTCATAAGAATGCCTTTATGATTTCTCTGGTTACCTTTTGCACTTGGGGAAAACATCTGATAAAGATAGAGGCTAGTTCCTGAGTTCGATGCTAATCCCTTCTGTTTTAGGGTTTCTATTGCTGTGAGCAGACACCTCATCACAGCAACTCTTATAAATAAAAACATTCAATAGGGGCTAGCTTACAGTTCAGAAGTTTAGTCTCGTATTGTCATAGTGGGAAGCTTGACAGCATACAGGCAGATATAGTTCTAGAGAACTACCTGAGAGTTCTACACATAGTTCATAGATCTGCAGAGGGCCGGGAGAGAGAGAGAGAGAGGGGAGGGGGAGAGAGGGAGAGGGGGAGGGGGAGGGGGAGAGAGGGAGAGACAGAGACAGAAAGACAGAGACAGAGAGAAAAAGATAGAGACTTCCCTGGCTTGAGCATCTGGCAAGTTCAAAGCCCCCCTATCACACCCAGACACAGCTTCCACCAATGAGCCCACACCTACTACAACAAAGCTAGCCTTCTAATAGGCCACTCCTTATGGGCCTCAGGGGGTCATTTTCATTCAAACCACTATATACTCTGCACACTTATTTTTCTATTTTATTTATTTATTTATTTATTTATTTATTTACTTACTTACTTACTTACTTACTTTTGTGTGCCTGAATCAGTTTCTCTGCACCTAATGAACGCAAGTGCTTGAGGGAGGAGAGAATGTGGGAACCTCTGCAACTGAAGTTATAAGCAGAAGAATGCTACCTAACATGAGTGTTGCAGAACTTCTGCAAGAACAGTAAAGCCTTAACTGATCATCTATCCCTCGGGCCCCATTCTCCTATGTCTTTTAAGTAACTTGATGAAGTTGTGATGACATTATAATTATAAATAATTATTATTATTTCATGATAATTAAATTTTATTAGATTTTTACATTTAAGTGTTGGCTTCATCTAGAAATTGATTTTGATTTTCGTTGTTCTAAATATGTTCAAATATTTTAAATAAATAATTCTTGTTTTTGTTGTTATTTTAAGATTTACTTATTTAGTTATCTATTTATTTATTTAATGTATATGAGCATACAGTTTCTGATACATCAGAAGTGGGCATTGGATCTACCATGTGGTTGCTGAGAATTGAACTCACAACCTCTGGCAGAGCAGCAAGTGCCTTTAACTGCTGAACCATCTCTCCAGCCCACATTTTAATTTTAGATGAAAATAATTACCCATATTTAAAGGGTACAGGGCACCGTTTCAATACATGTGTAAGAAGTATAATAATCAGATCAAAATAATTAGCATATGTATTACTTTATACACTTGTCATAATTGAATGTGAACATTTTAAATCTCTCTACTAATGATTTTTAAATAGTCAATTACTGGTATTCAGCCAAATATATCCTGCCATGCCAGACAGAATTTTAGAACCTATTCTTTCCATTGGGCACAGTTACATATACTTTCCATTACATGTATTTTCTCCACACCTGTCCCATTTTTCCCAGCTATGGAAGTTTCTCTATTTTCATCCTCTGTGATAGCAACATCTCTGTTTCCTTGTGTAGTGGGGTACTTGCATCTCTAGTTCTGACTCAGTTCACTTGGGTATCCCAGCCCCATCCATGCTATACCAATTTATAAAACTTCATGACATTGAAGGTTAAATCTCTTCAACTGTGTGAATAAGCCATATTGTCTTTATTCATTATTAGATCAGTGAATACCTAATCTGTATCTTGTTATTGTTAACTCTAATGAAACATGCTTACTACTGAAGGCATACTTTTATATGATGTAATTTTCCTTAAGCATGTATTCTGTGTGTGAATTATCCCCTTTTTAAACCATTATTTGTTTTGTGTGGTTGAATTGTTTTACTTCCTTATATTTTCTGCATGTGCGTTTCTTTTAACTTTAGGGGTTTTTTTTTTCTCATTTTTCAGCTTTTTGTCTTCCCTGATACCTCCTCACAGTATGGGAACTTCTGCTTTGATATAACACCATTTGTCAGTTTCGCTTTCTAAAATGATCTCTTGAAATAATGACTGGTGCTATAAACATAAAGCAGGAAGTGTGTATCTCAATGCATTGTGCTTTTACATGCACTGTTTTAGTGCAATTTTATGAGCTGCATATAATAGGTGGTAAAATTATTAATATCATTTAACTCATGAAAATATGTATCTTTTAGTGGCTATACAAGATTACATTTTTACTTGGTTCAAATTATATTTCTGAGTTCATTAACTTTTTTTTTTTTTATTTGATATAATTTATTTACATTTCAAATGATTTCCCCTTTTCTAGCCCCCCCCACTCCCCGAAAGTCCCGTAAGCCCCCTTCTCTTCCCCTGTCCTCCCTCCCACCCCTTCCCAGTTCCCCGTTCTGGTTTTGCCAAATACTGTTTCACTGAGTCTTTCCAGAACCAGGGACCACTCCTGCTTTCTTCTTGTATCTCATTTGATGTGTGGATTATGTTTTGGGTATTCCAGTTTTCTAGGTTAATAACCACTTATTAGTGAGTGCATACCATGATTCACCTTTTGAGTCTGGGTTACCTCACTTAGTATGATGTTCTCTAGCTCCATCCATTTGCCTAAGAATTTCATGAATTCATTGTTTCTAATGGCTGAATAGTACTCCATTGTGTAGATATACCACATTTTTTGTATCCACTCTTCTGTTGAGGGATACCTGGGTTCTTTCCAGCATCTGGCAATTATAAATAGGGCTGCTATGAACATAGTAGAGCATGTATCCTTATTACATGGTGGGGAATCCTCTGGGTATATGCCCAGGAGTGGTATAGCAGGATCTTCTGGAAGTGAGGTGCCCAGTTTTCGGAGGAACCGCCAGACTGCTTTCCAGAGTGGTTGTACCAATTTGCAACCCCACCAGCAGTGGAGGAGTGTTCCTCTTTCTCCGCACCCTCTCCAACACCTGCTGTCTCCTGAATTTTTAATCTTAGCCATTCTGACTGGTGTAAGATGAAATCTTAGGGTTGTTTTGATTTGCATTTCCCTAATGACTAATGAAGTGGAGCATTTTTTAAGATGCTTCTCCGCCATCCGAAGTTCTTCAGGTGAGAATTCTTTGTTTAACTCTGTACCCCATTTTTTAATAGGGTTGTTCGGTTTTCTGGAGTCTAACTTCTTGAGTTCTTTATATATATTGGATATTAGCCCTCTATCTGATGTAGGATTGGTGAAGATCTTTTCCCAATTTGTTGGTTGCCGATCTGTCCTCTTGATGGTGTCCTTTGCCTTACAGAAACTCTGTAACCTTATGAGGTCCCATTTGTCAATTCTTGCTCTTAGAGCATACGCTATTGGTGTTCTGTTCAGAAACTTTCTCCCTGTACCGATGTCCTCAAGGGTCTTCCCCAGTTTCTTTTCTATTAGCTTCAGAGTGTCTGGCTTTATGTGGAGGTCCTTGATCCATTTGGATTTGAGCTTAGTACAAGGAGACAAGGATGGATCAATTCGCATTCTTCTGCATGCTGACCTCCAGTTGAACCAGCACCATTTGTTGAAAAGGCTATCTTTTTTCCATTGGATGTTTTCAGCCTCTTTGTCGAGGATCAAGTGGCCATAGGTGTGTGGGTTCATTTCTGGATCTTCAATCCTGTTCCATTGATCCTCCTGCCTGTCACTGTACCAATACCATGCAGTTTTTAACACTATTGCTCTGTAGTAGTGCTTGAGGTCAGGGATACTGATTCCCCCAGATTTTCTTTTGTTGCTGAGAATAGTTTTAGCTATCCTGGGTTTTTTGTTGTTCCAGATGAATTTGATAATTGCTCTTTCTAACTCTGTGAAGAATTGAGTTGGGATTTTGATGGGTATTGCATTGAATCTGTATAGTGCTTTAGGCAAAATGGCCATTTTAACTATATTGATTCTACCGATCCATGAGCATGGGAGGTTTTCCCATTTTTTGAGGTCTTCTTCCATTTCCTTCTTCAGAGTCTTGAAGTTCTTGCCATACAGATCTTTCGCATGTTTGGTAAGAGTCACCCCAAGATACTTTATACTGTTTGTGGCTATTGTGAAGGGGGTCATTTCCCTAATTTCTTTCTCAGCCTGTTTATCCTTTGAGTATAGGAAGGCCACTGATTTGCTTGAGTTGATTTTGTAACCTGCCACTTTGCTGAAGTTGTTTATCAGCTGTAGGAGCTCTCTAGTGGAGTTCTTTGGGTCACTTAGGTAGACGATCATGTCGTCTGCAAATAATGATAGTTTGACTTCCTCCTTTCCAATTTGTATCCCTTTGACCTCCTTATGTTGTCGAATTGCCCGAGCTAGTACCTCAAGTACAATATTGAAAAGATAAGGAGAAAGGGGGCAGCCTTGTCTGGTCCCTGATTTCAGTGGGATTGCTTCAAGTTTCTCTCCGTTTAGTTTGATGCTGGCTACCGGTTTGCTGTATATTGCTTTTACTATGTTTAGGTATGGGCCTTGAATTCCTGTTCTCTCCAAGACTTTAAGCATGAAAGGATGCTGAATTTTGTCAAATGCTTTTTCAGCATCCAATGAAATGACCATGTGGTTTTGTTCTTTGAGTTTGTTTATGTAGTGGATTGTATTGATGGATTTCCGTATATTGAACCAACCCTGCATTCCCGGGATAAAGCCTACTTGATCATGGTGGATGATCGTTTTGATGTGTTCTTGGATTCGGTTGGCAAGAATTTTGTTGAGTATTTTTGCATCGATGTTCATAAGGGAAATTGGTCTGAAGTTCTCTTTCTTTGTTGGATCTTTGTGTGGCTTTGGTATCAGCGTAATTGTGGCTTCGTAGAAGGAATTGGGTAGTGTTCCTTCTGTTTCTATTTTGTGGAATAGTTTGAAGAGTATTGGTGTTAACTCTTCTTTGAAGGTCTGGTAGAATTCTGCACTGAAACCATCTGGTCCTGTGCTTTTTTTGGTTGGAAGACTTTCTATGACTCCTTCTATTTCTTTAGGCTTTATGGGACTGTTTAGATGGTCTAGTTGGTCCTGATTTAATTTTGGTATTTGGTATCTGTCAAGGAAATTGTCCATTTCCTCCAGATTCTCCAGTTGTGTTGAGTACAGGCTCTTGTAGTAGGATCTGATGATTTTTTGGATTTCCTCAGTTTCCGTTGTTATGTCTCCCTTTTCATTTCTAAGTTTGTTAATTTGGATACTTTCTCTGTGCCCTTTGGTCAGTCTGGCTAAGGGTTTATCTATCTTGTTGATTTTCTCAAAGAACCAGCTCCTAGTTTTGTTGATTTTTTGTATGGTTCTCTTTGTTTCTACTTGATTGATTTCGGCCCTGAGTTTGATGATTTCCTGCCTTCTACTCCTCCTGGGTGAAATAGCTTCTTTTTGTTCTAGGGCTTTCAGGTGTGTCATTAAGTTGGTAATGTATGCTCTCTCCATTTTCTTTTTGGAGGCACTCAGGGCTATGAGTTTTCCTCTTAGCACTGCTTTCATTGTGTCCCATAGATTTGGGTATGTTGTGTTTTCATTTTCATTGTGTTCTAAAAAGTCTTTAATTTCTTTCTTTATTTCTTCCTTGACCAAGGTGTCATTGAGTAGAGTATTGTTCAATTTCCACGTGTATGTGGGTTTTCTGTTGTTTCTGTTGCTATTGAAGACCACTTTTATTCCATAGTGATCAGATAGGAGGCATGGGATTAGTTCTATCTTTTTATATTTGTTGAGGTCTGTCTTGTGACCAATTATATGGTCGATTTTGGAGAAGGTACCATGAGGTGCTGAAAAAAAGGTATATTCTTTTGTTTTAGGATAGAATGTTCTATATATATCAGTTAAGTCTAATTGGTCCAAAGCTTCAATTAGTTTCATTGTGTCCTTGTTTAGTTTCTGTTTTCCTGATCGGTCCATTGAGGAAAGTGCAGTGTTGAAGTCACCCACAATTATTGTGTTAGGTGTAATGTGTGCTTTGAGTTTTAATAGAGTTTCTTTTATGAAAGAGGGTGCCCTTGCATTTGGAGCATAGATGTTCAGGATTGAGAGTTCTTCTTGTTGTATTTTTCCTTTGACCAGCAAGAAGTGTCCCTCAGAGTCTCTTTTGATGACTTTGGGTTGAAAGTCAATTTTATCTGATATTAAAATGGCTACTCCAGCTTGTTTCCTGAGACCATTTGCTTGTAAAATTGTCTTCCAGCCTTTTACTCTAAGGCAGTGTTTGTCTTTGACCCTGAGGTGTGTTTCCTGTAAGCAGCAAAATGTAGGGTCCTGTTTACGTATCCAGTCAGTTAGTCTGTGTCTTTTTATTGGGGCATTGAGTCCATTGATGTTAAGAGATATTAAGGAATAGTGATTGTTACTTCCTATCATTTTTGACGTTATTTTTTAAATTTGATTGCTTAACTTCTTTTGGGTTTGATGAAAGGTTACTATCTTGCTTTTTTCAGGGTGGAGTTTCCCTCCTTGTATTGGTGTTGTCCTCCTATTATCCTTTTTAGGGCTGGGTTTGTGGATAGATATTGGGTGAACTTGGTTTTGTCGTGAAATATCTTAGTTTCTCCATCTATGGTGATTGAGAGTTTTGCTGGATATAGTAGTTTTGGTTGGCATTTGTGTTCTCTTAGAGTCTGCATGAGATCTGCCCAGGACCTTCTAGCCTTCATAGTCTCAGGTGAAAAGTCTGCTGTGATTCTGATAGGTCTTCCTTTATATGTTACTTGGCCTTTTTCTCTTACTGCCTTTAGTATTCTTTCTTTGTTTAGAACATTTGGTGTTTTGATTATTATGTGACGGGAAGTATTTCTGTTCTGGTCCAGTCTGTTTGGAGTTCTGTAGGCTTCTTGTATATTCATGGGCATCTCTCTCTTTAGGTTAGGGAAGTTTTCTTCCATAATTTTATTGAAGATATTTGCTGGCCCTTTAAGTTGTAAATCTTCACTCTCATCTATGCCTATAATCCTTAGGTTTGGTCTTCTCATTGTGTCCTGGATTTCCTGGATATTTTGGGTTACAAGCTTTTTGCACTTTGCATTTTCTTTAACTGTTGAGTCCATGGTTTCTATGGAATCTTCAGCATCTGAGATTCTTTCTTCTATCTCTTGTATTCTGTTGTTGATATTTGCATCTCTGTCCCCTGATTTCTTCCCAAGGCTTTCTATCTCCAAAGTTGTCTCCCTTTGAGTTTTCTTAGTTGTTTCTACTTCTGATTTTAGATCCTGGATGGTTTTGCTTAGCTCCTTCCCTTGCATGTTTGTGTTTTCCTGTAATTCTTTAAGAGATTTTTGTGTTTCCTCTTTCATGAGCTCAGCCTGTTGACCAAAGTTCTCCTGTATTTCTTTAAGAGATTTTTGTGTTTCGTCTTTCATGACCTCAGCCTGTTGAGCAAAGTTCTCCTGTATTTCTTTAAGTGTTTTTTGCATTTCCTCCTTGTTGGCTTTTGTATTCTCCTGGATTTCTTTCAATGATTTTTGTGTTTCCCTTGCAAGGGCTTCTAACTTTTGATCCATTTTCTCCTCAATGCCCTTCATGTGTTCCTGTACCAGCATCATGACCAGTGATTTTAAATCCAAATCTTGTTTTACTGGTGTGATGGGGTATCCAGGACTTGCTGGTAGAGGAGAATTTGGTTCAGATGTTGCCATATTGCCTTGATTTCTGTTAGTGACGTTTCTGCGTTTGCCTTTTGCCATCTAGCTCTCACTGGTGTTACTTGGTCTTGTCAGTGCTGGACTCACCAGTGCAAGCTGCCCCTTCCCCGTTGGCCTCTGGTGCACAGCTTACACTCTGCACTGCCTATAGACAGGGTGCTGTTGTCCAGGCTGTTCAGATCCCGAAGCAGGCACCTGAAGGCTCCCGCTGGGGCCCGCAGGATTTATTGGAGCACACCGACTTCTCCCAGCTGGCCGCCCGGAAGCCCCCACTAGCCTCTTGAGGGACCTGGAGATGTGGCGGCCACCCAGGCTGATCTGAAGCGGAGAGAGTTGAGCTGGGGGCTTCTGCCTGAGGCCTTGCCCCAGATTGTGTCTGTGGACCAGGTGGAACCCGTGTGCACCCCCAGGGAGCTCCGAAGGTGAATGTTGCTGTGACCTCCCCTGTGCTCCGCTCACTCCGCTGGGCAGCACACTAGGTTAGCCTTGTCGCCTGGGCCCTGAGTCCAGGCAAACGCCTGGGAGGCCAAGGTCCGAGCAAAGTTCCCCTAGGGCTATGTCTGTTATTTGGGTCCGCCAGGTGACCCGGATGGCGGGCGTGCGCGTCCGCGCTCCGCGAAAGCACTGGGAGAGTCTGTTGTGCTAATAACCTCCTGGGCTGGTTGACACACAGATGGCCCACCAAGCCGCCCAGTTCTTGGGGTCAGTCCTGTGCCTTTTGGGGCCTAGACCCCCGTTTTGTTAGCCTCAGGCTACGCTTGTTAGCAGTCTCTGCCCTCCCGAGCACTCTGGCTCCTGTAGGCAAAATGGCGGCGCGTGCACCGGCCGGGGCAAAAAAAAAAAAAAACTCCTGGCTGGGTTGGCGCCCCGATGGCCACTCGAACAGCCCAGGGCCTGGGTGCAGGCCAACGCCCGTCTGGCTCCGACCCCTGCGGTGTTGGGCCTAGGATTATGTTTGTGTACCTCAGTCTGACCGATCTCTGGAGCCCGGGATCAAGATGGCGGTGAGTCTCTCCTGACTGGCGGGCAGCCGAGTTCTGAAGTGGCTTCCGTGCAGCGAAAGGCTCCGCAGAACCGCAGTTGCTTGCCGCCCGGCTGGTCAGCGAAGGTCAGTGGTCATGGGCGCAGGGCCTAACTGGACCCTGTGTCGCCTTGGTTCCACCGCTGATGGCCCTTCAGCTGGAGCTGCCACTGCTACCGCCGCCGCCGCCGCCCTCATTAACTTTTTATTTGCTTTAATAAATAATATATTGTTTTGAATTTGATGAAATGTTGTGCCTTTTACACATTTCTACTGTTCCCTTAAAAAGATTTTGGTATTTGTCAGTATATATCATTCATGTTTTGAGTTGTTCAATTTTAATTTTTCTCACAATATTCCATGTAATAGACTATACATGTATAAATGTTTGACTTTCCTTTTGTGATGTCTGGTTTTGTGTCATTTTATTTTATTATTTTCTCCTTTTGGGTGGTTCACAATTCCATGTCATATTCAATCCAATTTTAGGTAGTATTTTGTCTCCTTTCATAATGTCTCTGAATTTTTCTTGTAGCTCTACAATGTTTCTTGTATGTGGTTCAACACTGGAGTGCAAACAGCAGATGGTTAAGAAGCTTGAGTTGTTGTCATGACCATGGGACCACGTCTACACGATTGAATTTCAAATTCACCTTTGATGCTCCAGTGCACTAGAGTAAATTTATTACAATTACATCTGTATTTTGATTGACTTAAGACATTTTCCTTTAAAAGCATAAGTAAGGGACCTTACCTAGTTTTCTGAATTATTAACGAACCCCAGGCAATATATTCAGATTGCTCACACTTCTGCCTTTTCCCTTCTCTATCTGCCCACTGAAACAAGAATAAAGACATAGGAGAGAAACGGGAACAGGAGTGGGCAAATATTTGCTGAGAGTAGATGGATTTGCCAAGTGTATGTGAGAGATCTGGGCAACAATTTGGATACATTCAAGAAACACAGTGAGAAGTTACTGGACAAGACTTTTACAATAGAAAAAATAATTCTTACAGATTTGATAAAAATCATAAATAGTAACAATTCCCAGCTGCTGAAATATTTATTGATTTAGTAGTAGTAGTAGTTCCATGTCAGCTACTGAAATGTACTTTCATTTACTGTTTGTTGTGGTGACCTTTACCTCTCTCTATCCAAGGATGCTCTTGAATTCTGGGTCTTCTTGCCTCTGCTTCCAATAACAGCACTACAGCTGTGAACCAACATGGACGAATCATTCTTTATGCATGATGGACTTGATAGTTTAAGGGCAGAGGCATGAGTTTTGGGTATTTGAGGGAGGATCTGGGAGGACTTTGGGAAGGAGAATGAATATAATCAAAACACATTGTATGTAATTTTCAAATAATTAATATAAACACTTTTTAAAAAATAAATAAGATACAGTTGAATTACATGATCACCAATACAAGGTAAATTTTGTTTTTTTAGTAACTAAAATTTATTTTCTCTCTACATACTTTTCTTACAAGACTTACCAAGTAGGCCATGCTGAATTCAAATTTATATTCTTCCTGTTCAGAGCCTTGGTACTACATTATATGTGAATGTCACTTAACACCACTCACCTGAAACATTCTCTCTCTCTCTCTCTCTCTCTCTCTCTCTCTCTCTCTCTGTGTGTGTGTGTGTGTGTGTGTGTGTGTGTGTGTATGTTTGTGCATGTGCGTGTGCGTGTGCGTGTGCGTGTGTGTGTGGTTAAATGCAATGTTTCCCTGGCTAGACCAGGTTGGCCTCAAGCTTGCATGCTCCTTCTGCATTCTTCTCTCCAAGTAATGGGAGTACAGGTGTGTGCTTCCTTGACTTTGTATCATTATCTTTAAATAAGTGTTAATTGTCCTAAACAAAAAGATTAATTATCCAATAAACACTATAAAACTTACTTGTTTTCCAAATAAACTACGGAGTCCCAAAGTTTCAGTAATTTTATCCCTGAAAAAGACATTTGATTTTGCATATCCAGACATTATGTAGATGGAAGAAGGCTGGTGAATGAAACTCTGATAGCGTCCACAAAGATTTTTTGGTTTTTTTCCTGTTGATTATGGAAACTTTAAAGCAGAATATAGAGAGTAAAAAAAAATGAAAAAAATATATGCATGTTACCTTGATTTCAGAATTGTTAAAATTATTTGTTTAACTATACTGTTTTAAGATGCAATTTAAAATAAATTATAGGCCTCATTACATCTCCACATTAAATATATTCAGCCCGAGTATCTAAAACCTTAAATCAGTTTGTAAGCATAATATGGTTATCACACTTAACAAAAGAATCACATGTGATTCTTTATTTTTATTTATTTATTTATTTATTGTGGAAGGCAAACTAAACGTCAAACTCACACCTCTCACTTTCCCAGCCCCATTCACTCTGGCTAAATAGATAATTAGCCATTCAAGGAATCATGGCTTGCTTTGTGGGCTCCTGGCTCCTGGGAGTCTATTCATCTCAGTTTTCCATTTCACAAGGCAGAACACGAATGCTTTCTTTTCCCTGTAGATTTATCTCCCTGTCTTCTGCATCAACACAATTGCTTTCTCATAGTGAGATTGATTCTTCAGTCACTTTCTGTTAGCTGAAAAGATAGATTTTACATCTGTACGATCAATTAGATTCAATCTCCAGTGATTTTTGGTATAAGTTTTTCTACATTTTGATGCTGTGTGTTTTGGACCATATTACAAAAGGAAGACCCACGTGCTTTCCTTGCCTGCCACTGCGGCGATAAAGTTTATCTATCTCTAGATTTGCATAGAGAATCATAGTTCTCAATGC
The DNA here is from genome assembly GCF_947179515.1 of Apodemus sylvaticus. NCBI lineage: Eukaryota > Metazoa > Chordata > Mammalia > Rodentia > Muridae > Apodemus > Apodemus sylvaticus. Next base: position 45,873,405 of record NC_067484.1, on the reverse strand, counting down.
AAATGCCCCTTCCCCATTCAAAAAATACACATAAATCATTAAGAAACTTACTTTGATAAAATGCACACTGCAAGAATAAATTTAGTTAACTTTCTAAACTTTAAAGCTAGTGGTCCTTAATGTTTATTTTGTAACTCAGGGTTATTGCAAGAAAGAAATAATTATTAATGTTGGCTATGGCTTGAAGACAAAATGTCCCACACAGGTTTATTGATAAAAGTCTGATCCCTAGATAATAATGCTGGTTTTGTACATTCTGGGAACTTTAGTAGGAAGGATCTGTCTGGAAAAGTATGTCAATAGGGCCATAGGGTTGGTAGGTTTATCTGGCCTCTTGACTCTGGTTTACTCTCAGACTTCTTTTTATCATGAGTAAAGATACTTTATTTGAACACTAACTTCCCATCTTGATATTCTGAAGGACTCCAAAGCAGAAACAATGAAACAAAAAAGTACACAGTAAGACTTCTTAACTAATCCATGAGCCCAAGAAAATCCATGCTCCCTTGTTTTGTTGGTAGTAGGGTTTTTCTTTGTTTTTGGTTCGTTTGTTAGTTGCTTGCTTGTTAGTTGGTAGGTTTGTTTGTTTATCAGAAATCACAGAAACAGGAAACTAAAACAATGTTCTCCTATATTGAACATAAAAATCTATAATGTTCTATATTCGGTTATACTATTTTTCATAAGGAAAAGAGTGCTATTAAAGTAGCTTGTCTCTAAACAGTCTTTCTCAAGGTTGTAAGATTTTTCTCACCTATTCAAGTGCACAATGGGTCAACTGAATATAATCTTTCTCTACCAGGAAGTTTTTGACAAATTGATGTTTTGTCAAAAATCACACATACAAACAGACTGAAAAACGATTCTGATTAATATGAGAATCAGCCACACCTGCCTACTGGTGTGATTTTGACAGTTCCTTTTGCCTTCAATTTCATTATGTTACGTACCTAGATTATGGATCTCCAAATATTAAAATTTATTAGAGAATATACAAAAAATTATTCATAGCTGAACATGTATACACAATGGCATTTAGTCTATGGCATATGTTATTATATCCAAATGCAATAGAATTTTGAAAAGAAATGGTAGCTTTGAAATGTTGAAAAAAGTTATTACCAATGTTTATAGATTAAATCAATCTTAAGAAAGGGAATACTTTGGTCAATATACTGCTTTAATATTTTTTTCTTACGTGTAAGCCTGAGCTTTGTTTCATGCATTTAAAGATTATTTACACTTCTTAATCTGTTCCTTTTCTTTGCTTTGCTTTGTTTTGTTATACGACGTTTACGCTCTACATTTATTCCTGAATCATGGGATTCTTTCCAATTTATTTTTAAAAAGTCTCAATGAATATATGAGGTATATCTTCTGCACATCCTACAAAAATTATATCGCCAGGATTTTTCTTAGCTGTTGAATTGCCGATTTTTTCTATAAGTATCTTTTATGCTTATAATCATGGCCAGTTCCTGCATGATTATTAAATATAAATCCCAATTTAAAGTGCTTTCTTTATGCCAAATCTATAAACAAATTTGTGACAAGTTTCAAATTTATGCATTTAATCTATGGCCTATGAGGAAATGGCAGTTAATTATAATGTGAAATAATATTTAACAAATAACTATCCAGTTCCCCCAATATCAGAATTGAAGAGGTATATTTGTTCTCATTAATTTGAAATACCATCTCTCCTGCGTAATTTCTAGATATACAGAATTCCCTGTATGTGTTTTATACTCTATTACGTTAGTCTGTCCATATCTCTGTATCAGTTATTTAATTACTGAGGAGTTATCTTTTATGTCAAGAATTTTCAGTAGGTATTAACTAGCTATTCTGGAATTCTTATTGCCTCAAATTGTGCCTTGATTTCTTCTTAACACCATTCACATAAATTTACACATCTTTTAGTGCAAATTTCCTATTTTTCTGAAATGAATTATATTTCATTGTCTTCCAATTTATATCATGTGTATGTTTGAATAAAAGGAGGTAAGCTATACTAATTAAACACAATTGGTTAGTTACATATTAATTTTAAATCTTGATTATTTACTTATTTTTTTATTATTATGGTGGGATTTTTGACTCTTTTCAATTTCCCACCACTCATGTTTACTTCCTTCACTATAACCATTTATGCCTTTAGCTTCTTTCTACGGTCCCGTTCCACTGACAATGCTTTTAGGACATGTTTTCATTTTTATATTTTAAACATTATGTATGTTCGTAAATCCACACCAGACAAGCATACAAGGAAGTGTTATAATAAAATGTTAAGCTTTGTAACTATCATCGTCCTCTTTAGAGAAAGTTGTCAGTCACGCATTTTCTCTCCACATCCAATTTCTAAAAAGTTAATCCATGGCAATTTCCTCATTACTTTTCTCTATAGTTTTGTTACCTAACATGGATCATTAAAATCTAGCATACAGTTTTCCCTGTTAGTTAAGTTTCCTAAATGATTCACTGTTTTGGTTATTTGTATTTGAAGAAAAAATTTTCTTGATTACATTTGTGTATCCAGTTTTTTGCTTCTCTTTCTTTTAAATTCATATATATACCTATGCCTGTGCCTATGCCTATACCTATACATACATTAGTAAAGACATACTTCCATTTTGTTTTTATTTTATAAATGGTGAACTCATTTCCTAGGACTGACATAACCAATTATAACCATCATAATTACTTGAAATAGCAGAAATACAACATAACATCTCTCACACATTAGGAAACACCATGTCTAGAACCTTTCCCTTCTTCCTTGCTTCTTTAATGGTGGTGAATGCTCATGCTTTGTGACTCAATGTTTTATCACAAGCAATTCTATATCTATGGTCACATGTTTTTCTCTCATGATTATTGTTTCTGAACTTCAGCACCTATCACTCCATTATGCTTTTAAAAAGTGATTAGTATAAGGCTATCCTAATATAATATGGTATCATGTAAATTCATATCTTAATTGCATTCACAAAGACCTGATTTTCAAATAAAGTCACACCCACAGTTAGGAGGAAGTTGTAATCAAACATATTTGATAGGGAGATAACATTTAACACATCATAAATGTCTACTTTAGGGTCTGAAGAGAGATCTCAGCACTTAATGGCACACAGTGCTTTTGTCAAGGATCCAAGTTCGGTTCTGCATACCTATGTCTGGAGGCTCACAACTGCCCCTAACTCCAGTTCCAGGGAATCATATACTCTCTTCTGGTTTCTACATGCAACTTTACTCATGTGAATATAACCACATGTAAACATGCATACCTACACAGTTAAATGTAAAGTAAGTCTTTTAAAAAACTACTTCATAATGAAGGCTCATTTATCATTGTGGGCTGAGTTATATCAGTAGCCATTAATGCAAAATTCTGAGATATCTAACTTAATACTAGCTATAAAATTGAGACGTTCTAAATCTATAATATATATATAATTTTAAAATGTATGCATTTCTAAATGCTAAGACTATCATGAAGTAAATGATTGCCCAAATTTCCCTGATGTTCAGCAATCTCATGTATTTTGAAGCAATAGATTTTTTGAATATCTGTATGTGGTAATGAATATTTTATAGTTCCTATCTGTTTACAAATAATTCTATAAGTACCTAGTAGATCAATTCAATTTAATATGTTCAAGTCATTCTTATCTTAATAGGTATTTTTCTAAATGTTCTATCAATGAATGAAAAAGGAATATAAAATTATCCAACCATGATTGAGAGTCTGTTTATGATTTTCAATTTTGTCATTTTAACTCAAATTATTCAATTCTGTACAAAACCATGAGTAATTATGGGTCTTTTTTTTTTTCAGATAATGCCTGATTTTACTCTTGAATGTATCATCCAATTTTATAGTGACCCTAGGTCTGTGGGGGAGGGGAGAGACAGAGACAGACAGACACACACACACACACACACACAGAGAGAGAGAGAGAGAGAGAGAGAGAGAGAGAGAGAGAGAGAGAGAGAGAGAGAAGGAGAGTTAGAGAGAGAATAATGGAAGGCCACTGATTTGCTTGAGTTGATTTTATAACCTGCCACTTTGCTGAAGTTGTTTATCAGCTGTAGGAGCTCTCTAATGGAGTTCTTTGGGTCACTTAGGTAGACGATCATGTTGTCTGCAAATAATGATAGTTTGACTTCTTCCTTTCCAATTTGTATCCCTTTGACCTCCTTATGTTGTCGAATTGCCTGAGCTAGTACCTCAAGTACAATATTGAAAAGATAAGGAGAAAGGGGGCAGCCTTGTCTGGTCCCTGATTTCAGTGGGATTGCTTCAAGTTTCTCTCCATTTAGTTTGATGCTGGCTACCGGTTTGCTGTATATTGCTTTTACTATGTTTAGGTATGGGCCTTGAATTCCTGTTCTCTCCAAGACTTTAAGCATGAAAGGATGCTGAATTTTGTCAAATGCTTTTTCAGCATCCAATAAAATGACCATGTGGTTTTGTTCTTTGAGTTTGTTTATGTAGTGGATTGTATTGATGGATTTCCGTATATTGAACCAACCCTGCATTCCCGGGATAAAGCCTACTTGATCATGGTGGATGATCGTTTTGATGTGTTCTTGGATTCGGTTGGCAAGAATTTTATTGAGTATTTTTGCATCGATGTTCATAAGGGAAATTGGTCTGAAGTTCTCTTTCTTTGTTGGATCTTTTTGTGGCTTTGGTATCAGCGTAATTGTGGCTTCGTAGAAGGAATTGGGTAGTGTTCCTTCTGTTTCTATTTTGTGGAATAGTTTGAAGAGTATTGGTGTTAACTCTTCTTTGAAGGTCTGGTAGAATTCTTCACTGAAGCCATCTGGTCCTGTGCTTGTTTGGTTGGAAGACTTTCTATGACTCCTTCTATTTCTTTAGGCATTATGGGACTGTTTAGATGGTCTAGTTGGTCCTGATTTAATTTTGGTATTTGGTATCTGTCAAGGAAATTGTCCATTTCCTCCAGATTCTCCAGTTGTGTTGAGTACAGGCTCTTGTAGTAGGATCTGATGATTTTTTGGATTTCCTCAGTTTCCGTTGTTATATCTCCCTTTTCATTTCTAAGTTTGTTAATTTGGATACTTTCTCTGTGCCCTTTGGTCATTCTGGCTAAGGGTTTATCTATCTTGTTGATTTTCTCAAAGAACCAGCTCCTGGTTTTGTTGATTTTTTGTATGGTTCTCTTTGTTTCTACTTGATTGATTTCGGCCCTGAGTTTGATGATTTCCTGCCTTCTACTCCTCCTGGGCGAAATAGCTTCTTTTTGTTCTACGGCTTTCAGGTGTGTCATTAAGCTGGTAATGTATGCTCTCTCCATTTTCTTTTTGGAGGCACTCAGGGCTATGAGTTTTCCTCTTAGCACTGCTTTCATTGTGTCCCATAGATTTGGGTATGTTGTGTTTTCATTTTCATTGTGTTCTAAAAAGTCTTTAATTTCTTTCTTTATTTCTTCCTTGACCAAGGTATCATTGAGTATTGTTCAGTTTCCACGTGTATGTGGGTTTTCTGTTGTTTCTGTTGCTATTGAAGACCACTTTTACTCCATAGTGATCAGATAGGAGGCATGGGATTAGTTCTATCTTCTTATATTTGTTGAGGTCTGTCTTGTGACCAATTACATGGTCGATTTTGGAGATGGTACCATGAGGTGCTGAGAAAAAGGTATATTCTTTTGTTTTAGGATAGAATGTTCTATATATATCAGTTAAATCTAATTGGTCCAAAGCTTCAATTAGTTTCACTGTGTCCCTGTTTAGTTTCTGTTTTCCTGATCGGTCCATTGAGGAAAGTGCAGTGTTGAAGTCACCCACAATTATTGTGTTAGGTGCAATGTGTGCTTTTAGCTTTAATAAAGTTTCTTTTACGAAAGAGGGTGCCCTTGCATTTGGGGCATAGATGTTCAGGATTGACAGTTCTTCTTTTTGTATTTTTCCTTTGACCAGCAAGAAGTGTCCCTCAGGGTCTCTTTTGATGACTTTAGGTTGAAAGTCAATTTTATCTGATATTAAAATGGCTACTCCAGCTTGTTTCCTGAGACCATTTGCTTGTAAAATTGTCTTCCAGCCTTTTACTCTAAGGTAGTGTTTGTCTTTGACCCTGAGGTGTGTTTCCTGTAAGCAGCAAAATGTAGGGTCCTGTTTACGTATCCATTCAGTTAGTCTGTGTCTTTTTATTGGGGCATTAAGTCCATTGATGTTAAGAGATAATAAGGAATAGTGATTGTTACTTCCTATCATTTTTGACGTTATTTTTTAAATTTGAATGCTTAACTTCTTTTGGGTTTGATGAAAGGTTACTATCTTGCTTTTTCCAGGGTGAAGTTTCCCTCCTTGTATTGGTGTTGTCCTCCTATTATCCTTTTTAGGGCTGCGTTTGTGGATAGATATTGGGTAAACTTGGTTTTGTCATGAAATATCTTAGTTTCTCCATCTATGGTGATTGAGAGTTTTGCTGGATATAGTAGTTTTGGTTGGCATTTGTGTTCTCTTAGAGTCTGCATGAGATCTGCCCAGGACCTTCTAGCCTTCATAGTCTCAGGTGAAAAGTCTGCTGTGATTCTGATAGGTCTTCCTTTATATGTTACTTGGCCTTTTTCTCTTACTGCCTTTAGTATTCTTTCTTTGTTTAGAACATTTGGTGTTTTGATTATTATGTGACGGGAAGTATTTCTGTTCTGGTCCAGTCTGTTTGGAGTTCTGTAGGCTTCTTGTATATTCATGGGCATCTCTCTCTTTAGGTTAGGGAAGTTTTCTTCCATAATTTTATTGAAGATATTTGCTGGCCCTTTAAGTTGTAAAACTTCACTCTCATCTATGCCTATAATCCTTAGGTTTGGTCTTCTCATTGTGTTCTGGATTTCCTGGATATTTTTGGTTACAAGCTTTTTGCATTTTGCATTTTCTTTAACTGTTGAGTCCATGGTTTCTATGGAATCTTCAGCATCTAGCGATTACAGAAAAAGAGGTTATCAATTTGAGATGGGGAAGGACATGGAAAAGATAAAGGGAGGAATGGGAGGAGCCAAACTGAGTAATTCTATTTCAGTTCGGAACATATATCAAAAATAATGGCTCTGGTTGACATTTATGTAACCATACATTTTGGTAATTAGGGTTTTATGTTGTAATTTTCCCAACATGATGTACAAACACATCTTATTGTGTAGTTACTGTAGGTTACCAAAAGCAATGGCAACAGCTTATACTGATTTGGGTGCCACTGGGGAATCCCTGAACAATAACTCATGGAATGTATTCCTATGTCCTTACCCTGTGCTTTCATTTAATAACCCAACTATTGTGGGTGTAGTATTATATACTTATGCAGAGTAATTCTGTTAAAACTCATCTTTTATAGTTATATTTTAAAACTAGCTTACAAAATACAAGTTTTTTGTAAGGCTTTTCAAAGTATCTCTAGTTTTGGTTAACCCATGTACTAACCCCCATATTCTTTATCCTCTGTCTATCCTTAATCTTTTAAATCCCAATAACCCTCATCTTTAATTATCCATACATTCCACTATCCATCCTACTTTATATTTATCTCAGTTGTGGCTTAATCTCTTTTCTATGGCTGTGATAAGACATGATGGGCAACACAACTCACAATAGAAAGCATTTAAGCGGGCTTATGAATTCAGAGTCTTTGAGTCTGTGATATCACAGCAAAAGACACAGTGGCAGGAACAGGTGAGAGCTCTCATCTTTGTCCACAAGCAGGAGGCAGAGGGAGAAACACTGAGAATGGTACAAATCTTCTGAAATCTTAAAGCCACCACCAGTGACATACCTCCTCCAATAAGGCCATGCATCCTACTTCTTCCCAAAAGGTTCCACCAAATGGGATCCACATATTTACACATAGGAATCTATCCAGGAGCAGCATGTGACTCTAGAAGCTTTGAGTTCAAGTACTCAATGACCATGACTTTGAAGTCTCACATACATCTCCTTGGAGTTGTTCCTTTAGTCTTAGATGGAGTGATATGAATATTCTATCAGTGGCTGAACACTCAAAAGTCACATAATCTTAGCACTTTGACTAGTGATTTGTCTGAAGTTATAGCTGTACACACAGCAAAAAAAAAAAAGGAAGCTTCTTTGACCATAGTTGTCAACAGAATTAATCTGTGACTAGAAACATTTATTTAGAAGGCAATTCAATGGATTCATGATGCCCTTAACAAATCAAAACAGTATCTTCCTCGTTGTAGTCTAAAAGCACTCAGTCATGGGCTTGTTTGACCAGCTTTCAACACCAGTTCACTGATTTCCCCTTATGTTTTTTTTTTTTTGTTTGTTTGTTTTTTTTTGCTCTTAATGTCATCTAGTAAGATTTTTATTCCAAGTATTTTACAATTCCTTATACATAATTTCAGATAATACAGAATTTCACTCTGATTTTTCCTTCATAGTTTCTGCCTCCCTTTTCCTACATTTATATTTTGAGTATGCTGAATTCTATTCTTTAGATAAATTTTAATGAGTTGACTGGGGGCTAAATGTTGATTAAAGAATGTTGTGATGTTTTTAGGAGATTGGAGATTTAATATGGGTGACATTTGGAGATGGAGAATGCTGGAAGATGATGAAGATAGATAAAGTAATCATGATGGCATCCCAGTGAATGAGTGTAGCATTATTAGTGTAAGAAGAAGGAATACATACACTGCTGTGTGTTCCCTGACTATTAAAATATATGCTTTGAATTCTATGGGACTCTTGTTTTGGTAAAGTCACCACCAAATGATTCTCTTCATTATTGGGTCTCCATACAGCAAACCAATATACAGCCCTTTAATTTTAAAACGTGGTCTGGTTGAAAGATTTCATTTAGATAATATAAAATGGACTTGGATAGAAAACATATGGAAAATTATAGTTAAAAGTTCAAAGCTTCACATCCCATTATATATGCATTACTATTTGGATTTTCACTGATTTTTTTTCTTGATGGATGACACTTTCCTTAGTCTGTATGTCTATTAAAATAAAATAGTGTATGCTGTACTCAGCTATTGTGTTATTCAGAGTCTGGAGTATGTTGTCTTACTTTGTTAGACTGAAGTTGTCTACAAGTACATGTAACACTTCTGGAAGTTGTTTTCACACTGACTTTCCCCTGAGGGGTATCTTTCTCACATTCCATTTAATTCCGAGGTTAATGTGACCTTTCTGCTGGTCCTGCTAGATGACTTTTTGCTCAATCAGTTCTCTCATGCAGACTCGTAGGAAGTCAAATAGTCTTCACTATACTAGTGAGAACTAAATTGACTTTGAGTTATAGAGAGCTTGCCTTCATCTGCAAATGAGATTTGTCTTGCCTGCCATGAGGTTTTGCCACATGAATGTTTACATTGAATGTTTATTTTTGCCTATCTCTTCTCTCTCAGTCTTAGCAAACAATTTCCAGCAAACAAATTTAAGTCTTTTATTTTATGTGGGTTCCTTCTCCTACTTCTGCTCTAGCAGCAAAATTACAGGCTGAAGTCAGCTTGACCCTTTCCATAAATACAGCAGGAATGTTCTGTCTAAATATTAATACTAAAAAAAATGCTGTTTTATATACTTTGGGTTGTTTTAATTTTGTTCCAAAATTCCTAAATTGACTTTTGGTGTTCCTTTTTTTACATTGCCTAATATAATTTAATTATATTTTTTTAAATACTCAGTAACATGATGGTCTATAGTCCTAGAATTTTTCTTGAATGTCTATTCCTTCATAAAGAATTGTATTTCTTGCAACAGTTATTGAACATTTCAATAATATGATATTCTGTTTGTTGTGGTTGCCTTTGTTCTTTTCATTGTTAAAACGTCCATAGCCTTGTCTCTTTTTTGTTAATTCATGCATTTCAATAATTCAGGATTATTGATTCTCAGTCTGGATGAATAGATTTTGCAAACATCTTTTCAGATTGTGTCTTCTTCTGGGTGTGAACATTTGCTGAACTCCTACAAATTGTTATAACTGTCTTCATCACAGCAAAATTCAAATATTGAATTCTAATCTCCTTGAGATGACCTTAGAAGGAAAAATATTTGTAAAAGGATTAGATCATGAGGACAGATTTCAGAAGAGAGAGAGAGAGAGAGAGAGAGAGAGAGAGAGAGAGAGAGAGAGAGAGAGAGAGAGAGGAGGAGAGGGAAAGGGAGAGGAAATTATTTAAGATCTTCCTTATTCTTTTGACCTTATAATGATACTCAAAGGGGTTAAGAGTTTATTCTTGAGCCAAGTGGGAGTGGACATGTCCTAGTAATACAGATTCAAATTTCCTCAATATCACATCTTGGCATGGTAACAATTTCATAAAACATTTACAACAATATAACAAAGAAAATGATACATCAAGGATGTTTTCAAATGCACTGTATAAACATCTGGTAGTGAGTTATAGCAAAAGAACAAAATCTCTGCTATAAGCCTCAAATATTCTTTGATGACATCCCTAGGTTTGGTAGAAGCTAAGAGTATTCAAGGTTAGCACAATACAATTATTTTACCTGAAATTCGTAAGTATTTAGGTTAAACACAATGTAGAGCAAGGAATGGTTATTATTCTACTTTCACTTCTATTTTAGTAATAAAATATTCTGGAAAAAAGAGGCAACTTTGGGATAAAGAGTTTATTCTGCTTATATTTTTGAGTTCAAAAGCATCGTTGTAGGGAAGCCAAGTCAGGAATCCAAAGGATCTAACTTCATCCACATTCAAGGGCAGAAAGAAATTAATGTATGTGTACTTTGTTTTCTATTTGCATGCTCTACTCTTAAACCACTGAGGACCCAACCTTAGTGAATGGTACCACGCTTTTTTAGGGTGAATCTTACCACATCAATTAACATACTCAAGACCTGCACACAGACCTGCATACAAACAACCCTGATCTAAATGGTACCACATAGAGACTCTCATCCCAGGAGTTTCTAGAATTGACAATTAATCACCATAGTTATCAAGATAGTCCATAATAAATCTTTCCTTCTCTGTCAGTTACCTCTATTGTTATTGTAACAAAGCACCTGACACCCAAAAAAAGCTTTAACAGAAGAATTGGTTTATTTTGGCTTATAATTCTAGGGTAAATGTGACATCAAGACTAGGAGGTAGCTTAGGTAGCTTGTCATAATGTTAGAAAGCAAAAAGTGGTTGATACAGTTCTTCACTTTAGATTCTACTTTCTATGCAATCCAGAATTCCAGATTATGGAATGGCACTACCCTCATTTAGGTTGGTTATTCTGAAATCAAATTCCATAATCGTGATAATCTGGATAATCACATATATGTGTGTGCTAAGAGATTTGTTTCCATGGCGAATCAAAATCCTAACCCATCCCGACATTTGTTTGCATGGCTATTATAAATCCTGTTAAGATGGCAGACTTGATTGACTATCACCACCTCACTTCACATAAGCAACACCTGCGGCCAATACTGAAATTCATAGAAAATGCTTAGCAAATGTGGAGACTTAGCAACAAGGAGAACTAAATGGAGATAATATGATTCCTAAATAAAATAATGCAAACCTGAATTGGATAAATGTTATGAAAATGTATTATTTCCTTAACATACTGATTAATATGTAGTAACAGATCTCAATATTCTATATTGATATGTTCTTACAACCTCCTGCTTAATTTCCAAATGATCTATATCTTTTAACACACTAAGGAATAATTGCCATCCTTTCAGCTTTTAGATACTTCTAGATGTTTAATCCTGGTTCCAGGTGACATTTTTTTTTTTTTTGCCAATAGTCTCATTGCAATGAGCATATTGTATTGCTATTTTTCTTTATTACATTGAATTTCAAATAGCAGAGTAACTTTAGGAAGAAGAGAAGATCATTCACCACGTGTTTCTGGATATTTCATGACAAGAGGACCAGTGTCGGCTTGGTTCTTATAGGATCATTGTGTTAACATTTTTTCTGGAGAGACAAAAGAATATTCAGTAATAGGCACTAAAAATAACAGACCAAAGTATAATTCACCAATGTTATTTGAGAAACAAATGATTTTAATTTTATTGGTCTTCCTTAGAACACAGAAACAGGGTTACCAAGAGGATTGTGGGTAAAGCCCAAACAGAGCATTGCTACAGAGTTCCATTCCATTATGAATGATAACCTCATGGAAACTGAGTCAATGGAAGCCCACTTTCAATCAACCCTTCATTTTTATATAGTCTAGAATCCTCCCAGGGTCACTTCTACCTGGAAGAGGGAGTAATAGCTAGAATTCTAGTCAAAGGCATCTTGATTCTTTCCAGGAAGTGCCAATAGTCTCATTAGCTTTATCTTTATCATAGAACTGTATTGTTTGGATCCAGTTGTCTTGAAACAAGGAAAATTTTAACTTTATCATAATTCTACATGAGGAAAAAGCTGCCGTGTAACAGGATCTCAAGTCAATCGGGATGGGTAGTTGGCTTTACTCTGGTGAAAACCAGGGAAAGAAAGAGATAATATCTCATCAGGAAGCCTAAAAATTCTTGGGTCCATATCCCGTGAATATGAAAAAATTGTCATATCACAAAATCCCATTTCTCAAAAGTGTTATTTATTAACATTGTTTCACTAAACTCTAACATGAATTTTTTATTCGATATAATTTATTTACATTTCAAATGATTTCCCCTTTTCTAGCCCCCCCACTCCCCGAAAGTCCCGTAAGCCCCCTTCTCTTCCCCTGTCCTCCCTCCCACCCCTTCCCAGTTCCCTGTTCTGGTTTTGCCAAATACTGTTTCACTGAATCTTTCCAGAACCAGGGACCACTCCTGCTTTCTTCTTGTATCTCATTTGATGTGTGGATTATGTTTTGGGTATTCCAGTTTTCTAGGTTAATAACCACTTATTAGTGAGTGCATACCATGATTCATCTTTTGAGTCTGGGTTACCTCACTTAGTATGATGTTCTCTAGCTCCATCCATTTGCCTAAGAATTTCATGAATTCATTGTTTCTAATGGCTGAATAGTACTCCATTGTGTAGATATACCACATTTTTTGCATCCACTCTTCTGTTGAGGGATACCTGGGTTCTTTCCAGCATCTGGCAATTATAAATAGGGCTGCTATGAACATAGTAGAGCATGTATCCTTATTACATGGTGGGGAATCCTCTGGGTATATGCCCAGGAGTGGTATAGCAGGATCTTCTGGAAGTGAGGTGCCCAGTTTTCGGAGGAACCGCCAGACTGATTTCCAGAGTGGTTGTACCGATTTGCAACTCCACCAGCAGTGGAGGAGTGTTCCTCTTTCTCTGCACCCTCTCCAACACCTGCTGTCTCCTGAATTTTTAATCTTAGCCATTCTGACTGGTGTAAGATGAAATCTTAGGGTTGTTTTGATTTGCATTTCCCTAATGACTAATGAAGTTGAGCATTTTTTAAGATGCTTCTCCGCCATCCGAAGTTCTTCAGGTGAGAATTCTTTGTTTAACTCTGTACCCTATTTTTTAATAGTGTTGTTCGGTTTTCTGGAGTCTAACTTCTTGAGTTCTTTATATATATTGGATATTAGCCCTCTATCTGATGTAGGATTGGTGAAGATCTTTTCCCAATTTGTTGGTTGCCGATCTGTCCTCTTGATGGTGTCCTTTGCCTTACAGAAACTCTGTAACCTTATGAGGTCCCATTTGTCAATTCTTGCTCTTAGAGCATACGCTATTGGTGTTCTGTTCAGAAACTTTCTCCCTGTACCGATGTCCTCAAGGGTCTTCCCCAGTTTCTTTTCTATTAGCTTCAGAGTGTCTGGCTTTATGTGGAGGTCCTTGATCCATTTGGATTTGAGCTTAGTACAAGGAGACAAGGATAGATCAATTCGCATTCTTCGGCATGCTGACCTCCAGTTGAACCAGCACCATTTGTTGAAAAGGCTATCTTTTTTCCATTGGATGTTTTCAGCCTCTTTGTCGAGGATCAAGTGGCCATAGGTGTGTGGGTTCATTTCTGGATCTTCAATCCTGTTCCATTGATCCTCCTGCCTGTCACTGTACCAATACCATAACATGAATTTTTATAGTACGCTGAAACCATACTTAGAGAACAATCATGATGATAATGTACTAACACTGGTTAACAAAGACTGATTTAATCTTCTTTAACATATAGACATTGATAATCATTGATACCATCTTTTTTAAAAAAATTTCTATATCTTGGGTTGGAGCTACAGTACAGTGGCAGAATGCTTGGCCAAGATATGTGAGGGACCGAGTTTGGAATCTGGTATCATATACTAAATAGAGAAAAAGTCAGTAAGGTATAAAATTAATCCAATATTCCAACCCTTGCATTAAATTTGAGTTCAAACACAATGAGGATGTTAGAGTAGTTAGATTAAATATGGAGATGGTTCAGCTGTCATCAGTTTCCATTTGACACGCACATGTGTTACATGATCTGTGTCCCCCAACTCCACTTCGTCCCAGTAAATGAATAGGAAATGAAGAAAGAGTAATATAATATAAAATGATGTAGATCGCTATTAATTACAAACTACTAATTTTAATAGTTACATCTATATTTCCACATAGTAACTATATTTACTACTTCAAAAAATACTGAGTCTAACTTGTGAACAATGTACTCTATAAAAACTAAAGAAACAGAGTTATTATAAATATGACACAAATAAATATATGTGAATAAGGCAATTTTATCTTTTCTGAACTGATAATCACAAACATCTATTGTGCAGCACAGAAAAACCCTTAGTTAATAGCAGTATAATGTGAGTTTAATGGATGTCATTTTTCAGACATTTGAATATTTAATTGCTTTCCTTTAAGCTTCATTAGCACAATGGCAACTCTTCAGTCATTTAAATTTTAAGCAAAAAATTTATAAAGGAAAGAAAAGCCTGTAACTTTTTCTGTTTTCAATATAATGTGCATTAATGAAGCCATCACACATATCCAGACAATTATATTTTGGAAAATTTGGAGGATTTATGTGTTCTGAAGGGAAATAAGAATAGCCCATGCGTACTTAGCATGAACAATACATTTCATCTACTCCATGTAAATGTTGAGATTCATAGTTCCAGTTTCTTTTATATATCTTTACCTATGGCATCCCAAGGAATACATTTATTTACTAATTCAAAAATACTACTTGCTAATTTATTCAGCTCAGACACAATCATGTAAAAGTAAATTCAGTGGTAGCTAGAGAAATGGCCTGGCAGCAGGTAAGAGCAAATTTGCTGGTCTTGCAGAGGACCTGGATTTGGTTTCAGTACCCATGTGACAGCTCACAATCACATAGAACTCCAGTTCCCAAAATCCTTCCTCTTCTGCACTTCTCATGCTTTTGAATACACTAGGCAAAATATTCATACTAATAATAATTCAAAATAAAGTATTTTTTCAAATTTTCAAAATTTCAATTCAAAATAAAAACAAATCTTTTTGGAATAGTATAAACTCATTAAAATTATATTGTTCAATGGAAGTTTAAACCTTAGTTATATTTAAGTAGTAATATATTTAAATTTTGGAATGCATATGTGTATATGTATATTTGTATATATATGTGTGCATGTATACACACACTCATACACACATGTGCACATACACACACAAACACACACACACATACACACACACGCACACACACACACACACAGAGAGAGAGAGAGAGAGAGAGAGAGAGAGAGAGAGAGAGAGAAAGAGATATTTGTTATGTGGAGTTGGCAATTGAATCCAGGCCTCTCTCTTGATGGTTACTTATATGCTATACCACTGAGTCATACACATAGTGTATCCCATGCATCCATACCTGTGTGGGGGGTGGCTAGGGGTTTGGACTGTTAAAGTGCTTTGAAATTGTACAGGAAGATAACAAATGTCTAAGGATAGCCTTTCTTTAGAAGACACCAAAACCTAATGAATGAGAAAGAGTGCCCCAGGCTGAGTGGTAATGATGCCAGTGTGCACAGCAGCACAGGATGTAAGAAGCTCTGAACATCAGGGGATCAGAGCATAAGGACACCTGTCATACTGACGAACAAGGCAGAAGCACCCAAGGCTGAAACTTGAGGGAAGGAAGCCAGGGCAATTTAGTTTCTGGAGTACAGTATGTGTAAGTTGATGAATTACTATCCCCCCCCTTTTTTTTCAGAAAAATACTCTTGGCCAAACTGTCTTTGGAGGCTATAAAAACAAACAAACAAACAAACAAAACCTTCTAAAATCCCATATTCCACTCAGTTTCTTTGTTTCCCTTCTGTGACTCATTTACCTAGTCTCCACCAAGTCTGTCACACAGCCTCTCTCAAACCCATTCTCTTCTGCCCTTAAATTATCAGGAAGAGTCTATGCAATGAAATCACATTTGAAGAAATTGAAGAAATGTCAACAATTAATAATCCAATAATCTGTTCCACTATTAAATACTTCCATTTCTTGAGTCTTTGAAAATGCTAACATAAAAATGAAAAGTACAAGAATCTCCTGAAAATATCCAGGGGAAATAAAGGTAACACTGTGCCTCACAACATCCAGCTTCACCAAACTACATCTGCGGACATACTTCATTCCTGATGCAAGTGTGTGACCAGTGACATTTCCAGCAGAGAATATTTTAAACTAACACACTAAGTAGTACTTCCTTCTGAGATATACACAGAATGTTTTAGATCTAGATACTGTTGACAAAATCTTCCCAGTTTTATTTCTGCTCCAAAGAAAATATCTTACAGCATGTAAAAGAATCAAAAATAATTTAAGTTTTCCAGAACAGAAGAAGCAGCTAACAGACAAAGCAACAGCAAGCTCTGGAGGACAATACCATTGCTTTTGATTTATTGATGTGAAAACTAAACACTACAAGAGGTGGCTCTTAGAAGTCCTGTCTCAAGTCTGATCACTCTCCCCTTATGTAACTTGAAAAAATGTCCTGTACAAATTATTTTCTTAATATCTATATCATGGTAGACAGTTTTAAATATTTTACAGAGACTTTCAAGTTGGGTAACTTTTCCTAACTCCTCCCATTCATCATGCATGTCCTGAAGCACTGACGAACCACGACAATTTGAACTCTTCATCTATGGTGACAACAATTTTGCCCTTAAGCCCTGGTGGTGAGTAAAGTTTTTTGAAGTTAAATACGAAGGGATGTGACAATCACAAAGATGATTTTAACCCTTCACAAACTCAAGTTTGCACTGCTGCACTCTTAAGATTCACCTTAAAGAAACCATGAGGAGAGGGTGGGGAAAGGTGCACTAGATTGAAACGACCGTTTGCTATCCTGTGGAAACGACTGTGCCATCCTGTGGATGGCACAAAGCTTGCCTGCCACCTGAGGTGATCTGCCTCCAGCTGAGGGGTAGAAATACAAAGAGAATCAGTGTTTGTTGTTTCACCACGAACACTTATTTGCTGCCGATGCTACATAATAGCAGCTTTATGAGGAAAATTACCTCTTGTCTGAAACCTCAGAATCTAGGAATGTACCCAACAGTAACTGTAGGAAACATGAAGAGAGGTAATTTCAACATCACGAGGTATTGGAATTTCATTAAAACCACCATGAAATATCAAGTAAAATTATTTTCATCTAGATGTAGTCGTGCTAGATCCTGTTTTTGTTGGCTACACTGTTTAAAAATGCCTCCCATAGTATTATATATGCAAATGTTTTTCTATACATCTTAAGAAGAATCGATGTTGGTAATACTGTGCTGGTTGAGAGAACCTCAGCTTAGGAACTGCCCCATCAGCCTGGCCTGGTGGTGTACCTGTAGGACATTTTTTTGAATGCTAATTCAATGTGAAGGACCTAGCTGACTGCAGGCATTGCCACCCACAGGCAAGTGGCTCGGTGCTATCTAAGAACAGAAGCTGAACATGAGCTTGAAACAGCATTTCTCTTCTGCAGTTCCTACCTTCAGGTTCCTGCCTTGAGATCCTACTCTGACTTCCTCAGAGACGATGAATTGTAGAGGTCTAAAATAAGCTTTTTCATCCCAAGGTTGCCATGGGTCATGTAATTATAATAACAAAGCAAAAGTAACACAGGTAATTATTCTAGATTTTGTTGTTGTCTCTCCTCTCTACACTTTTCTTACCCAACATCATGTTGTCCTTTTTTTCTTTTTTATTAACTTGATACTCTTTCCTTTTTTTATTGGATATTTTATTTATTTACATTAAAATGTTATTTGCTTTCCAGATTTCCCCCCAGAAACCCCTTATCCGATCCTCACTCCCCCTGCCTCTATGAGGGTTTACCCACTCCTCATCTTGAATATTCCAAGCTTTTGGGCTAATACCCACTTATCAGTGAGTGCATACCATGTGTATTCTTTTGTGATTGGGTTTCCTCACTCTGGATATTTTCTAGTTCCATCCATTTGCCTAAGAATTTCATGAATTCATTGTTTTTAATAGCTAAGTAGTACTCCATTGTGTAAATATACCATATATTTCTGTATCCATACCTCTATGTTAGGACGATCGTTTTCTTTTCAGCTTCTGGCTATTATAAATAAAGATGTTGTGAACATAGTGGAGCATGGGTCCTTATTGCATGCCAGGGGATTCCCTGGGTATATGCCCAGGAGTGGTATAGCTCGGTTCTCACAGGTCCAGATTTCTGATTTCCAAAGTGGTTATTCCAGCTTGCAATCCCATCAGCAATGAAGGTGTGTTCCTCTTTCTCCACATTGCCACTAGCATCTGTTGTCACCTGAGTTTTTAATCTTAAAATTCCAACTCAATTTTTCATAGAGTTAGAAAGAGCAATCTGGAAATCAGTCTGGTGGTTCCTCCAAGAACTGGGCACCTCACTTCCAGAAGATCCTGCTATACCACTCCTGGGCATATACCCAAAAGATTCCCCAGCATGTAGTAAGGATACATGTTCTACTATGTTCATAGCAGCCCTATTTATAATTGCCAGAAGTTGGAAAGAACCCAGATATCCCTCAACAGAAGAGTGGATGCAAAAAATGTGGTATATATACACAATGGAGTACTATTCAGCCATTAGAAACAATGAATTCATGAAATTCTTAGGCAAATGGATGGAGCTGGAGAACATCATACTAAGTGAGGTAACCCAGACTCAAAAGATGAATCATGGTATGCACTCACTAATAAGTGGATATTAACCTAGAAAACTGGAATACCCAAAACATAATCCACACATCAAATGAGGTACAAGAAGAACGGAGGAGTGGCCCCTTGTACTGGAAAGACTCAGTGAAGCAGTATTGAACAAAATCAGAACAGGGAAGTGGGAAGGGTTGGGTGGGAAAACAGGGGGAGGGAAGGGGACTGATGGGACTTTCGGGGAGTGGGGGTCCAGAAAAGGGGAAATCACTTGAAATGTAAATAAATATATCAATAAATTAAAAAAAAAGAAAGAGCAATTTTCAAATTTATTTGGAATAACAAAAAACAAACAAACAAAAACAGGATAGCAAAAACTATTCTCAATAATAAAAGAACTAGGAGAATCACCATCCCTGACCTAAAGCTGTACTACAAAGCGATAGTGATTTAAAAATAAAAAACTGCATGGTATTGGTACAGAGACAGGCAGGAAGATCAATGGAATAGAATCGAAGACCCAAGAAATGAACCCACATGCCTATGGTCACTTGATTTTTAACAAAAGAGCTAAAATTATCCAGTGGAAAAAAAACAGCATTTTCAACAAATGGTGCTGGTTCAACTGGAAGTCAGCATGTAGAAGAATACAAATTGAACAATTTTTTTTTCAATTAGGTTGTTATTTTTTTATTGAAAAGGGAATTAAAAACACTTTATGATAACATTAAAGATTTACATAGAAAATATTTCAGATAAAATAGAAGAGATACATAGAAAAACATGTTAAAATTGACAATTTTCATGGAAATTAAAGAGTAAAGTGGTAGACATGTGTAACATTACTAAATTAGTTGAAATATGAAATAGAAACATTTTATGATAGAATTGAAGATTTACATGGAAAATAGATCTGATAAAATTGTAGAAAAGTTTTAGGTGTTAAAAATTTCAAACATGTTAGAATTGAAGATTATCATGGAAAATTTTATATAGATGTAATAATGATAGGCATAAAAGTATTCCTAAATTGATTGAAAATGGAATTATAAACATTTTCTGATAAACTTGAAGATTTACATGGAAAGTATTTCTAATAAAATTGAAAAATATATAGAAAAACATGTTAATATTAAAGATTATTATGGAAATTATACAGATAAAGTGATAGACATAAAGATAATTTTAAGTTGATTGAAGGTGGAATTATAAACATTTTCAGATAAAATTGAAGATTTACATGGAAAATATTTCTGGTAAAATTAAAGAAATATATAGAAAAACACATTAAAATTGACTATTTCATGGGAAATTTTACATATAAAATGGTAGATATAAAAACTCTAAATTAATTGTAGGTAGAATTAGAAACATTTGTGATAAAAACGATTTACATTGAAACCATTTCTGATAAAATAGAAATATATAGAAAGACATATTAAAATAGAAAATTATGAAAAATAATGCAGATAAAATGGTAGACATAAAAACCTTACTAAATTAATTAAAAGGAGAATTACAAACATTTTCTGATAAAATTGAAGATTTACAAGAGAAATATTTCTGTTAGTCTATGTCTTTTTATTGGGGAGTTGAGTCCATTGTTGTTAAGAAATATTAAGGAATAGTGATTGTTGCTTCCTTTTAATGTTTGATGTTATTTATATGTTGGTGTGGGTATCTTCTCTTGAGTTTGTTGGAAGAAGATTACTTTCTTGCTTTTTCTAGGGTGTAGTTTCCCTCCGTGTGTTGGCATTTTCCATCTATTGTCCTTTGCAGGGCTGGATTTGTGGACAGATATTGCGTATATTTGGTTTTATCATGGAATATCTTGTTTTCTCCATCTATGGTGAAAGAGGATTTTGCTGGGTATAGTAGTCTGGGCTGGCATTTGTATTCTCTTAGGGTCTTTATGAGGTCTCTTTGTACAATGCTCAAGTCCAAGTGGATCAAGGACCTCCACATAAAACCAGATAGATGAAACTGATAGAAGAGAAAGTAGGGAAGAGCCTTGAATACATGGTCACAGGGGAAAGTTCCTGAACAGAACACTGATGACTTATGTTCTAAGAACAAGAATTGACAAACGGGATCTCATAAAATTGCAAAGCTTCTGTAAGGCAAAGGACACTATCAGTAGGACAAAATGGCAACCAACAGATTGGGAAAAGAGCTTTACCAATCCTACATCTGTTAGAGGGCTATATCCAATATATAAAGAACTCAAGAAATTAGACTCTAGACAATCAAATAACTCTATTAAAAACGGGATACTGAACTAAACAAAGAAATCTCAACTGAGGAAACCAGAATGGTTGAGAAGCACCTAAAGAAATTTCCAACATCATTAGTCATCAGGGAAATGCAAATCAAAACAACCTTTAGATTCCATCTCCTTTTCCTTAAAACCAGAGTCCACTTTGTCCTTATTGTATATACACGGGTGTGGAACCAACTACTGAAGTATAGGTAGCCTTTCAGGGGTCGAATTCCTGAGAAAAGGAGTATTTCTCTCTCCTATCAGCCACCAATTGCCAATAACTCCACAGCCAGAGATGGGACTTCCTGAGTCCTCCCTGTACTCATGCTGGGATTATCACTGGCTTAATCTTACATGAGTCTTCAACATGGATGCCAAGTTGGTATGAGCTCATGTGTATAACTGCCCTGTAATGTTTGGAAATAGCTTTTCTGAAGTCATTACTCCTAGTGGATAATAGTGTTAATGTTACAAATACTAACCTACTATAATCTAATATCAGCATTATATCTAGGATATACTCTATGTGTTTTATTATCTAGACCACATGTTTTATCATTTTAGTGAAAAAATGAAGTTCGAAGTATATACATAATTTTCCAACAAATGGTAGAATTTGAAAGCCAGGTGTCCTTGGTATACTATAATTTGGGAAGTGATGGAAGGAAAATTGATATGAGTTCTAATATAACCTAGGATAAAATGTGAATCACAAGTCAGATTGAGAGACAATGAGAGAGACAGAGACAGAGACAGAATCTCCATAAACAATGAAAAGTAGGATTTAGAACTGAAAGATGAACAATTTGATTCTAATTTCCATGAGTGTTTCCAGCAATGGTTCTAAAAATTATAAACATATCTGGATATCATACACTAATTAATTTTTAATTCTCAAAAGAGTGATATAAATATTTAGAAATATTAAATCAACATATATATTTGAAGGTATATAAACACCAAAGAATTACTTACCTTATTACTGAAATAATGAAACTGTTAAAAACAAAAATCTACCCACCAACTTCAGGTAGATGCATACCTCCTGTTTGTCTGCTCTGGCTAAGTGTTCTATATTCATAGAATAGCCTAAATTCAGACTTTACTAATTTGATAATGTATCTATAGTCCATTATTAAGTTATTAAGTAAGTTATCTGTAATCCATTTTAATGCTTCCCATCATTTCCTTCCCCTACTGTGGGTAACCAAGGGATTACATCCCATTTCTTTTGCAAGGTGTATACTTTCTTTCAATTTCAGACGCTTTATTTGCCTTGAAACTTAACTTGTCTAAGTGGTTTAAGAAACATTATGTCTAAATTGGTAACATGGCATTTTGAGGAGATGGAAACAATGCCCTTTTGGTCACTGCATTAACACTAACTTACTTTGACCTTTGTTTCTAGTAAGAAATATTATGCTTCACACTTATTTTTTATTGACTAGGTTATTTATTCACTTTATTCCCTGATCTCAGCTTGCCCTCCCTCCTCTCCTCCCAGTCCCTCTCTTTCACCTTACTTACTGCTGCCATCCACCCTCCCATGCTTCTCCCCAGAAAAGCTGGACAGTATATCAATTTATGGCATGACTAGGCCCATCCCGTTCCCATGATCAAGACTAGGAAGCCCCAGTTAGGGGAAAGGGATCTGAAGGCAAGATATGTAATCATAGACAGGCCCTTGCTCTAGGTTTAGGAGTCTCACATGAAGACCCAGCTGTACAACTGCTACATATGTGTAGAGGGCAGAGGTCTGTCCCACACATGCTCTCTGATTGGAGCCTAGGTTAGTTGACACAGTATGTTTTCTTGTGATGTCCTAGACACCCCCTGTTTCTCTCAATCCTTTCTCTGGGATTCCCCAAGCTCCACTCAATGTTTGGCTGTGGGTCTCTTCACCAGCTCCTATTTGCTTGGTGAGGCCCCACTGATGCCATTTATGCTAGGCTTCTGTCTGCACAGTCAGTGTTCAGCAGAATATTGTCACTAGTGTAAGGGGTTGTGTCCCACTCATGGCATGGGTCTCCACCTGGGTCAGTCATTTGTTGGCTTTTCCCTTAAACTCTGCTCCATACTCCATCCCTGAACATCCTATAGACAGGATAAATGTGAGTCTAAGGCTCTGTGGCTGGGTTGGTATCCCAATCCCAATTGGAAGTCTTGACTAGTTACAGGAAATGGTCTGTTCAGTCTCCAAATATCTCATTGCTACGATTCTTAGCTTGGATCACCTTCATAGATTCCTGGGAGTTTCCATCATTCTATGTTGCTAGGTCTTTTCAGAAATGCCGACTCCCAATCAAATTGTCTTTCCTAGTACCCAGGAAAAGGAGGGATGAGGTGGTGGGGAGGATGGAGACAATACCGTGAGACACAGAACACTTCTGAAAACCTCTCTGTAAAATGTAACATTCATTCAAACTTCCAGTGGATTTGACTTTTTGTGAAGTTTGTTGATTCTTTTTCTTTTACTTTATTAAGCCTGCTGTTAAAATTTTTGTTGAATTTCAAGTACAGATATTATATTTTTCAGTGTCAAAGTTTCTATTTGTGTCTTCATGTCAGCTACCTCCTGTTGGGACCATCACTCTCATCATTTATTACTCTTGATCTGTCATGGTCTATGATAATTAGCTGAAGTTCTGTTCATGATCCCACTAATTAAAGTTAGATACTGAGCTCTCACTAGCTTGTTTTGGTGACATCATTGCTTGTGATCCTTGTAGACTTGAACTGATAACAATGCATTCAAAGGAACTACCACTTTTCCATTTCTTTAGTCTAGTTTCCAAAGATAAAGACATGATACTGCTGGGATTCCCAACTGGTCAGAACTTCAGGGAGCCAAGTCCCTAGATTCTTTCAGCTGAAATCTATGGAAACGATACACTTTCAAAACACCTTGAATTGGACATGAAGGAAAATTGTTTTTACTCATTATAAGGATTACACTTACATTCAAAAACAGGGAGGAAAGTAGATCTTTGAGGAAAACCACCTATACAAGCAAATTAATGATGAAAAACTGTATTTAAAAGTTACACTATGCCTTCACCATATTGTTCTGACACATGGATTATTTGCTTTCTCAGTTGGAATGATGTAGATGAGAAAGTATCTCATTCCTACCATAAGTCTTAGCATTATACAGCATTATACCAGCTAAGGAAGTTACCAATGGATGATTTTATATCTTTGAGAATAAAGGTTAAAGAAGATGTTCAGAAATTAAAACATTGATCTGAAAATACTCAATGTCAGTCATCAAAATTCTTAAATAAAACATATTAAATCATTAATCATTAAAGATTTTGAGATATCTATGAGCTCTTCAATGTATAGGAAAATATTAAGAGTTATGTCCACAGATATACCCATGGACATTGGCAACATTGTCTACTATTGTCAAGTCAATAAAATGGTGAACAGTTATATATTATTTTCATGAACACTGGGTTATTTTGTAGCCACTCTTTGTTGCTTTCAGGGTTCTTTTGACCCAACCCTTTATCCTCTGCCCCAGTTTTGCTTCTTATCACTAGATAAGAGAGAAAGGAGAGAGGAATGGGTGAAAGATAAAGATTTGTGAATCTAATTTCTTTGCTCTTTGCTCATGGTTAGTTTAAGTTACTTTGTAGGTTCTTCTTTTTTTCCATCTTTTATCACTTTAGTCTCACCCCCCATCACTAGATAGGAGATAAAAGAGGTAGTGCCAGAGAGGGATAGAGATTGCTGAATCTGATTTCTTTCTTTTGTGATATCTTTGGGTATCTAAAAAGATGCAACAAACCCCCTGAACAACCAATAACTAAAAACTTCACTTTGGGGACCCTAACAATTATATAGCCTCTGGAAAGTTCCCAGAATTAGAAACATCACACAGTCTCAGAAACTATCTGCAGCTGGCAAAACCATTAGTTTGCTGGCGCACAAGGCAAATCATAGTCAGCTGCTGCAGACAGTCTGAAGCCGCCCCATATTCCCACACCTGGAGTTTTAACAAAAAGACTTTCTTATAAAATTTCTGTGGTTTTTAAAGACACCAAAATTCTAAAATTGTCACTATAACCACTCATTTGGAATTTTATTCAGACATTTATATTAGAGTGTTAGCTTGTTATCGGAGAGAATTATATTGTACTTTTTTAAATCAATGAAGTCTATTTGCATACTTTGAAGATTTAAACTACTTAAAATATAATTTATTCCATGATTTCTAGTTCCCTAGAAACTTCTTCTGTCTTTCCACAAAAAGAGAATTTGCAATTTTCATATTTTCAAACTAATTAAAACAAAATTCTGGGCATACACACACACACACACACACATACACACACACACACGCACACACACATGTTTCTTAAGGTTAATAGTTAACTTTTAAGTATTTTTCTGGAAGCAACTGTTTCTCTCTATCCACTTCACATACATAATGAAAAGATGATCATTTTGTGCAAAAAGTAGGAAGAAAGAAGAAACAGTGTTGTGCATATATAATGAGAATCCATTTGCCAATTAGTGAAAAGGTAAAGAAAGCTGTTCAATATTGGTAGGTTAATAAATCTAAAGTAATGTATAAGACAACAGGTTATCTAAAGGGAATAAATGTTCACTTTGGGAAGAATGATAGAAATTGTTCCATTAGCACATAGTAGTCAATATTTAACCTTTCAGTAGAACTAAATTATCAGAGACAAAAATGATAGAAAATGATATTATAGATAGGAAGATCAAATACCCCAAGTAATTTAAGAGTGAAGCAATATTGAGATTTTGAGGAGAAAAGCAAGCTACAATAAAAAGACATAGAATTTTTGTGGATTTATTTATATCGTTTAAAGCCTGCATTTAAGCTTCATAATATAGCAAATCACCATCTTAGTTTCCAGGAATACAATGATTAATGTTTTGTCCTTGCCGTCAAAAAGAGCCTATTCTGTTGGGAAAGAATTGACATTAAAAATATAATTACAATTCAATTTCCAGAATGATACAGAAAAGAGTTCATGCAGAATGACTTTACTAAATCTGAGGGAGTCAAGAAAAATTTTACAAACGGGATAAATTTGTGCTGAGAGGTAAAAGGGGATTTAAAGGTCACTAGCTTAAAACAGCTGGAAAAGCAATTCCACAGCAGCATCAGAAGCTTGAAAGAGACAGGCTTCAATAACAAAGCTCCCGGTGGCTCATATGATTAGAGAAAAGATGGAGGAACCTGTTAAAATCCTAACAGCACAAATCATTAGGCTTTCTTTTTAATTGCTCTAAAGTTAATACATACACACATACATACATGCATACATCCATATGTGCAAATTCTGCTTTATTTGTTTAATCCTTATTATTTACTGAAACCTTCATTCAGATACCTTTTGCTAAATAAGCAAATAGGTCATTATTCTTAAATTGTTTAGCTTTGCAATTTTACTTACAAGTTTATTATTCTTATGTAAATATCAAACCGATTAAATTCTTTCTTGCTTTTTTTTGCAACTTTAATGTAAGAAAATATTGAGAGATAAGAAAAGAGGTAAAAGCTATACAAATTGGAAAGGAAGAAATAAAAAAAACACTATTTGCAGATGGTATAATAGTATACTTAAGTGACCTCAAAAATTCCTCTAGAGAGCTCCTAAAGCTGATAAACAACTTCAGCAAAGTGGCTGGATATAAAATTAACTCAAACAAATCTGTAACCTTCCTCTACTCCAAGGATAAACAGCTAAGAAAGAAATTAGGGAAATGACACCCTTCACAATAGTCACAAATAATATTACATAATGTGACTCTAAGCAGGCAAGTGAAAGATCTGTATGACAAGAACTTCAAGTCTCTGAAGAAAGAAATCAAAGAAGATCTCAGAAGATGGAAAGATCTCCCATGCTCATGGATTGGCAAGATTAATACCGTAAAAAAGACCATCTTCCAGAAAGCAATTTGCAGATTCAATGCAATTCCCATCAAAATTCCAAATCAATTCTTCATAGAGCTAGAAAGAGCAATCTACAAATTAATTTGGCATAACAAAAAAAAAAACCCAGTAAAGCAAAAAGTATTCTCCACAAGAAAACAACTTTGGTTCACCATCCCTAACCTCAAGCTGTACTACAGAGCAATAGTGATAAAAACTACATGGTATTGGTACAGAGTCAGGCAGGAAGATCAATGGAATAGAACTGAAGACCCAGAAATGAATCCCATACTTATGGTCACTTGTTATTTGACAAAGTAGCTAAAAACATCCAGTGGAAAACTGACAGCATTTTTAAGAAATGGTGCTGGATCAACTGGAGGTCAGCATGCAGAAAAAAATAAATTGACCCATTCTTATCTCCTTCTACAAAGCTCAAGTCCAAGTGGATCAAGGACCTCCACATAAAACCAGATACAGTGGAGCTTATAGAGGAGAAAGTGGGGAAGAGCCTTGAACACATGGACACAGGGGAAATTTTCCTGAACAGAATGCCAATGACTTATGCTCTAAAAACAAGAATGAACAAATGGGACCTCATAAAACTACAAAGCTTCTGTAAGGCAAAGGACACTGTCAATAGGACAAAATGGCAATCAACAGATTGGGAAAAGGTCTTTACCAATCCTACATCTGATAGAAGACTAATTTCCAATGTATACAAAGAACTCAAGAATTTTTGACTCCAGAAAGTCAAATAACCCTATTTAAAAATGGGGTACAGAACCAAACAGTGAATTCTCTACTGAGGAAATCAATTGGCTATGAAGTACCTAAAGAAATGCTCAGCATCCTTTGCTATCAGGGAAATGCAAATCAAACAGCCCTGAGTTTCTGCTTCACACCAGTCAGAGTGGCTAAAGTGAAAAAGTAAGGTGACAGCAGATGCTGGCCAGGATGAGGAGAAAGAGGAATACTCTTTCATTGTTGGTGAGATAGTGGCTTCATTCACTCCTGGGCATATACCCAGAAGATGACCCAACATGTAATAAGGACACATGCTGCACTATGTTCATAGCAGCCTTATTTATAATAGCCAGAACCTGGAAAGAACTCTGATGTCCTTCAACAGATGAATGGATACAGAAAATGTGGTATATTTACACAATGAAGTACTATTCAGATATTAAAAACAATGAATTCATGAAATTCTTAGTCAAATGGATGGAACTCGAAAATATCATCCTGAGCGAGGTAACCCAATCATAAAAGAACATACATTGTATGCACTCATTGATAAGTGGATATTAGCCCAAAAGCTCAGAATAAACAAGATACAACTCATAGACCACATGAAACTCAAGAAAAAGGAAGACCAAAGAGTGAGTGCTTCTTTTTTTCTGAAAAAGTGAACAAAATATTCACAGGATCAATTATGAAAATAAAGTGTGGGGCAGAAACTGAAGGAAAGGCCACCCAGAGACTGTCTTACCTGGGAATTGATCCTATAAACAGTCACCAAACCCCAATACTATTATGGATAACAAGAATTGCTTGCCGAAAGGAGCCTGGCCCTGCCAGTCTTATGGATACAGAGGAAGATGCTAGTAGACAACCATTGGACTGAGCATGTGGATCCCTATGGAGGAGATGGAGCAAGAACTGGAGGATCTGAGGGGGTTTGCAGCCTCATGGGAAGAATGACTGTTGGCCAAACAGACCCCCCAGGGCTCCCAGGGACTAAACCATCAACCAAGGGTTCCAACAGGGTTCCAACCACAAGTGTGGCAGAAGAATGCTTTGTCAGGCATTGGTGGGTGGAGAGGTCCTTTGTCCTATGAAGGCTAGACAGATGCTCCAGCATAGGAAAATCAATGGGAAGAGGTGGAAATGGGTCAGGTGGAGGGGCATCTTCTTGGAGGCAGGGGATGAAAGGATGGGTTGGGGGTTTTCTGGTAGAGGGGGAAACCAGGAAAGGGTATAACATTTGAAATGTAAATGAAGAATATATTAAAAAAAGAAAGAAAAGGTAGATCTTCCAACTATCTTAGCTCGTCTATTGTGAATTATATCAAAAATATTTTAAAATATTGAGAAAACTATTATTAGATTCATAGATATAATGCATCAGTTTTCCACTTACTATTACCTCAAATTTTATATTAGCTTATACACGAATATTTTTAAAATTTTGTTAATACTCATAATTAAATTGACTTAAACGTTTTGTTTGTATTTGTATATATATGTATATATGACAGATATCTATGATTATTCATATGATTTATAGATACCAGTATTCATCATTTAGGGGTAACAGGATATTTATGCTAAGTCTATGTAAAAGCACACTTAGAAAAAAAAACCTCCATGTTTCCTGATCTATTAGATGTAGATGGCAAATTTAGAGAAAAACCTCAAGTTTGATACTAGAGAGGGAAAATGCTTTTCTTACTTCACTTTATATCTCACTCACTGATTCCTTCCTGGTTACGCCTACAATTCTTCCCCCATCTCTGTACCTTTGAGTGAGTAGAAATTCCATGGGTATCCCCCCATCCTGGCACATCAAGTACCTGTGCATCCCAGAGAGGAAATTTTAATATTCTTAAAATAATTTATTTTGTTGTTTTGTTAAGTTATAATCCTTCAAAGTATTATACTGGCAACTAAGTATTTTCTATTTTGAGACTATGGTAGATAAGTACTTTCTGTTCCAGTTTTAACCAACTACAAATACATGTGGTAACCTGATGCAGATTCTCTCTTAAATGCTGCATCTAAGAATTCAGAAACATTTTGAAATCATGAGTCAAACCCTGTGACTGGTGTCAGCTGCCTCAGGTTCCCTAGCTCTGCCCTATTATCTGTTGTCAATGAGAAAGGCTATCCTGGGTATGATACAGTTTTCCAATATATTTTTAAAAGATTAACACCCACTGGATTACATAGTTTGAATATGTATTGAAAGGTATTAGATATTGCTTGCTAACAGTCAAAACATGAAGCAAAGATAAAATTTTAAAAAGAAACAAGATTTATACATTCCTAAAAATCAATCCTCTATCGACGGCAAGGATGAGACTCTTTCAGAACCAGGAAGGCTCTTGGAACTCTTCCGTTGTCTCTCACTCCCACTCAGCTTTGTATGAGGATGGTTTTTAATCTTCCCTTACTGTGGATGTCATTCTTCCTCTTATGCAGGACAACGTCACTGAAATCCTTCATTTCTGTCCACAGAGTGGCAGCAGCAGCAGCAGTGAGTGCCAGCTGAATTCATGAGCTTCATGGTAGAAGGTGACCCAATTTGACTTTAAGTAAAGAGAAGGCAGCATCACAATGGATGGTATATAAATCACAGTCAGTAATGGTTTAGAAGAAATTTCATCAAGTAGAAAATGTCTGATGTGCAAAAGTGAGTCCAGAAAGGTCAAAAGGTCACTATAACGGGTCTGCCTCATAGCTGATGCTCTAACATTTTGCACTCCCATTTAATATTTTACATGTGACTGCACTTTAAGATTGATCTTTAAAATGACAAGTAATTAAAATGTGTCCATTTGAATGGGAATTAGGGCACAGGCTGGGGAGCACATAAAAACTGTGTATAGACAGTGATGGCCATTTTCAAAACAAGAATGGAAGACTCAAAAGACCCTGCCAACATGTTTATTTCTGAAGATTCCTGGACTCTAAAGATGAGAGAGATGCATTTCTGTTGTGTAAGGCACATAATATGTAGGACTTTGTTATTTCAGTATCATCAAACTAATATGGCCTTTCAAAAGGATTCCCCAGCATTCAATAAGGACACATGCTCCATTATGTTCATAGCAGCCTTATTTATAATAGACAGAAGCTGGAAAGAACCCAGATGTCCCTCAGTGGAGAAATGGATACAGAAAATGTGGTATATTTACACAATGGAATACTACTCAGCAATTAAAAACAATGAATTCATGAAATTTTTAGGCAAATGGTTGGAACTGGAAAATATCATCCTAAGTGAGGTAACCCTCACAAAAGAATACACATGTAATGCAATCACTGATAAGTGGATATTAATTAGCCCACGTTACATGTTAATTAGCTCTGAATACTCAAGACACAATTAACATATCAAATGATTCTCAAGAAGAAGGAAAGAGAAGGCCCTGGTCCTGGAAAGGCTTGATGAAGCGATGTAGGGGAGTACCAGGACAGAGAAGTGGGAGGGGGATGATTGGGGAATGTGTGGAGGGAAGAGGACATTTGTAATGTAAACAAATATAGAAAATGAAAAAGGGAAGCTTATATATATGTGAATATCATCTCACCTTCTTTTATGAAAAATTGATAATGGCAATCCCAAAATATCATCATTAGGACACGATTCCACCAATGTACATTCAGAGCATGACAGAGATGACTGACTGTATGTTGAGATTTTGTCTTTTGCTACATACTGTAATGCTAAATACTTGCCCCCAAGGTCCGGTTGCTCCCAGGGATGAGAGAACCCACATGTAGACCCAAGTGATGCTATGTATCCTTGCCCCCAAGGTACCCTTGATTGATGAGTAAGGATGCCTACATCTTATAACTTGGCAGAAGAGAGATAGACGGAGTTTGTGTTCCCAGGTCTGGGGTTTGAGGAAGATCACAAGAGAGGAGGAAAGAAAATGAATAAAAAAAATAAAGAGCCGTGGGGTAGGTGAGTTATGAAAACATTGTCATGAGGGCTGGCCAATTGAATTAAGAACACCCAAATGGAACATAGCAAGTTATAATGTGGGGTTATTGATAAGGAAGGAGTCATAATAGCATAGAGAATAGGTATCTGCCCAGATATACTTTTTAGGGATTATTATAAACATGTTGTGTGCTGAATGATCAAAGGTGGGATAGAAACCCTGTTTTGAGATTATGTTTTCAATACAACAACCAAGGAAGCTTTCCCTTGGGTCTTTCTGCTCTGCCCTCTGGACTCTCAGCATTTATCATTTCAGACGGAACTTTGTAACTTTCTTTCTCCACTGTTGCCACCTCCCTAGGCTGGTTTCCTCTGTCCTTTTCTTTCTATAAAATATTCTTTGTGTCAGTACAAATTAAAACTAATACTTCTATTACAAACTACCATATTCCAGTTGTCATAGTTTGCAATAGAGCTAAGGACTTAACCTGGAAGTGAATGAGTTTGAGTTCCCGTTGCCATTTTCATCTCCTTTGTTCCTATAAATACACCTATGATGTTTAATGTCAGATATTTCATATCATAATTAAAAATTATAATAACTCTACATGTACAAGTCACATAGAAATGGAAAATAAATGTGCTTAGCTTTTTAAGTTAAGAATCTTCTTAATTAGACATGCCGGAAATCTTTGCACTTGTGAGGTGAGTCTGGAGGATTGATAAAGTAAACAGCAGGGCATAACTTCATAACATAAAATAACCAAGTACAACATAATTGCATCCTCTTAAGTGTCAAGGCCATAATATTGTGTGTTTAGTATGAAAAACTTCAAACTAAAATTAAAATAGGGGAAAATTTGCAATAAAGATTTAACCTGAAGAAAACTAATTTAAAAAGATGAAAATAAAATGAAGAGTAGTTTGATTTCTTTGATTTTTATACCGTTATTAACAATTTATTTCTCCTAAAGATGACGTACAGTTAATGAACCCATATGCATAGAAGATAATTGAAAATAATATATATTTGTGTAGAATCTATATTCTTATTGCTTCTGTAAAAATATAGCATTAATGATATTTATAGGTCACTATGTGTGATATCTGATCTAGTGATTATGTTAAGTATACAGAAGAATATGCATTGGGGGCACATATCATACCATATCACGTAAACACTTGATTATCTGAGAATTTTGATATATATGAACTCTTAAGACAATTCCTAAGGACATTAAGCATTGGCTGATTTTTCAGATATCCTAGAGACTGAGAATGTAGCTCAGAGCCAGGATGTTACCTTGGAAGCAAGGCCCTGGGTTCAATTCCAGCACCACAAAAAATGTAAATAGTATACATAAAGATTAGCCTTCCAAATCTCCCTTTTTAGAATTGAGAAGAAATAGCTATCTTTTTTTGTCAGTAAATGAATGTTAAATTTTCTACATAAAAATCAGCTTTATCATGTACAAACACTTTTTCATAATTTATTTCTTTATTGATCTCATCCACCTATACATTTCTCATTTCTTTTTTTTAAATTTATTTATTTATTTATTTATTTATTTACACTCCATATTTTATTCCTGCCCCCCTCCCGTCCAGCCTCTAACTGTTCCACATCCCATACCTCCTCCCCAGGTCCCGTCTCCACGTGGATGCTCCCAACACCTCACTCCACCTGACCTCTAAACTCCCTGGCATCTCCAGGCTCTTGAGGGTTAGGTGCATCATCTCTGAATGAACCGAGACCTGGCAGACCTCTGCTGTCTGTGTGTTGAGGTCCTCATATAAGCTCATGTATGCTGCCTCATTGGTGGTTCATTGTTTGAAAGATATTTGGGGTCCAGATTAATTGAGACTGCTGGTCCTCCTACAGGGTGGCCCTTCTCCTCAGCTACTTTCATTCTTTCCCTAATTCAACAACAGGAGTCAGCTGCTTTCTGTGCATTGGTTGGGAGCAAATATCTGCATCTGACTCTTTGAGCTCCTTGTTGGGTCTTCCAGAGTGCGGTCATGTTAGGTCTGGTTTTTGTCAGTACTCCATAGCCTCAGTAATAGTGTCAGGCCTTGGAACCTCCCCTTGAGCTGGATCCCACTTTGAGCCTGTCACTGAACCTTCTATTCCTCAGGCTCCTGTCCATTTCCATTCTTCTAATTCTTTCCGATAGGAACAAATATGGGTCAGAGTTATGACTGTAGGACGGCTTCCCTCTCCCTCATTTGATGCTCTGTGTTTTGTCTGGAGGTGGGCACTATAAGTTCCCTCTTCCCACTGTTGGGCATTTCACCTAAGGTCCCTCCCTTTGAGTCCCGAGAGTCTCTCTCCTCCTATGTCTCTGGTACATTCTGGAGGGTCCCACCACCCTCCTAACTCCAGAGGTTGCCTGTTTTATTCCTTTTTCTGGCCCTCGGGGCTTCAGTCCTTTTCCCTCAGCCAATACCAGATCAGGTTCCTCTCTCCCCACCAAACCCTCCTCTGTCCACTTTCCGTCCCTCTCAGGTGCCTCCCTCCGTCCTCACTTGTGATTGCTTTCTTCTCCCTCCCAAGTGGGACTAAGGCATCAGCACTTGGGCACTTCAGCTTGCTGACCTTTTTGAGTTCTGTGGACTTTATCTTGGGTATTCTGTACTTTATTTTTTGGCTAATATCCACTTATTAGTGAGTGCATACCATGCATGTCCTTTTGTGTCTGAGTTACCTCATTCAGTATGATATTTTCTAGTTCCACCCACTTGCCTGCAAGACTAAGGATGGCCTCGTTCTTCACAGCTCAGTTGTATTCCACTGTGCAAATGAACCACATTTTCTGTATCCATTCTTCTATCATGGGGACAAACTTTGTAATTTCTCAAGTCCTATATCTTTCTCTTGACTCTATGAAGAAAACAATGCATTTTGACTGGCCCTTATAGTAAACATTTTTTATTCAAAATATGCTTAAGAGTTTAAATAAAGTTGAATGTTACTAAGTACACTTCTCATAAATATAATCATACTATATTTATAAACTTTGGTCTATTACATTAAGATAAAACCTGCAAGAATAAGAATGAATTATGTCACATAAAGGCAAGGATGATTTTCTTAGTCAGCTTAAAGTCTTCATATTGTTAATAAACTGTAAACTAATTGATGTTACATTCATATTCTTATGAACTCCTCAAAATAATTTTTGGAATATGACACAGTCCCTTATGCTTTAAGCTATGAGCATCATGTATACATTATTTTTGCATAACCATCAGCCAAAGCTATCAGTTGAACTCTTTTATTTTAAATAATTCTCTTCCTTTTAAAAATATTAGCATGAACTTCGAGTCTTCAAAGTATCTTCCTTATTTATACATCGTGTCTACTCTGGTGTCCTATCAATGACAAGTATTTTTCACTGTTCTTCAGATGATCTGGTGATACACCAAGCAATGAGGAGTAAAAGACAGTTCTGATAGATAAGATGCCTCTAGAAATAGTTTTAACATTTCATTTGGCTAAATATTTTCTTTCCTTTTTTGCACAATAAGGCATAAATTATAGCAGAAAGCCAAAATGATAGATCTGTTCTGAAAGTCAGAAAAAACTAAGGGAACATTATTGATCATACCTTGGAAACAAAGTACAAAGGAGAAGCTTTGTGTCATCCATTTTATAGGACATTGAGAATTAGAATTCACATCAGTCTGTCCCAGCCATAGAAGGCAGGGCAAATTAAATCAGAATTTTAAGCTCCAAATTGATATAATCTGTTTGTGTAGATAAAGCCTCAAACTTCCGTCATGTCAAATATATCATCTTGGGCAATTTGTTTTCTTATCTTTTTTTTCTTTGGCATTTGATGCTGTGACAAACCAAAAAACAGAGCTGATTTCCCTTGGAGAATTTAATTCACATCTGGTATCTTGTAGAAAGCTTTCCTGACAGAAATAGCAACCAGACTATGAAATCACTCAGTTTAAAGAACATCTTTAAATATCAAATACTTTACTTGCACACAAATTAAAGTTCCAGGAGAAACGTTTTAAAATGACTTTAATATTGATACAGCCCAAATTGCAAAAATTGCACACAATTTTAATTGTGAACATATAACAGATTGATGATAGATTAGATAGGCAGACAAATACACACATACACACACACACACAAAGATTTATAAAGGCCCATTTTCCAAGCTGTGAATATGTATAATTACATACTCTCCTAAGATTATTAAAAGTAATCACATCAACTGTATATTTTGTGTGGAATCTGAGCAACAGAACATTAGCAAGAACTGTCCTCTTTTATGTATTTTAGTGCAACATGGGACAG
The DNA here is from genome assembly GCF_947179515.1 of Apodemus sylvaticus. Classification (NCBI taxonomy): domain Eukaryota; kingdom Metazoa; phylum Chordata; class Mammalia; order Rodentia; family Muridae; genus Apodemus; species Apodemus sylvaticus. The sequence goes on along the minus strand of NC_067484.1, from coordinate 45,837,166 downwards.
AACCATGCAGATTTCCCTGAGGGTCATGCCTAGTCAAAGCTTACATGTCATTTGATACACTTAGATAAGAGTGGGCATTGGTAGAACTAAACCCCACTTAGTTTCCGCAAGCTAGAATTAGGTCAAATGTCATGCTAGATATAAACAGCATAACAAATGTGCTCAGAAATCTAGAAAATGAAGACAATTTTTATTAATGCAACATCTGTTTCTCTGAAAGAATGTCTATTCTTTTGGAACCAAAATCTCCCCAAAGCAACAGAATTTCCTACAAGATTGAACTATAAATTCAAATGAAGGGAGAGTAGATCTGGGGTAGAGGATAGGGAGTGGGGGGAGCTGGGAGGGAGGAGCTGGGGAGCCAGGAGTGGAACAAGAAGGGAAAACAGTGGTTAGGAGAGATTGAATGAGAGAAGAATCTATTTTTGATAATAAAAAGAAGAAAATTAATGCAATAAATAAAATCTCAAGATGTGGTACTTCTAAGTATATTTTCTTTAAGGTTAATTCCCAGTAAAAGTCTTTATGTTGTTTCACACCAGCTTTGCACAGTAAACTGCCATCTTGCTATGGCAAAGCCCATCTGCTCAGACTGTCAATTCAATTGACTACAATTTACTTAGTAGAAAACCCAAGCATCATAATTAAATTGACGACTTTAAAGAAAGCAATGGTGATCATTTTCATTTAGTTATATTTGATTTACTATTAAATTTGAATTAGGAGAGCACAGCATATATTTTATGTCTTTAAATAGATATTCTAGCATTATGCCCAGAGATACAGAAACAAGGAGAAGATATACATTGTTTTTTATTTATGTTAACAAATGAGAAAATACATAGTCTAATTTATACTAACCGCAGACACTCAACTAAGTTATGGTACTCAGTCATTAGCGGGAACAATCCAGAATCAAAAGTTAATTTTTTACATTTTTTATTCCATTACTTTAATGTATTTTCTGGATTAAAAACATAATAATTTATTAGCATCTAATTTCTAAAGTCAGCAATTTGAAGCAAATAATTGTCATCTTGATTCACTTAAATACTGTTGTGTTTTTTAAAAGAAAGAAAGAAAGAAAGAAAGAAAGAAAGAAAGAAAGAAAGAAAGAAAGAAAGAAAGAAAGAAAAAACAAACAAACAAAAAGAAGCCAGGGATGCAGGGATATGTTTGGTAGAGGTGCAGTATGGTGAGGCGGAAGGGGGTGTCTCTGCGGACCCATGCTGAGACACCCCTTCCCCCTCAGGTACCAGCCACAGGACAATATAGCATAGACTAAAGTTTGTTTAGGGCATGGGGAAGGAAGTTCTGGGAGTAGGAGAGAGAGGATTGGGGAGCAGAGGAGTAGAGAGAGGCCAGCCGGGAGCACATAGAGAAGGTGAGTGAGGGAGAGGAGAATGGGGAGAGAAGGGACAGAGGGGGGAGATGGGAAGAGGGTAAGAGAGCAAGAGAAGAGAAAGAGACTGAAGATAGGGCAAGCAGCCCCTTTTATAGTGAGTCAGGCACACCTGGCTCTTGCCAGGTAACTGAGGCAAGGCGGAGCCTGGATGAAATGCCAACACAAACCCTTTTGTGAAGGGAAATGACAAAAGACAGATCATGCTAGCTCCTGTCAGCTAGGCTCAGACGGGCACATTATCACTCCTCCGACCTTTCATATGTCAAAGAAAGCCACAAGGTAAATGTACGCCCCAATCGTGAAGAAACAGATTCCACGCCTTGGTGAGCTAGTTCATTCTTGAGGAAATAGGAAAGAGACACACATGAATGAAGAAAAATCAGGATTTAAAACAACATTTCACACTTCTTCCACGTAGAAATATGTAACTGTAATGGAAATTTCTGCGTGGGGTGGGAGAATAGCTCAGGGCTTAAAGCACTTGTGGGACAAGGGTGTGGCTACATAGTGCCTGAGGTAAACACAGACGGATCAGTCTTGCACATCACCTCTACACACACACACACACACACACACACACACACACACACACACAGGGAGGGAGACAGAGAGAGAGAGACAGAGACAGAGAGACAAAGAGAGAGAGACAGAGAAACAGAGACAGAGACACAGAGTCACAGAGACACAGAGATACAGAGACAGAGAGACAGAGACAGAGAAACAGAGAGACAGAGAGATCCACAAAACACTGGAGTCAGAGTTCTAACAGCAGAAGGCTCCAATCAGGGGAATTGTGAAAGAAAGCATTTTTGCAAAGACACTGCGTTCTACTTTAAATTATTAATGCTATTCTTTTTTTTTTTTTCTGGTACAACAGACAGGATTTAGTACTATTGTTTTGCTTAATGGACAGAGTAGTAGACTGCCCCTGAGTTCTTATCTTTTTACCCATGGGTTAGCACATTTCTTAAATCTCATCATGGAATGCTCTTTTTGAAGGAGAGGACTAGTAAGACAGTGACCCACACTCTCAACATACAGAGAGTAAGCGGTTTTTAAGCCTTTTAGTGGGCTGCTTATATCATGCCTTCTACCATCAAGGCTCGGGGAGTCACAGAAAAGGGGAGACTGCAAGAGCTACAGGCTCGGGCTGGCTGTACCATATTTGCTAGATATTACAGTACCATTTAACTTGAACTCAGCCTGTGACTACATGCACATACACGAGATCAAGCCAGCCAAAGCCACGGCCTCACTAGAAGAGAGGCTCACAAAGGACCATGTCAGTCTGAGGTGCTACTGGCAATAACTGACAGCTGCTATGGTAGAGAATCCTAACAGGAGACATGTGGATATGCTTTTATTTCTATACTCTTCACAATAGCCAGAAAAATGGAACCAATCTAAGTGGCTATCAATCTGTCAAGGTAGATGAATTAAAAATATGGTACCTATACCCAATGTGATTTTATTAAAATATAAACAAAAATAAAAATCATGATATCCATAAGGCAAGAAACAGCACTGGAAATCATCATGCTAAGCAAAGTAAGCAAGGCCCAGAATGACAAATGATACATATTTTTTCCTGAGGTGAGAATATAGATTTTTATTTTGTACCTGTGTTTATATTAAGAAAAGATATAGGTGTTTAATATTTAAATATTTATTGGCTATATGTCTTGAAACTACAAAGGGGCCAAGAGATGGGGGGAAAAAAGAGATCTTAAATGTGTAGTGAAATAAAACAACAGAAAAATGGAAAACGGGTGACATGAAATCAGAAGCATGAGATATAAGTGAGGGGGGAGGAGACAGGAAGAGGAGGGGACATACTAGGGAAGGGGACCAGATAGAAGTAAGTATGGCTGAAATGCGATAATGGAGCCCAACTACTAATAAAATCTAAATAACTAATAAGTGATAAGAAAAAATGAAAGCGTTCAAAGTAAATTTGAAAACAGACTAGGAAACTAGAGAGATGGCTCTGGGCAGAGTGGAGATAAACTTTCTGGTGATGAGTCTAGATTTCTCCCCGGTCATTGGTTGGACTACTGGAATCACACTTTTGCTTGACACAGTGGTTCAACAGTCATGTATTAGCAATGAAGACAGTGATAGGAAGCAATCTGAGATTATCCGACCTTTAAAATATTTTTAATGTGTTTCCATCATTCTTTACCACTATATTTGACATATTTTAGTCACTAAACATTTGACTAATATTAGTGTGTGAATTCCTTCATTTTGTTCCTCGTTTCATGACAGAACACACGTACTGAAGACATTCCAACACCGCATGTAAGGCAGTTCTCAAGGCATAGCAATCATCTCACCTCACTTAACTCTCCCCAGTCAGCTCATGAATGTTTTATTGAAACATGCTTAAATTTAAATATTGAGTTAGGAACACACTCATAAGAGGAGTGTATACCATCAATTTTGAAAATGATTATATAATATCAATATCATCATTGATTCTCAATATATAAAGGTTTATAAGAAACAAAATAAAGCTAATTCAACAAAAATCTGTACCTAACAACTATTTATTTTCAAGTACTCCATTTCATATCCAGTAGACTACTATTCTGAATTTTGCACAATGCCTTGATTTACAGTAGCCCAAAAAAACTTCATTGAAGAATAGTTTTAATTTGTAAGTTCTCTAACTTCATTAATAGGAAAAATAATTTATTTTAATTTTAATACACAAATGACATTATCCACCTAATTTATGTCAGTGTATATAGTAGCTTGCCTGATAGTTTATCTTTATAATATATTTTTCTCTTTATTTTTTAAGAGGCAGGGTGCATAGATAACAAATGGGAATTCTGATATTTCTGATTTCTTGCTGAAGGAAATCTCTGGATGAATGTCAATTAAAGTGAGTTCAGGTCTTAATTATCATGACTTATATTCTAATGTTGATTCTAGAAAGTTCCTGGAGTAAATGTCACAGTGCTCCTAAAAGATGTCTCTTCAAGGAGATAGTTCTCCAGGAAATTGCAGTGATGAACTTAGTAAAGTTGCTCTTTTTACAAAGATGTATGTATGTATGTATGTATGTATGTATGTATGTATGTATGTATATATGTATTATGTATGTATGTATGTATGCATGGATGGATGGATGTAGGCACAGTATACAAAAATTAAGCATGTTAATGCTATGTAAGTTAACAGAAATAGCATACAGCAAATAATCAATACCAAAGAAATAATTGTAAATCAATAAGACAAAATTGGTGAATCAAGTCTATCTTTCTCTTCCTCATTGATAAATTAGCAAAAACCCAGCAGAAGAGATGGGGGAGGAAAAGGGAAGAGGGATGGAAAGGAGAGAGATACAGAGACAAAGAGAGATAGGAATAGAGAGACAGAGAGTGGAGGGAAAAAGGGAGAGAAGGAGAAAGGGAAGGAGGGAAGGAGGGAGGAAGGGAGAAAGGGAGGGAGGGAGAGAGAGAAGACAGACATTACTGTGGACAAAACAAACCCTTCAAAGGCATGTCCTTAACCCAGAACTATTATCTATGTCCTCCAATGAAAGAAAATTCCCTAAAGTTTCTACCGTCAACCCACAGCCCATTAATCTATGTGCCCCTAAACTAATTCATTCATTTATGAAATAAGAACCTTCACTATCCAATCACCTCTGAGAAGATTTATCTTTTAAACATCATGGGGTTGGGAACCAAGACTCCAACCCATGCGTTGTTGGGAGACATTTAAGATAAGCCATGTCATATAAAATATGTCATTTTGAACTACAACAAAAATATGAGACATGAAATTCAGATACAGAGGGTGACAAGAAGTAATTCTTTAAATAGCTATAGAGATGGGCCACTTTCTGCCTGGACCTGAACTGAAGATAGCCAGTTCTGCATAGATGGAACTTATTTTTTTTATTCGATATAATTTATTTACATTTCAAATGATTTCCCCTTTTCTAGCCCCCCCCTCCCCGAAAGTCCCGTAAGCCCCCTTCTCTTCCCCTGTCCTCCCACCCACCCCTTCCCACTTCCCCGTTCTGGTTTTGCCGAATACTGTTTTACTGAGTCTTTCCAGAAACAGGGGCCACTCCTCCTTCCTTCTTGTACCTCATTTGATGTGTGGATTATGTTTTGGGTATTCCAGTTTTCTAGGTTAATATCCACTTATTAGTGAGTGCATACCGTGATTCACCTTTTGAGTCTGGGTTACCTCACTTAGTATGATGTTCTCTAGCTCCATCCATTTGCCTAAGAATTTCATGAATTCATTGTTTCTAATGGCTGAATAGTACTCCATTGTGTAGATATACCACATTTTTTGCATCCACTCTTCTGTTGAGGGATACCTGGGTTCTTTCCAGCATCTGGCAATTATAAATAGGGCTGCTATGAACATAGTAGAGCATGTATCCTTATTACATGGTGGGGAGTCTTCTGGGTATATGCCCAGGAGTGGTATAGCAGGATCTTCTGGAAGTGAGGTGCCCAGTTTTCGGAGGAACCGCCAGACTGCTTTCCAGAGTGCTTGTACCAATTTGCAACCCCACCAGCAGTGGAGGAGTGTTCCTCTTTCTCCACACCCTCTCCAACACCTGCTGTCTCCTGAATTTTTAATCTTAGCCATTCTAACTGGTGTAAGATGAAATCTTAGGGTTGTTTTGATTTGCATTTCTCTAATGACTAATGAAGCTGAGCATTTTTTAAGATGCTTCTCCGCCATCCGAAGTTCTTCAGGTGAGAATTCTTTGTTTAACTCTGTACCCCATTTTTTAATAGAGTTGTTCAGTTTTCTGGAGTCTAACTTCTTGAGTTCTTTATATATGTTGGATATTAGCCCTCTATCTGATGTAGGATTGGTGAAGATCTTTTCCCAATTTGTTGGTTGCCGATTTGTCCTCTTGATGGTATCCTTTGCCTTACAGAAACTTTGTAATTTTATAAAGTCCTATTTGTCAATTCTTGCTCTTAGAGCATACGCTATTGGTGTTCTGTTCAGAAACTTTCTCCCTGTACCGATGTCCTCAAGGGTCTTCCCCAGTTTCTTTTCTATTAGCTTCAGAGTGTCTGGCTTTATGTGGAGGTCCTTGATCCATTTGGATTTGAGCTTAGTACAAGGAGACAAGGATGGATCAATTCGCATTCTTCTGCATGCTGACCTCCAGTGGAACCAACACCATTTGTTGAAAAGGCTATCTTTTTTCCATTGGATGTTTTCAGACTCTTTGTCGAGGATCAAGTGGCCATAGGTGTGTGGGTTCATTTCTGGATCTTCAATCCTGTTCCATTGATCCTCCTGCCTGTCACTGTACCAATCCCATGCAGTTTTTAACACTATTGCTCTGTAGTATTCCTTGAGGTCAGGGATACTGATTCCCCCAGATTTTCTTTTGTTGCTGAGAATAGTTTTAGCTATCCCAGGTATTTTGTTGTTCCAGATGAATTTGATAATTGCTCTTTCTAACTCTGTGAATAATTGAGTTGGGATTTTGATGGGTATTGTATTGAATCTGTATATTGCTTTAGGCAAAATGGCCATTTTAACTATATTGATTCTACCGATCCATGAGCATGGGAGGTTTTCCCATTTTTTGAGGTCTTCTTCCATTTCATTCTTCAGAGTCTTGAAGTTCTTGTCATACAGATCTTTCACATGTTTGGTAAGAGTCACCCCAAGATACTTTATACTGTTTGTGGCTATTGTGAAGGGGGTCATTTCCCTAATTTCTTTCTCAGCCTGCTTATCCTTTGAGTATAGGAAGGCCACTGATTTGCTTAAGTTGATTTTATAACCTGCCACTTTGCTGAAGTTGGTTATCAGCTGTAGGAGCTCACTAGTGGAGTTTTTTGGGTCATTTACGTAGACGATCATGTCGTCTGCAAATAATGATAGTTTGACTTCTTCCTTTCCAATTTGTATCCCTTTGACCTCCTTATGTTGTCGAATTGCCCGAGCTAGTACCTCAAGTACAATATTTAAAAGATAAGGAGAAAGGGGGCAGCCTTGTCTGGTCCCTGATTTCAGTGGGATTGCTTCAAGTTTCTCTCCATTTAGTTTGATGCTGGCTACCAGTTTGCTGTATATTGCTTTTACTATGTTTAGGTATGGGCCTTGAATTCCTGTTCTCTCCAAGACGTTAAGCATGAAAGGATGCTGAATTTTGTCAAATGCTTTTTCAGCATCCAATGAAATGACCATGTGGTTTTGTTCTTTGAGTTTGTTTATGTAGTGGATTGTATTGATGGATTTCCGTATATTGAACCAACCCTGCATTCCCGGGATAAAGCCTACTTGATCATGGTGGATGATCGTTTTGATGTGTTCTTGGATTCGGTTGGCAAGAATTTTGTTGAGTATTTTTGCATCGATGTTCATAAGGGAAATTGGTCTGAAGTTCTCTTTCTTTGTTGGATCTTTGTGTGGCTTTGGTATCAGTGTAACTGTGCCTTCGTAGAAGGAATTGGGTAGTGTTCCTTCTGTTTCTATTTTGTGGAATAGTTTGAAGAGTATTTGTGTTAACTCTTCTTTGAAGGTCTGGTAGAATTCTGCACTGCAGCCATCTGGTCCTGTGCTTTTTTTGGTTGGAAGACTTTCTATGACTCTTTCTATTTCTTTAGGCATTATGGGACTGTTTAGATGGTCTAGTTGGTCCTGATTTAATTTTGGTATTTGGTATCTGTCAAGGAAATTGTCCATTTCCTCCAGATTCTCCAGTTGTGTTGAGTACAGGCTCTTGTAGTAGGATATGATGATTTTTTGTATTTCCTCAGTTTCCGTTGTTATATCTCCCTTTTCATTTCTAAGTTTGTTAATTTGGATACTTTCTTTGTGCCCTTTGGTCAGTCTGGCTAAGGGTTTATCTATCTTGTTGATTTTCTCAAAGAACAAGCTCCTGGTTTTGTTGATTTTTTGTATGGTTTTCTTTGTTTCTACTTGATTGATTTCGGCCCTGAGTTTGAAGATTTCCTGCCTTCTACTCCTCCTGGGTGAAATAGCTTCTTTTTGTTCTAGGGCTTTCAGGTGTGTCATTAGCTGGTAATGTATGCTCTCTCCATTTTCTTTTTGGAGGCACTCAGGGCTATGAGTTTTCCTCTTAGCACTGCTTTCATTGTGTCCCATAGATTTGGGTATGTTGTGTTTTCATTTTCATTGTGTTCTAAAAAGTCTTTAATTTCTTTCTTTATTTCTTCCGTGACCAAGGTATCATTGAGTAGAGTATTGTTCAGTTTCCACGTGTATGTGGGTTTTCTGTTGTTTCTGTTGCTATTGAAGACCATTTTTACTCCATAGTGATCAGATAGGAGGCATGGGATTAGTTCTATCTTCTTATATTTGTTGAGGTCTGTCTTGTGACCAATTATATGGTCGATTTTGGAGAAGGTACCATGAGGTGCTGAGAAAAAGGTATATTCTTTTGTTTTAGGATAGAATGTTCTATATATATCTGTTAAATCTAATTGGTCCAAAGCTTCAATTAGTTTCATTGTGTCCCTGTTTAGTTTCTGTTTTCCTGATCGGTCCATTGAGGAAAGTGCAGTGTTGAAGTCACCCACAATTATTGTGTTAGGTGCAATGTCTGCTTTTAGTTTTAATAAAGTTTCTTTTACGAAAGAGGGTGCCCTTGCATTCGGGGCATAGATGTTCAGGATTGACAGTTCTTCTTTTTGTATTTTTCCTTTTACCAGCAATAAGTGTCCCTCAGAGTCTCTTTTGATGACTTTGGGTTGAAAGTCAATTTTATCTGATATTAAAATGGCTACTCCAGCTTGTTTCCTGAGACCATTTGCTTGTAAAATTGTGTTCTAGCCTTTTACTCTAAGGTAGTGTTTGTCTTTGACCCTGAGGTGTGTTTCCTGTAAGCAGCAAAATGTAGGGTCCTGTTTACCTATCCAGTCAGTTAGTCTGTGTCTTTTTATTGGGGCATTAAGTCCATTGATGTTAAGAGATATTAAGGAATAGTGATTGTTTCTTCCTATCATTTTTGACGTTATTTTTTAAATTTGATTGCTTAACTTCTTTTGGGTTTGATGAAAGGTTACTATCTTGCTTTTTCCATGGTGAAGTTTCCCTCCTTGTATTGGTGTTGTCCTCCTATTATCCTTTTTAGGACTGGGTTTGTGGATAGATATTGGGTAAACTTGGTTTTGTCATGAAATATCTTAGTTTCTCCATCTATGGTGATTGAGAGTTTTGCTGGATATAGTAGTTTTGGTTGGCATTTGTGTTCTCTTAGAGTCTGCATGAGAACTGTCCAGGACCTTCTAGCCTTCATAGTCTCAGGTGAAAAGTCTGCTATGATTCTGATAGGTCTTCCTTTATATGTTACTTGGCCTTTTTCTCTTACTGCCTTTAGTATTCTTTCTTTGTTTAGAACATTTGGTGTTTTGATTATTATGTGACGGGAAGTATTTCTGTTCTGGTCCAGTCTGTTTGGAGTTCTGTAGGCTTCTTGTATATTCATGGGCATCTCTCTCTTTAGGTTAGGGAAGTTTTCTTCCATAATTTTATTGAAGATATTTGCTGGCCCTTTAAGTTGTAAATCTTCACTCTCATCTATGCCTATAATCCTTAGGTTTGGTCTTCTCATTGTGTCCTGGATTTCCTGGATATTTTGGGTTACAAGCTTTTTGCATTTTGCATTTTCTTTAACTGTTGAGTCCATGGTTTCTATGGAATCTTCAGCATCTGAGATTGTTTCTTCTATCTCTTGTATTCTGTTGATATTTGCATCTCTGTCCCCTGATTTCTTCCCAAGGCTTTCTATCTCCAAAGTTGTCTCCCTTTGAATTTTCTTAGTTGTTTCTACTTCTGATTTTAGATCCTGGATGGTTTTGCTTAGCTCCTTCACTTGCTTGTTTGTGCTTTCCTGTAATTCTTTAAGAGATTTTTGTGTTTCCTCTTTCATGACCTCAGCCTGTTGACCAAAGTTCTCCTGTATTTCTTTAAGTGTTTTTTGCATTTCCTCCTTGTTAGCTTTTGTATTCTCCTGGATTTCTTTCAATGATTTTTGTGTCTCCCTTGCAAGGGCTTCTAACTTTTGTTCCATTTTCTCCTGAATTTCTTTAAGTATGTCCTTCATGTGTTCCTGTACCAGCATCACGACCAGTGATTTTAAATCCAAATCTTGTTTTACTGGTGTGATGGGGTATCCAGGACATGCTGGTAGAGGAGAATTGGGTTCAGATGTTGCCATATTGCCTTGATTTCTGTTAGTGACGTTCCTGCGTTTTCCTTTTGCCATCTAGTTCTCACTGGTGTTAGTTTGTCTTGTCAGTGCTGGACTCACCAGTGCAAGCTGCCCCTTCCCCGTTGGCCTCTGGTGCACAGCTTACCCCCTGCACTGCCTGTAGACAGGGTGCTGCTGCCCAGGCTGATCAGATCCGGAAGCAGGCACCCGAAGGCTCCCCCGCTGGGGCCCGCTGGATTCACTGGAGCTCACTGACTTCTCCCAGCTGGCCGCCCGGAAGCCCAGCTAGCCTCTTGCAGGACCTGGAGATGTTGTGCGGCCGCTGATCTGGATCCGGAAGCGGAGAGAGTTGAGCTGAGGGCTTCCGCCTGAGGCCTTGCCCCAGATTGTGTCTTTGGACCAGATGGAGCCCGTGTGCACCTGCAGGGAGTGCCGATGGTGTATGTTGCTATGACCTCCCCTGTGTTCCGCTCACTCTGCTGGGCAGCTGATCCTCCAACCGGGCTGGCGCACACAAGGTTAGCTTGGCCGCCCAGGCCCTGAGTCCAGGCAAAAACCTGGGAGGCCAAGGTCCGAGCAAAGTTCCCCTAGGGCTATGACTGTTAATTGGGTCCGCCAGGTGACCAGGATGGCGGGCGTGTGCACCCGTGCTCCCTGAAAGCGCTGGGAGAGTCTGCTGTGCTAACAACCTCCTGGGCGGGTTGACTCACAGATGGCCCACCAAGCCGCCCAGTTCTTGGGGTCAGTCCTGTGCCTTTTGGGGCCTAGACCCCCGCTTTGTTAGCCTCAGGCTATGCCTGTTACAGGTCTGCCCGCCAGAGCTCTCTGTTGTCCTGCAGGCAAAATGGCGACACGCGCGCAGTGCCGGGCAAAAAACCTCCTGGCTGGGTTGGCACCCCGATGGCACCCCCGATCAGCCCAGAGCCTGGGTGTAGGCCAACGCCCGTCGGGCTCAGACCACCGCGGTGTTGGCCTCGGATTATGTTTGTGTACCTCAGTCTGTCTGATCCCTGGAGTCCGAAACCAAGATGGATGAGCCTCTCCTGACTGGTGGGAGGCCGAGTTCTGAAGTGGCTTCCGTGTAGGAAAGGCACCGCACAACCGCAGCTGCTTGCCGCCTGGCTGGTCAGCGAAGGTCAGTGGTCGTGGGCGCAGGGCCTAACTGGACCCTGTGTCGCCTTGGTTCCACTGCTGATGGCCAGATGGAACTTATTTTGTCATGGCAGTGTTCTGTTTTACGGTGACTGGGATGAACAGTCAAAATACAGTAGTATGTGGGAAGATGATTCAACACGGGTGTCAATATCTTTGAACATTTCTAAGTGAGCCATGCCTGGCTACTCCTTCTATTAAAATGACGATGTACTCTGAGTGAGGTCCAAGGCTTTGACAGATCACTTGGCCCTTGCTTGCTTAGCTCACTATTGAAGCACAAATGTTTGCTGAAGTACTGGGGAGACTGAGTCATGCTTGTCTCCACCTTTTCATCTTTGCATAAATCCAATGCTTATGATTTTTTTTTGTTTTCTAATGCTTTCCTGCAATGCTGTGAAGAGAATAAGTCCTGAAAATGAAGTATACAACTGATGAAAGTAAATGAAATTCTATGGCACTGTACTTCTCCGCAGATCTAGGCCATGTCATCCTTCAAGCACTCTGTTGATAAACCTGAAGCAACACTCAAGTAAAGCTATGAAGACTGCACTCTCTAGCACTGAGAATGTAACACAGAGTTCTTACTCCTGTTTCCTGCTTGCTTTTCTTGTCCTCTTGGGCTGTTTTCTCTCCTCATTCCCTTCCCCCTTTCTCCACGTGGTCATGACTGGCCTATACTTTTCTACCCTCTCCTTCTCTCTGCCTTTCTCTGCCTCTACTACTCTCTTAAGCCCCCTTCCCATGCCCTGATAATCTCTATTCTAAACCAAAAAACAAATGTCATAGAATTGCACCATATCTTTGTGAATGTAAAGTATCTTGTACCTGTTTTATAGTATATATATTATCAAGGTTTTGGTGAACATGCAGACACACACACACACACAAACACACACACAAAACCTAGAAAAGATTATTTGTTAATTTTTACAGTGTATTAAACATGTAAGGCCTTTATTATGTGCTATGTGGGTTTGATTAAAGGAACCAATATTCTCTAAATAATTGTAAAAAATGCGAGAGATTCTTTTGGCTTTGGGATTAATGAAAGAATTATATATTTATTTACTTGTTTACTTTTGGGGCAGGATCTTACTGTTTCCCAGGTTGTCCTTGAACTTCTGACCTGCTCACCTTCGCCTTCTAAGTAACTGTGATTATGTGGTATGCTCCATCATTCTTGTCTCACAAGGATTTTAAATGAGTTATTATAAATATTTTAATGAGAAAAAATGGTACTATCTTAATAAAAATTTGGTATGAAAATTATGATTTATCAAATATCAGTTATATCGCTATATGTGGATTTAGAAAACATAGTTAATAAATTGACTAGATGCAGTCAAAAATAGAATGGATTGTGCAAAACACTATATTTGTTCACACATCAGTAGAATGATACACTCTCAGGAGAAAAGAGAAGAACAATGAAAAACACCAAGCTTTAAAAATGTATGAAGGATCAGGAAGGAAATTGTGTCCAAGAGGAGCAGTGAGATGAGATGGGCAAAAAATTATTTGAAGGAATAAGAATGCAAAACTCTTCACTTACATAATTTTAATTCAAATATTAAGAGTTTAATAAGTGTCATTAAAATAAAAGGTCAGTCATATAGAGGTATCTTAACTCAAAGGAAAATAAAACTTAGAAGTTAAGAGTATGGTTCAGTATTAGAAAGTTTTCCTAGCATGTGCAAAGCCCGGGACTGGATTCCCAGAGTCAATGCATAGCTGTGTGAACACAAACATTAAAGACAGAGATTGTCTGGATTTATAAGCAGTGATGATATCTTTAAGAGATGGAAAAGGGGAATTTGAGGGTGGGGAGGTGGGAGTGGGTAGGTAGGTGGGGGAACACCCTCATAGAAACAGGGGGTAAGGGATGTGATAGGGGGTTTCCATGGAAGGAAACTGGGAAAGGGGATAACATTTGAAATGTAAACAAAGAAAATGTCCAATAAAAAATAAATAGGGCATGTCAAAAAAAGAGAGATGGAAAAGAAGGGAAGAAAAGAAGAGGAGGAGGAAGAAGTAAAAAGGGAGAGGAAGACTATGATAGGTTGAGGGCAAATAATAGCACATGTGTGTCATAGAAACAATACCCAAAGCAAATTTGAAATTTCCATACTAGATTAGAAATAAATACTTTGGCAAAAATTGTTACTAGGAACATAGGGCATATACCTACTAGAATATTAAAAATCAAAAGCAAATACAAGGTGTCAAAGATATTGATAATTTGGATGTTCTCAGATGTTGGTAATGAATAAGTAAAATGATGTAGGGACTTATAAGACAGTTGCACAATTTCTCCAAGTGTTGGAAAGACTCACCATTTCTATTCCTAAGAATATACACAAATCAAATGAATATATGTAACTCCCCCCAACTCTATAGATGTATGCTTGTGACAGGATTATCTGTGAAGGCAAAATTTGTAAATGATCTACATGTCTACCATCTGACAGCTTAACACGCATGCAGTAGAATACTCTGAAAAATACTGAAATATGCAGTTCTGATATGTGGTATGAGAGTTGGGGGGTCTAGCTGTTGTTTCATGTCCTCTGCTTTCTTCATCTAAGAGTGTTCAGAGCTGGAAGGATGAAGTGGAATCCGAAATGGGTGGGATTCTGCAGGATTCCTGGAGGAATGTTGGGAGAGGCCTTTGAGTATCTACATGTTATACCTCTTATAGCAGATGGTCTTCAATGAAATATCTCTCTTAGATGATCTGAGAGCGTGTGCATACCTTTATTTTGGGTGACCTTTTACGCATACACAGTATTCAAGGTGGACCAGAGGTTTATATGGACCTTCAAGAGTGGGATGGATTAGCTAGAATTTAAAATTCTGTGGATGTTTCATTTGTATGGAGATGCAAGAATCACAGGTACTTGCTGCATAGGTTCCTATGGGAAGTTGGGGAGGAGGTTTATAGGTCTGAGGAGGACTACTTAACCTTCCCCAGGTAGAGGGTGGGAGGAGTCTAGATCACCAAAGTCAGAGAAGGGGAAAACCTGTAGGTAAAGGGAGTCCTCTATTTTGCACTGTGCTCAGTGAAGCAATCAGGTTGTCATAGACACTGACATTAATTATCAGGGTTTGACCACAGTAATACATATTATTACACAGATAAACTTTGTAAACATTACAGAAAAGGCTAAAATTATTCACAAAATACAACACGATATTACTTTACTACAGTTTTGACTTATGCTTCTCTAGTAACCCACAGCGCTGAACAGTATGCCATTTTGTTGGCCATTTGTATGTTATCTATAAAAAAAAAAGTCCATTGAAATCATTGGCACACTTTATAATTGACTTGTCTTTACATTGATTTCCAAGTCAAAGTCTTTCAGTGAAGCCTGAATAAAAATCCTTTGTTAAGTATGATCCTTTTGCTGATAATAGAGGGAACATATTTGTCCTTCTCCACCAAATATAAAATGTGGAATATTCATAGACCTTCCTTATCAGTATCAGGTCATTGTGCTATGACCTCAGACAGCTTAGCATTTTATCATAAAAGATGCTTTTATGAGACTAGTAAGAGCCAGGTGTGTTTGCTGTTGCTCATTGTCTACATGACAATTGACTCTGGAATCACAGACAAGAGAATCTCAGTAAATAATTGTACATCTATATAATTCTGGCTTACGCTGGTCAGTAATGGTTTAATTGGATTAACTGAGGTGGTAAATTTTCATGACTTGGGCCTTGGACTGAATGTATGAGACAGAGATAAAAGAGGAAAAGGGTCAAGCAAATATGAATTAACTCATTGTTCTCTCTCTTCTAGACAACAGATACCATATGTATACCTGCTTCATGCTGCTACTGCCCTTGCTTACCCATGATAATGGACTATAGCTGCAAGTTGTGAGTCAAATAAATCCCTACTTCCTAGAGTTACTTTTCCCAGGGGAGTTTATCACAATAGAAAATAATATTAATGTGATTTTATTACTAGTTTCCTTTATATAATAGTAACATACATATCCCACTGGCATGATTTCTATAATATCATAGTCATTATTGAAGGAGGTTCACTTGTTTGCTAGTATTTCTAGAAGAACATGTGTTTAGTGTCACAGAATATTCAGAGTTACAACTTTATAATTTTACCATGAAAATTATTGTCAATATAGCCAATTTAACAAGTGAAATAAATGATTTTTCTACTTAACTAAGGAGTGGTAGTTAAAATTCAAGAAATCTGGGAGAGAGACAAAAATGTTTTAATACATATAAGCAGTTATCTGTATCAACATCCAAAAACAACAGGTCTACAAATTATCCAAAAATAAATGCATCTCTTATGTGTGATTTCTAACATGTTTGATGGGATTTATTTTTTTATAGGTTGAAGAGATAAAATTTTTCTTCAAGAAATAAATAATAACTTATAAATCATTCTTGAGAATAATAAACCTATTTATTGTCATCAGAAAGCTCAAGGCTGCAGTTAAAAATGTGTTCCTCCTTTAGGCCTGTATAGTTAATATGACCATCAATTCTTAGATTACAAGCTTTTCAATGCAACAAGTTTATAGATCTTAGCTAAAGTAGGTATGCAATGCAGGAAAACCTCTGAGTTTCTTTTCGTCTACCTGGGAATATGTCTGTTTGGCCAACATTTTTGGCTGTTTTCTGGATTAATGTATGTCTAAGCTAAAAAGACAATTCAATATCTCTAGAGTTTTATTTAACTTTATAATAAAGTTTATTTATTGAGAGCTATTTGTGTATTTTGTATAGGCTTGGATGATGGTGTGACATATATAGCAATATATGTAGAAGTTAGAGATAAATTCTATTCTTCTACCTAATAGATTCTGGGGACCTAACACAAGCTGTTATGGCAATCTTGGTTGCAAGTTGCTTTACTCACTGACCCATATTATAAGCTCATGACCAAATTTTTGAGACTTACATATTACTTAGATCAGACAACTATCAGAGCATGGCTCTAGAAAGTTTTCATTATCCTTTATATAATATTTTTACTTTCCCATCCCACACAGTTTTCTAACTATGTTGTGAAGAGTATTAAGTACTTCTTTGCATTTGAAATAGACTTTATGTTAGTCTACATGCAAACTGACAATGAGACCCACTCCAATGACTTCATCCTCAAAGAATTTCAGGAAGAATGATGATACCCTGGCAAGACTAAGAAGGCTCCTATACCATGTGAGCACTAAAACACTGGATCCATTTAGGACCTAATTAATCAGCAAATTACAGCTCTCTATGGTCCCAGGAACTAGCAAAGCCAAGAACTTATTTTTAATACCTTCACTTTCCTGACAGGTATAGCACAGCACAATTGTTGAAAAAAGAGACTTACCTCCAGTTATTAACAAGCAGAAAATCAGTGACAACATAAACCTAAACACAACAAAAAAATCAAACACAAGTCCAAGGCAGGGACAGCTTCAGAAGCATGTGTCTAATACATAGAATCAACACACTTGATATATAGTATGGGAGAAGCATCATGTCAAATTATAAAATGAATATATATGCATATGCACATGCACATGCACATACACATACACATATACATATACATAATCACAAAATATAAAACATAGAGAAGTCATAAAAGTGCAACCAGAGTGACAAGAGTGTTTGGTCTTCTTCTTCATGAATTAAGATTAATTGGATAGCTGGGTGATGGTGGCACACCTGTAATCCCAGCACTCTGGGAGGCAGATGCAGGTGGATTTCTGAGTTCAAGGCCAGCCTGGTCTACAGAGTGAGTTCCAGGACAGCCAGAGCTATACAGAGAAACCCAGTCTCGAAAAAACCAAATCCAGAAGTAAACAAAAAACAAAACAAAACAAAAAGATTAATTGGATAAATGCTTTCACAAAGCTTGTGTGTAAGAGGCCATGTGGTGCTTCTCATTAGAAAATATAAGGAAAATTCAAGAAAGAAAATGATTATGCTTTAAGCAGAGCTCTTACATAGCAATGTTTTCTTAAACTTGCTGGTTCAAATGACTAAACCACATCCATAAATGTCTTCTGACATGCATGTTAGAAGTTGACATTGTTAGGAACTTACATTACACTTATAAGATGTTGTAGAGAATACCAACTCAGGTGCCCACTAACTTCATTTATTCTGTGAGGAAAGCAATGTGTTCAAGTCTAATTTACTTGCTATAGAACTAATATAAAAGAGAATTTATGATGTTTTATAGCCAGAATATGATGAGAATTCAAGACTCTTCATGTTCATTATTTTATTTTAAAAAATCCCCACTTTGCTATAACTCCAGAGCCTTTCTCCACTAAAACCTGTCATCATGGTATTAGGTTTCTGTGGCAGTTTTACTGTGACTTCTTGTCCAATATTTTTAGTGATGAACCTGTACGACTACAAGACATTACTATTGTTGTAAATGCAGCCTTTTGGCATAACAGTTTTATAGTCTCTCATATTTATTTCTCCTAGTAGAAGCATTTGGGAGTAAAGTACAAATGAAAACATAGAAGTGAATTATGGATTCTTTCATTATTTTGTACATCTTTACTTAGAATTATTTTATGGATTAGTTCTATGGTTTGGTAAAATACAAGAAAAGAAAGTTGAGGAAAGGATTTGGCACTAGAAGTCTTCCAGTGTGGACCAAAATAGCGGCGTTCACTGAAGGCCTGATACTGTCGAGTTGTGGATGATGTGGTTGGTCTAGCACTTTGCCATCTTTCCATTGTGTTTAGCTGGTCAGAATGCAGTCCTTCCTAACAACCATTACATATCAGAGTCACTTTATCATGACAGGAACATAATGGAGTTCTATCTTTTATAAATGTTCTTTTTTCCCTTTATTTTATTGGATAATTTATTTTTTATTTACATTTCAAATGTTAACCCCTTTTCTGGTTTTCCTTCCAGAAATCCCCAATCCCATCATCAACCACCCACCCACCCACTCCCGTTTATTAATTTCACTTATAATTATAGATCATAATTATATTTTTTATTATTATAAATACATTCATTATTATAATTATGAATTACAGATTTCATGTTACATAATATAGATTTCATATTATATAAGATAGCATAACACCAAACTTAATTACTTGAAATGAAAATAGCAAGAAAAGAAAGTTGAATTCAAATAGGCTGTGTCACTTCTTTGGGACCTGCCTCACTCGTAGCTAACTGTCTCTGATACCATAACATGTAAACAAGGAGCTGGGGACCTTGGCAGGCCCGTGCCAAAGTATGCCTGAGAAATTACACCCTGCAACAGATCTAGCATAAAAGAGTTGATTGGCAAAGGGAGGAGTGAAAGACTGAATCAGGATGAGGACATGATAGGGAGATGGAGGCAGGCAGAAAGAACAGAAGAGAGAGGGAATGATTGAAAAGGCAGGGGGTAGAAAGAGGGGAAGAGAGAAGGCTCTGGGGTGGTGAAGGCCATTTTATACACAACACATGCCTGGTGCACCTGGCAGGCAGATGATAGCATAAACAGCTGCTAGGTCCCTGGGGCAGGCCAGTGGAAGCGACTACTTCCTAACAGTCTCTACCTATCACCTCACAAATCCTCCTTGTAACAGTAGAAGTCATTCTTATTGCTATCACATTAGCAAATACAGAATTTAATGAGTTTCCTAAAGTTCCATGAATGGCAAATGATGGACACAGCATTCTGAGTAAGTTTGACATGATCTCACTACATCATATTCAAATTTCTTTAAAAAGTAAACAAAAATATATAATACCTGAACAGCTTTTTCAATTTTCATGAATGTTCTACCTTCTTTAAAAAAATTATCTTTAATTTTTTTTTTTACAGTACAGTCATTATTCCCCTCCTGGTCTACCCTCTGATAGTTCCTTATCCCATTTCCCCTCTCCAGGATTCAATAAGATGTCCCCACCTCTTATCTCATCCCTACCCACCTCACCCTACCCTGCCAGGCCTCCCCACTATTCTAGACTTAGGTGCTTCCTCTCACTGAAGGCAAACCAGGCAGTCCTCTGCTGCATATGGGTCAGGGGCCTCAGACCAGCTCATGTATGCTGCCTGATTGGTGGGTCAGTGTCTGACAGATGTCAGGGGTCCAGGTTAGTTGAGACTACTGATCTTCCTATGGGGTTGCCCTCCTCCTCAGTTTCTTCCCTAATTCAAGCACAGGAATCTCAGACTTCAGTCCAATGGTTAGGTGTATGTATCTGCATTTGTCTCAGCTGCTTGTTGGGCCTCTCAGAGGACAGCCATGCTAGGTTCCTGTCTGTGACCACACCGTAGCATCACTAAATAGTGTCAACCCTTAGAGTCTCCCCTTGAGATGGATCCCAATTTGAGCTGGTCACTGGACCTCCTTTACCTCAGTCTCTTTTCCATTTTTGTCCCTGCAGTTCTTTTAGACAGGAGCAATTGTGGGTCAGAGTTTTTGACTGTGGGGTGGCAACCCTATCCCTCCCCTTGATGATCCATTTTTGTACTGGAGGTGAATTCTACAAGTTCCCTCTCCCCATTGCTGGGCATTTCATCTAACGTACCTCCCTTTGACCCCTGAGAGTCTCTTATCTGAGATCTCTGGTATGTTCTAGAGGGTCTCCCCACCTCCTCATCCCGATGTTGCCTGTTTGCGTTCATTCTGAGGGCTCTCAGGGCTTCACTCCTGTCCCCCCAACCACACCTGATCACATTCTCCTTTTACCCTCTCCCTTCCCTCTTCCATTGAGGTCCCTCCCTCCCTTTCCCCAGCCTCTGTGATTGTTATCTGCTTCCTCCCAAGTGAGACTGAAGCATCCTCACTTGGGCCTTTTTGTTTATTACCTTCTTGGGATCTGTGGGCTGTATCCTCGGTATTCTGTAACGTTTTGGCTAATATCCACTTATTAGTGAGTACCTATGATCCATGTCCTTTCAGATCTGAGTTACCTCACTCGGGATGATATTTTCTGGTTCCATCCATTTGTCTGCAAAACTCATTATGTCCTTGTTCTTAATGGCTGAAAAGTATTCCATTGTGTAAATGAACCACATTTTCTGTATTATTCTTCTGTTGCGGGACATCTGGGTTGTTTCCAACTTCTGGCTATCACAAATAGGGCCACTGTGAATATAATAGAGCATGTGCCCCTGTAGCATGGTAGTGCATCTTTTGGGTATATGCCAAAGAATGGTATAGCTGGGTCTTCTGGTAGATCTACATTGAATTTTATGAGGAACCTATATCGAATTTTATGAGGAGCCTCCAGACTGATTTCCACAGTGGTTTTACCAGTTTGCAATCTCACCAGCAATGGAAGAGTGTTCCTTTCTCCACATCCTTACCAACATGTGCTGTCACCTGAGTTTTTTATTTTAGCCATTCTGATGACTAAGGACTTTAGGTGCTTCTTGGACATTCGTGATGCCTCTGTTTTGAATTCTGTTTAGTTCTGAATGCTAATTGTTTGTGTGTTTGTGTGTGTTTGTAGGCCACTAGAAAGTACAAATACATTAAAATGTATAAGTTACTCGTTGTTTTTACTTTATAATATTTCAATTAGGGTGATGCAAATTGTAGTAGATACTTTTCTATTGCTATAAAATCCAGAACCACTTACAGAATGAAGGGTTATTTGTCTTATTGTTCCAGAAGGATACCTATTCCAGCCATGGTAGGGAAGGGTAATAGAAGGTAGACATGGCAATTCGAGCAGAAAGCTGAGAGAACATATTTTAAAACTCCAGAGAGCCAAATAACCCTAATAAAAATGGGGTACAGAGCTAAACAAAGAATTTTCACCTGAGGAATATCAAATGGCTGAGAAGCACCTAAAGAAATGTTCAACATCCTTAGTCATCAGGGAAAGGCAAATCAAAACAACCCTGAGATTTATCTCATACCTGTCAGAATGGCCTAAGATAAAAAAAAACTCAGGAGACAGCAGGTGCTGAAGAGGTTGTGGAGAAAGAGGAACACTCCTCCACTGCTGGTGGGATTGCAAGCTGGTACAACCACTCGGGAAATCAGTTTGGCAGTTCCTCAGAAAATTGGGCATAATAGTACTGGAGGACCCTGCTAGACCACTCCTGGGCATATACCCAGAGGATTCTCCAGCATGCAATAAGGACACAAGATCCACTATGTTCATAGGAATTTTATTTATAATAGCCAGAAGCTAGAAAGAACCCCGATGTCCCTCAGCGGAGGAATGGATACAGAAAATGTGGTATATATACACAATGGAGTACTATTCAGCCATTAGAAACAATGAATTCATGAAATTCTTAGACAAATGGACGGAACTGGAGAATATCGTCCTGAGTGACATAACCCAAACACAAAAGAACACTCGTGGTATGTCCTCACTGATAAGTGGATATTAGCCTAGAAGCTTGTAATACCCAAGACACAATTAGCATATCAAATGATGCCCAAGAAGTAGGAAGAACAAAGTATGGATCCTTGGGTCCTTTGTAGAAAAGGGGGAATACCCACTGAAGCAGATACAAAGACAAAAGGTTGAGCAGAATCTGGGGGAAAGACCATCCAGAGACTACCCCAACTGACATGCATCTTGTATACAGTTACAAAACCGAGGCACTATTGTGGGTGCCCAAAAGTGCTAGCTGACTGGAGCCAGATATAGCTATCACCTTGGAGGCTCTCCTAGTGCATGACAAATGCAGAGGGGGGCACTCTCAGCCAGCCCCCCTGAAGTGAGCACAGGGTCCTCAATGGGGACCCTAGAGAAAAGACCCAAGGAGCTGAAGGTGTTTGCAGCGCCACAGGAGGAGCAATAATATGAGTCATGTAGTACTCCCAGAGCTCCAAGGGACAAAACCATCAACCAAAGAGTATACATGGAGTTACCCATGGTTCCAGACACATCGGCAGCAGAGGATCGTCTTGTTAGACACTAAAGGGAGGGGAGGCCCTTTGCCCTGGAAAGACTTGATACCATAGTATAGAGAAATACCAGGACGGGGAAGCTGGGTGGGGGGGTGGATTGGGGAAGGGTAGATGGCTTATTGAATTTTCAGGGGAGGGGGAACCAGGAAAGGGGACAACATTTGAAATGTAAATAAAGAATATACCTAATTTAAAACAAAAAAAGAAAGAAAGAAAAGTCTGCACCAAGAAAAAAAAAAAAGAAAGAAAGAAAGACACAAGGAGGAAGCAGAGGACAGACTAGGAATGGTACAACCATCGAATGAATAACCAAAGCCTGCCCCAGTAACAAACTTTGTTGGGCAATGTCAGACCTCCAAAGCCTTCTTAAACAGCACCAGTTGGGTACAAGTATTCAAATGCCAGAAACTCTGGGGGACATTTAACATTCACACTAGGCCACAAATCTAATACCTTGCAATTAGAAATGCATGCAGAAACAGGAAAGTAATTACCAATTAGTAAGAAAAACAGTCATGCAAAAGTAAAAGATAATATTAGAAAGTTTGAACAAAACCTTTGCAGACAAAAGTGGAATAGTTTGCTATGAATAACAAGTGCAACATTACTTAAAGCCCTATCATACACAAGGATTTTTTTCTGCCAAGGTACAATATTAATTTGTCCAAAATAAAAGTGAAATGCTTTCTTTCTTTTCCCTGAAACCATGCACAATATTTATTTGAATGCACTGTGCCTGATGAAGGACACTACAGTGCCAATTTTATTTGTAAGCATGGAGAATTTAAAAAATTTAGAAACTGAATTGTATACAACTTTAAATGTCTCAGCATTAATTTTATCTGTGATTTTTAAAAGATTTGTTTATTTCTATTTAATGTGTTTAAATATGTTTCAAAACCTACTTTAATTAGGGTTTAGTGTTTTAGTATGTATGTAAGTTTAGGGAGTGTGTATCTAGGGAAGCTAGAAGGGGCCACAGGATTCCCCTGGAACTGGAGTTATCGATGTTGTGGGCCATCATGTAGATGCAGGGAACTGAACCTGAGCCCTCTTCAAAAACAGCAAGTGCTTTGCTGCCAATCAATAATTTTCCTACCCTAAATTTTCCACGTCTGATTTTTAATGAAAGATAAATAAAATATGGAACTTGTTGTTAAGTGCTCATATGTCTGAAAACTGGGAAATCCTGTAAAAATTATCTTTTATTCACCTGATGTCATTGTCATCTCCCAGGCTTACTGCCTCTCTCTGCTAACCTGGGCCTAGTTCTGGAAACTTCTAGCCTTTATACAATCTAATTTAGGCCTTGAATGTTTTCAGCCTCTGAGACTTACTGCTGAATAAGCATATCCTTTACTAGTTCTGTCTGAACTCTGGCTGGCTGGTTCAACTTAGCTGTTCTACATCCAGTCTCCTCTCCGTCCTAGCTGAGTCAATCTGGCTTCTCTCTCCCAGTTTCTCCTGAATTGTTCTGGTTGGCCTAAAACTCCAGAAATCTGTTCTATCTTCCGGCTCCTTCTCATTCTCTAACTCGTTCTGCCTTCATCTTTGTCTAGCTTCTTGTCTCTCTGCTTCCTGTCTCTGTACAACTGTCCCAGTACAATGTCCTCTTTCCTCTTTTTCTCTGTACCTAAGCAGCTTCCCTTTCCTCTCTCTACTCATGAGAGGTGGCCATACCCTATTCTGTCAAATCCTTCTCTGATTTGTCACTTTATCTGGCACTCAATTACACATCACTTTCAAACATGGCTGTTTCTACGTACTAACTTTACCTTTATTGTTTGGAACTAATGGTGGTATGTACTAAGGCAGAGCCACACCACAATTAGAAACAGCTTTTATTCAGTAAACAACACAACCTAGGGGCTCACAGTATGGCCAAATACCATGCAACAAAATCGGCTTATTAATCGATCCATGGGACAGAGAACACATCACAATGGAAAGTACAAAGTAATTTGAATTCATTGAAATACTGCATTGAGCACTTGAGATGAAGCTAGAAGTTTACAGTAAAGTGTAAGGAGTAAATATGAACAAAGTTATGAAACAATTTGAAGAAGAAAAATATCTGAAAATAAAACTGAGCTTTTAAATATAAGGGAATGATCATAATACCAAAACATATTAAAGATGAATTGATTTGAATTTAAAAATATAACAGAGCCTATAATATATACAAATGTAAAAATTTAACACAGATGATGAATGCTAGTGTAATTAAATACAAAATATTAAAATGAAAAGCACATATGTGATAGCTACTCTTGGATGTCAACTTTTCCTCTTAATTAACTAAAATCTAAAAAAGAAGGGCACACTAGTGAGGAATTCTTTTCTAAATTTGAAATAGGAAGACCCACTTCTCAGAATCTTGAGACAGGGAGATGCACCTTTAATCTGGGCCATATATTCTCCTGGAATCCTGTATAAGGATGTGGAAGAAGGAAGCTCTTGCTCTTTGCCTGCTTGCCCAAACCCTACTCACAAGGCCACTCTTTTCTCTAGCGTTGGAAACTACTTTGTGGGGATTCCATTGCATACTGAAGACTAGCTGACAAGAGTAGTTATTATACATGAAATAAGACTCATCATTATTTTTAGAATTGAAAGACCATAATAGGATATTGGCATTGACTTTATGTTAATGCTCACCCAAGCTAAATGGAGAAATTATTCAAAAGTAAGGCAACCAATAACTACAAAAGAATGGTTAAGAAAGTGTTTATCAACTTTATTAAGAGTCACAATATATTTAAAGCTCAATTGAAGGATTTCAAGTTTGATCCAGGTGAGGTCCTATACAGGTGTCACAGGTGCTGGCTGTTGGTGGTGTCCTGGAGAATGTGGTTGGGAGTTGGGGTCAGTGGTCTAGCCCAGGGAGGAAAGAATTTGGGGAGAATGCATCAGTAATGGTAGATGACTAGCACATTCAAGGACTGACCTAATAAACAGAATCAAGAACATAAAATCCAAGGTGCTTAGATCAGGACAGGTTAGTAATGAGGAGAGAGTGAAACTGTACTATTTATGGAAAAATAATATCAAATAGATTTGCATGCTAGTTTCTATACATGAGCATGTTTCTTTATATGCAAATATTGTTTTCTATGATCTGCCCATAAGGAGAACCTGGGACCAGTATGAGTACTAAATCTAATCAAAAATTTGTTGGCTATAAAAGAATGAAATCTAACTCCCAGACACTAGCCACTAAATTCAACCCTCTATAAAAATAACCAAGAATAGCTTCTAAATATGAAATAGATGACAGATTTCTCCTTGCCCCCAACTTTGTGCAATAATTTTAAAAAAAAAATAAGTGCAAATAAATTCAAGAAAGCATTATTTTTTCCTGAAACTGATTTCACTGTTTTGTTTTTGTTTTGTAAATGTCAGAAAATGGGATCTGAACACTTGTGATGCACTATTTACACACTTGGCAGGAACCCTTTTGGCTGCAGGTTATTTATGTCTCTCTTCAGCTGATATGCCACTGTTACATTCTGTGCCTGTCCTATGTTATCATGCATAGGGGTGATAGGCTACAGTCAGTTTACAGGTTTATGAATGAAAGTAACATGTGCTAGGCGCAAAGTTGACATTCAGTCAAGGGCAAAAGAAGAGGTCTTATGAGAATAAAGTGGACAGGAACACTCTGGTTACCCTTGGTGTAGACATCATTCTTCTGATAATAACACGTTGAAGAATTAAGTCACACATAATTGGTAATACTAATTAAGGAAAGAATGATACATAATGGATGGATGAGTTATGACTTTGGAAGATTGATGGGGTGGCAGTGTCTTAGCCAGAGGTTACAACCACTTTTAAAAATATGCTGAGACTTCAGTGCAGTGAGTTTGCAATCCCCTACAGAGTTATATCTCTCTCACTGACACCAACATGCTCAACACGCCCCCCCACATACATATACCATAGCAGACAAGTATGTAACTTCACTTGTTCTTCTGAAGCAATTGCTAGATTAGCAGAAGCTACAACCAGTATAGGAAAGCAGTTAACCTATGTGACTGCAATTAATTACTTTGAGTTGCAGTTTCTTATAACATTAACAATTTTCATTCTCTTCCCTGTCATTCAGGAAGACTAAGCATCCTCAAAATTATTGGAATTTGTAAAGGCCTAATCATGGTGATAGCAGTGATATAATGACAGTGATAACTATGAGGTAGTATTTCTTACAGGAGCCATAACTAAGAATGGTCTTTAACATTTCATACAGGACATTGTACTCAAGAGATACACTATCCAAACTATTTTCATTACCTTCCAGTGATGGATGCAGTGAGACTTAACAACATTCAGGATGTTGAAAATTCCACACCTAAGATAAGTTTGAAACTAATTAGTCAAATATGTGCATTTTAGACATTTAACTATAATAATTATAAAGTTGTGTGTCATAAGATGGAAGACATAGAGGCATTTTGTTATATTCCTAAAACCACAAGTCTACAGGCATCTGCCATGCATTTTTAAAAACCTTGCTAATTTTTTGCCTAAATATTTTCTGATGCCACAGAAGCACAAACCAGAAAGAGAAGAATGGGTTTCCTCCACAGGTATCAAAGATAATATGTTTAGATTTCTTGTAAGTAATCCAACATGCCTGAAGCTAAGGCTTGGAGTTGTCTCACATTTGCATATGCCAAGCTGTGCCTGGAACTTACAGATTTGGCCTCATGTGTTTGCTATGTGCCTGTACTTGCAATGTCTTTGGTCTATATCAGAGACAGTTTGTTTTTATTTGAGGAGCATATGAAATCTAGTCCACCTGTTTGGTTTAATATTTACTATTCTCAAAAGTGAACAGTTTGTAAGTCTGATCCATAGAAGCTTAGGGTCATGTAGAGAGTATAATACCTCCAACTGAGCTCCACACTCAGAAGAAAATAAGGAAGAAGGGAAATGAGATCTGAATTATCTACTAGTATCTAGAGGCTTTGATCAATGTGCAAGAAAACAAATGATCAATAAAATTCAACATATTAAAAGTATGTTATCATAGAATTTTCAAATTTAATGACACTCCCATTTGCTTTAGCAATCATACTTTAGCAAGACCAAAACAGATGGACATGTCCACAGTTTGAATCAATCATTTTAGGAATGTTCCCGGCAGTGTTTTGGTGTGTTTACAAAGGAACTCAAAAATTATATAGGGATTAAGCTAAAGCCGAGAGTAAAACATTTTGCTTGTTCTTACATCATATGTATTCTTTTCTCCCTAGTTTCCAATCGAGGCACCTAGCAGATAGCCCTAGACTGGTTATGTTTAAACATTAAAACACAGAGGAAATTATCTCAAAATATTCCCAATTTGAAATCTAGTCTCCCCCTGATCTATTGATTTCTTCCTTTACAAAACTCTTCCTTTCAAAACAAAACAAAACAAAACAATAAAAAACCTAAATCCTTGTTCTCATCCCTATTTTTTATGGTAAATTTGAAAACACTGTTGTCTTGGTGATTTAAAAAAAAAGACAGCATTCACTAGCATTATGTTATTTTCATAAATATGTACTGAAGAAACTAGCATCAAAATTAACATCTGAAGCACGATCATGGGTCCAGATAGGTCATTCACCCCCATCTACAAAACCATAAAAGGGTCAAGGGATACTATTTTACTTGGGGTTTTTGAAAAGCAATTATGTAAAATAATTGAAGAAAATTATCCAAGATGAAGCAGACTTACTAGTGATGTAGAGAACTCAGCCCGCCCTCATTAGATAAAAACGACAAAAAAGAAGTGCCTGCCACTCAATCTCAGTAATACATGGACGGTCTCAAAAATAAAAAATAAAATAAAATAAAATAAAATAAAATAAAAAATGATAAAAAAAAAACAAGGTAAGAAAATGCCCTGAAGGTGAAAGAGAAAGGAAGCAGAATAATAGCAGCAGAAAAATAGTGTCAGAGCCCAAGTTTCTATTGTCTTTGAAGAGAGACTCCAAAGAGCAGGCTGCTTTGAAGTGCTTAACAGACTTGCTGCCAGCACTACAATGCCATCATCATGTTCCTGCAAGACCAAAACAGCAAGAACAGGGTGGACTCAACAAGTTATAAAAGGGATCCTGTAACATGAACATGCTCACAAAGTTCCATGCTTTAGGAACTTACCTCCTCATCACGAAGGGTGGAAATGGGACTTAGTTGAATATGTCAGGGTTCAACGTTCATAAGGACGTTGTAACAAAAAGTGGACTGATGCTGCTATCATAGGAATTAGATGCAACAGGTAATTGGCTTCTTCTCAATTCCTTCCTCCCTCTTACCCACTCTTTGTTGTTTTGTTATGTGAAACAGTAAGACAGCTCATGCTAGAAGTTTGTCCCTTCCATGCCTCTACAATCATTAGACCATCAATTCCTGTTCGTTATAAATTGCCCTGTACTTGAATGTGTTACAGCCAATTATAGACGCATTTTAATCAACCATGAGATGCATGGTAAGCTATCACTACAGCACTCCTTTTCAGATCCTTTGTTTGAAAACTGAAAGTTAAGAATTTATATTAATGTTACTGAAGGAAAACATATTTAGAGTTTATATAATATCATCAGGTAGAAAAGTTTTAAATATAATTCCAAGAATTGTTACTGGTTTGGGTCCATCTGCAGACTACACAGTTCTGACATCATTAACTATCATGGAAGCAGGGCTGCCTTACGGGTCTCCCAGTGTGGACTAGAGAAGACATGTCAACAAAGCCTAAAATCAGTCTTTTATTTTGTTTAAATAGGTCTTTTACTTAAACAAAAATGCTGTCTGATTTATTTTTCACAGTCATTGTACTTTTCACTGTAAAATGTACTTGAGAGACCCTGCCCAAATAAACAGATCAGATAAAAGTGAAAGTGTTGATTCTAAATTGTAGGACAATGGTAAATGCATTAACTAAAATGTGAGCAAAAAAATTCTGTGCAGTCACTTTCACATACAAGTGTTTAAAACAAGCCAATTGACACACACGAGTAGTGATTTTTAGAGGACAAAAGGGTGAGTAGGAGGCATCCTAAGTAACCACATAACAGTCAGCTACAGTGTGTGTGGGTTGGATGAGTATGTGCACTGCATGTGTGTGTTTGTGTATACACATGTGTATATGTGTGTACATATGTGTGTGTACATTTGCATGTGTGTGTGGATGCATGTGTGTGTACATATGCATGTGTGTGCACTTATGCATGCATATGTGTGTTTGTGTGTGTGTGTCATTTGAGTGTCATGTACAAAAAAAAATTCTGTTAAATTGTATGAATAACTAAATAGCTAAAAAGAAAGGAACTGAAAGAAGCCAAGTACAAAATAATAATCAATCAATAGAAATGTTAATCATGCTGAATTGATCAAGCCACTGCATAGAGACAGAGATAGATATATAGCAGTATGTCACATAAATATGCCTAGTGATGCATATATGCATGCATAATATTAAGAAACAACAGTGAAAGATATATTAATTCAGCCCTATGCCATATACCAAATACCCCATATACAGACAAACTAACCAGTGTGTGTGATAAGTTCAATATATACACACACATAGATACAGTGGATGGGTGGAACACTTTTATATAATGAATGGCCTCACCCAATTATCTCTTGTGGAGCTATCAAATTTTAAATTCTACTCTCTTACTAGTGTTAAAGAATGCAATATCTTAGTACTGGCAATAGTCACTTAGCTGTCCATGAGATTTCTTGAATTTATTCTGCCTACCTAAATAAAATATATTTTTATTGTATATTTTCTAAGAACTCCCCGAATTTACTTTTATCCAGTCCTGGTAACCACCATGCTCCTATCTGGCTATGGTTATTAAAATGTCTCAATATTTTAAGACTGATGTATTCTTATGTGTTAGTGATAGTGTAATCACTAGGAAGAAGCCAGAAGACATTAATTTCTGTGACAGATAATCTAGATACATTGGAAAGGTGTTCTAGTTTGCTTTTCTAGTGTGATAGCACATTCCATCCAAAGCAACCTGGAAGGGTTACAGCTCATCATCAAGGGAAGGCAGAGCGGGAGCTCAAGCAGTAACTGAAGCAGAAACCACGGAGCAATCTGCTTCCTGGCTCGCATTCCGCTGACGTTCTGATTCAGCTCCAGCCCACCTGCCTGATGCTGGCACTGTCCTCAGTGAGCTGGGCCTTCTTATATCAATGTGCAATCAAGATCATGTCCCAAAAATGTCTCCACGGGCTTGTCTGATTAAGGCAATTCTTCATCTGGACTTGTCTCATCCCAAGTGACTGACTCTTGGTTTTGTCATGTTGACAGTAAACACTAACCAGGACAGCAGGGGATTAAAATTTTATGTAAACTATCGTAAATATAATTAGTCTTATACTTTCATTGAAAACCAAGTACTTTCTAATTGTCTTGTGTTCAGAAATTGTCAACATCAACCTGTCTCCTTAGCTTATATTCCCTTACAGCCCTAGACAATTGATAACATTTACTGGGCTGCTGGCTAACATGTTAAAACATAGACTGTTTAAAAATATTTCTGTGAGCCCTCGTCAAATCCAATGAACCTCTTCCTTGAACTTTCTGCCCTCATTACTGCTGTCTAAACCTGCATCCATGCCACATTCACCCTGAAGCCAAACAAAACCCATTCTAGGTTTAGAGAAGATCTCATATAAACCATGTTTCATTGTAGCATGAAACATGGTATTTCTTACCACTTTTCTTAGCCAACCCCACAGGAAATTTATTTATATAGAAACCAACATTATAGTACAGACTGGAGTTCAATATAAGCAAGCAATTAGACTTATTTATGAGGTGAAAACATCTCTGAAAATAACCTATGTGTGACAAAATGAACCCGAGTGTATTATAAATATACCAAACGAATTCCCTAAAGGAATCCTGGGAGAATGATGAGAAAAATAAGCCCAAATTACAAAGAGTGGATGGACAGCATGTAATCAGTGCATCTTAGTTTATAAAAATGATTTCCCATGATGTAGTCATTAATAATTCCAATACTACTCTTCATGGAAATTAGAAATGAATAATTAAATACATGGATGGAAATTGTGAAAGTCAGGTATCTCTATGTTGCAGTGGGTATTTACTGATCAGGCTGACTTAAAGCTGGCTTAAAGCCACACATAAGGAGAACAGATATTATCTAGATTCTACAACATTCTTCAATTTAAAAAGTTTAGGTTTCTATAAGATGTCATCTGAAGACTTGCCACAAAATATAGCAAGTAAGCTGTAAAATTATTTATCCAGAAAGTAAGAAATTATTAAATACAAGAACATGTACTTACATACAAACATGCATGTATTTGTGCATACAATTATGAGAGCTAGCAAGGGACCACAGGAGAAAATTAAAAGCTTCTAAAATCCCATTCTAGAAATATCTAAGCAACTAAAATCTACTCAACTTTCCGAAGAAGAATAGCAAGTACCTCTCCAGAAAATTTCCAATCTTTAGAATGACATTGAAACTGTTGAGTTAGCAGGATTTGTGCTAAAGAACTGGCATATTTCAGCCTCTCTAGTGTACAGATGGCCTTGCATAATGAGACCTAATCTTTCTCTTCTTATAGTATGCATGCACCCATCAGTATTCTTCCACTAAAGAAACCTGACTAATATGGGATTAAATGAGTAAATAGGCAAAGGCTATTTTGTTCCTGTAACAGTATTATTATATTGTAGCACTTATTTTATGTAGTATTTGCTCAAATTTTTATCCATTGTATTATTTTATATTAAAGACATATGTCAAACACCTTGGAATAATGTTTAAAAATATGTCTGTGCTTAAAATTGTCAACCATTATTTTTTCTTCCAAAGATAATCATTACATAAAAATACTATTAATGTGATAGTGACAAAATATTGACTTTAAATCATACTTTTTTGTAATTACAAATACAATTTTTAATTGTTGCCTGTAGCTAGATAGTCCAATTAATTATATGAAATCACCCACACAGAAAACTATAGGAAAAAGGAAACAAAAATGACTGAAGCAAACAGTATCTATTAGGATTACATATAATTCACAATGACAAATGCAAGAACTACTTTATGGGGACTTAAAAATACCCACAATTAATTTTCAAACATTAAACATAATTTATGTGGTAGATGCATCATACATAATCTTTAAGGTGGTAGGAATATTTGAGTCAGTCTATAAGGAACATAATATTTGAATAATCTATATAGATTCTCAACATCTCATCTATGATAATTTTAGTCTTCATATAAGTAAGAGCAAAATATTAAAGTATTTGCCTAAAACTTAAATGTTTCAGTGAAGTGTTGTTTCCTTCCTAAGGCGATCCAAATGTTACCAGAATCCTTATCAAGCAAAGTAAAACTTCTATCAATGATACTTTTGATTTACATCAACAATACAACACACATCAACACACAACAGTGTTTTATCCTCCTTGCCATTGGTTTTATTTTGCATGACTGAAGGTCTTTCAAAATAAGTTCCCAAGTCCTGAGGGGAATACTAAAGGTAAGCAGGTACCCATGCCATTGAATACAAGGAGGGAAGCAGACACTGGGCCTCCTGAGTGCTGCTGGTCACTACAAGAACTGGAATATGTCTTGCTTACTCTGGAAGTTACAATGGCTGACGCTGGGACAAAGCTACAGCCCCCTAAGATGTAAGCTGTAGCATCTTGTAGGAATCTACTTGCAGACGTGAAAAAGCTATAATAAACTAAATTTTCCTAAGATTTGTTTAAAAAACAAGGTTCAGTTTAAAAATATATGTGCTGGGTATTGAGTGGCAAATATGAATATAATTTAGCCCTACAGCTATATTAACTTGTCTCTTAATCAAGATATGGCAGTGGGATTTTCATTTAACAATAACATCTCCCTGAGGTGATAGAATTCACAGAATGACAGAAAGCCTTAATTTCTCTTTTCCCGTTGGCTGCATTTCTATTCTAAGCCACCTACCCACGCTTTCAAGTAGAAAAGGAAGAGAAATTCAGAACCTAAGCATGGGAATACGGGAGATAATACAGGAAAATAGATAACTGGACCAGTGTGGTACCAACCTTTTCCACATCGCAGCACATGCACAATAAGATAATGTTTCTAAAGTGCATTGAGATTAAGAGATAGTGCATCAAAGTAAAATTCTAAAGTGCCACAGCCCTCAAACCCTACCAAAACATGTTTGTCTGCTTCAGAACTAAGTCAGGTTGTCTCTAGATGAAGCAGCTCCTTGCCTCTAATAACTAGTTTTAAAAACCAAGACCCTAAATTATCCCTAGGGTTTCTTAACTAGCTCAATTAAAAAGCCCAGTTAAACTTAGAATGCAAACATATTCATTCCACATATGAGCATAAGTAAGACATATAACCATAGAATTCAATACAAAATATTAGTCATGCAAAGGAGCAAAGTATTATCCATCATGAGATGAAAAAAATCAATCAGGCAAATCAGCCCAATTTAAAACTGAACTTTGTCAAAACTCAGAACATCTGGATCATCAAAATCTGCTACAAGAATGCAAAACAGGATGCAGACTAGGAAAACATTTGTAAACTAAAAGCATGGTAAAGAATTCCTCTGTAGAATACACAATAATAACTCTCAAAAGCGAGTCATAATATAAAAACTTTAATATGGACAAAATATTTAAGCATATATTCAGCAAATAAAGGATTCTATACATGATTTAAAAAATATTCTTAGCTGGGCAGTGGTGGCACATGCCTTTAATCCCAGAATTTGGGAGACAGAGGCAGGTATATTTCTGAGTTCAAGGCCAGCCCAGTATACAGAGACAGCCAGTGAGTTCCAGGACAGCCAGGGTTACACAGAGAAATCCTATCTTGCATTAAAAAAAAAAAAAGAGAATACAGAAAAATATTCTTAACATTATATTATTAGCGAATGTCAATTAAAGTTCTAATGAGGTATGTACTTATTGGAATTACAGGATTGAGTATAATTGCTTTATGATAATGACTAATATCTAGGAGAAGTTATTCTGAAGATTTTGAGGTTCACTATTTTGGACATTTCTTTTTTTTTAGTCTCAGTTATTTTTTTTTAACAATAACATTTTTATTCGATATATTCTTTATTTACATTTCAAATGATTTCCCCTTTTCTGACTCCCCACTCCCCGAAAGTTCCATAAGCCCTCTTCCCTCCCCTTATTCCCCCATCCACCCCTTCCCACTTCCCTGTTCTTCCCTATATTGCCCTATACTGCTGCACTGAGCCTTTCCAGAAGCAGGGGCCACGCCTCCATTCTTCTTGGACACCATTTGATATGTGGATTATGAGTTGGGTATTCCAAGTTTCTAGGCTAATATCCGCTTATCAGTGAGTGCATACCATGACTGATCTTTTGAGACTGGGTTTCCTCAGTTAGTATGATGTTCTCCAGCTCCATCCATTTGGCTAAGAATTTCATGAATTCATTGTTTCTAATGGCTAAATAGTACTCCATTGTGTATATATACCACATTTTTGTATCCATTCCTCCGTTGAAGGACACCTGGGTTCTTTCCAGCTTCTGGCTATTATAAATAAGGCTGCTATGAACATAGTGGAGCATGTATTATTGTTACATGCTGGAGAATCCTCTGGGTATATGCCCAGGAGTGGTATAGCAGGGTCCTCCGGAAGTGACGAACCCAGTTTTCTGAGTAGCCACCAGACTGACTTCCAGAGTGGTAGGACCATCTTGCAATCCCACCAGCAGTGGAGGAGTGTTCCTCTTTCTCCACATCCTCGCCAACACCTGCTGTCTCCTGATTTTTTGACCTTAGCTATTCTAACTGGTGTGAGGTGAAATCTCAGGGTTGTTTTGATTTGTACTTCCCTAATGATTTTTGATGTTGAACATTTCTTAAGGAGCTGAAAGCATCCAGTGGAAAAAGATAGACTTTTCAACAAATGGTGCTGGTTCA
Organism: Apodemus sylvaticus; assembly: GCF_947179515.1. Taxonomy (NCBI): domain Eukaryota; kingdom Metazoa; phylum Chordata; class Mammalia; order Rodentia; family Muridae; genus Apodemus; species Apodemus sylvaticus. The sequence goes on along the minus strand of NC_067484.1, from coordinate 45,801,571 downwards.
ATTGGAGGTCAGCAGGCAGAAGAATGCAAATCGATCCACTCTTATCTCCTTGTACTAAGCACAACTCCAAGTGGATCAAGGACCTCAACATAAAACCTGACACACTCAAACTAATAGAAAAGTAACTGGGGAAGACCCTTGAGGACATGGGCACAGGGGAAAAGTTCATGAACAGAACACTAATAGCTTATGCTCTAAGATCAAGAATAGACAAATGGGACCTCATAAATTTACAAAGTTCTGTAAGGCAAAGGACACTGTCAAAAGGACAAAACGTCAACCGACAGATTGGAAAAGGATCATCACCAACCCTAAATCTGACAGAGGTCTAATATCTAATATATACAAAGAACTCAAGAAGGTAGAACCCAGAGAACCCTATTTTAATAACCCTATTAAAAACTGGGGTACAGTGCTAAACAAAGAATTTTCACTATTTTGGACATTTCAATCCATGATTAGCTTCATTATTTGTCAGTCTCTGATGAAACCAAACATTATGGCAGAAGAATGTCATAAAGCAGACATACTCACCTTGTGGCTACTGGGAAGCAGTGATAGACAAATGAGAAGGATCCAGGGAAAAGACCGTGTTAATTAAAAGGCATGCCTCCTGATACCTACTGTTTCCAACTATGTCACAATCTCTACCACCTACCAACAGTGCCATCCATTTATGAATCTGCCAAGAATGTAATCAGTTGATGAAACAGCAGCTTTCCTGATTTGGTTATCTCTAGTGGTGATATCAGCAGCCGGAGACTAAGCTTTCATGATGGGCCTTTGAGAGAAACTTCACATTCTAAGTCATAGTACCATACACATAACTAAATTATATAGTATCTATTTCCTATAGTTGGAATATATTAATGTTGTATATCTCAAATGCATGAGCAATGACACTACCTGTAACAAATTATGATTGTCTAATTGGGCCTGTATTGACAAAGTTGACACCGCCTTATTGGCAGACCAGGGTAATACATACATGCTAATTCAGATGGAATGAAGGAGCAAGTGGTTTGTGTTAGTGACTTCTTTTTTATTTGAGCAAGGCTAAAGGCCAAAAGCTTCCTGGATTCTAGAAACTATATTTACTTGACACCATAGTGTTGTCATAAGAGTATCTACTCTCAGCCAAGCACTGCAAAAATCAATTTTGAGACTGGAAGAAATCTTTATTGAATTTACAGCTTGCTCTTTTCCTAGACTGCTGCTGCTGCAGCCCACTCTCCTAGAGTGAGAGCTTTGTCCTTGGTTAGTGTTTAGAAACTGTGTTTGTAATGTACAGGAGTCTTTCTTAATATTGTGCTTGTAGAATATCTATGAGCACCATACTAAAGTCAAAGGACAGTAAAAGTCACTTAAGTAAACTGTAAGCAGAATGAATGTTTGAATAGTCTGGAATACCCATCAGGCTCTCTGCTTAGTAGATACATTTCTTATGCTCTTATTAAAATCAATCATGAGTGGCATTCTTCTAATTAATATTTTTTCAATTGAATTATATATTAGTATGTCCATTAAAATGTCTTCATCTTCAGCCACACATAACAGAGACAGAATAAAATAATTTTAAAATGATGGTTATTTTGGCAAAACAGATATCTGATTCAGAAAGCAACAATGAAAATTATTTTATTACTTAGTACTCCTGAATCCACAATTCCAGTATAAGAAAGGCAGAAACACTCGTTGCTTGGCATAGACAACTGTAGCATGCTATGCGCGGATATGGTAGCTTCAATATTTATTCATTAAGAGTCTTGGAGGCAGGAGACCCCATTAAGCACAAGACAAAACCTACTGGCCTTCTTCTGCTTTGTAGTCAAATGTTGATTGAATTAAATTATGGTACAAATGTCTTTCTAAATGTTAAGAAATAAATCTGAAGTATTGATCCAAAGGAAGCAAGATTTAAGAAATATGCAGTTAAATGCAGGCATTGCCAAAGAAATGTTTTCATTTTGGTTTTTGACCAGACATGACATTTTGGAAGCATAATGTAAATTTCTGAGCTGTTGAAATCTGCTTGGCCTGCACATGCAACAGAATGTTATCCCATATGTAAAAAGATTCTCATTGAGCAGAAAAATTTCCAAGTGTTAGGACTTTGGTACCATCAAGTTTGGTAAGCAATCAGAGTTTTGGGGACTAAACTAGTACTAAGCCTGAAAATATGGCAGCAAAACATTCAGAACACCAAGACATAATAAAATGGGTGTTCAATGATCCACTAGACACTCAGGTTATTCTAGTATGCAGGGGTCTCAAAAAGAAAAAGAAAACTGAAACCATAGGTTAATGGGATAATGAGATCTTTACCAAAAGATTGAGAAATAAAATATGTAATAGTATTGAACAGTTGTCTTTTATAACTTGAAATTTGAGGTCAATCTAATAATTACCTGTTCAAATGGTGTTTTTCCAGTTTGCTTTTATAATTTACTCATTTTTGCTTAATTTTTAATTTTTTTCATTTTGTTTATTTAGTTGACTGATAGGCTTTGAGACAGGGTCTCACTATATATCTCTAACTCTGAACCTAGGTAGAACAGGCTAGCCTCAAGCTCACATTGATCCTCCTTCCTCTGCCTCTCAAGTGCCGGTGTTAAAGGTATGTGCCACACTTCCCAGCTGATTTTATTATCACTTTAATATTTATTTGGTGTTTATTTATGTGTATGCATGTATGCCCTGTGAGGGTCTGGCTACAAAAGCCGGAAGAAGGTGTTGGATTCTGTGGAGCTGGAATTACAAGAGATTATGAACACCCTGACCTGAATATTGGGAACCAAACTTGGGTCCTTTGGAAGAAAAGTAAGTGCTCTTAAACACCAAGATATATCTGCAACTGAAGAAATTTTTATTTAAAAATATTTAGTTGACTTATACAGAATATATGTATTAATTAAAAATTTTAGGTATTCAAGGTACTCTAACTGATGGTTGAATACATTCATGTACATCGATTATGACATTGCGATTACTATTGTTTGTCACTCGTAATATTTAAAATGTGAGCTGCCGGCATCCATACCTCTGCTGCCTTTGTCTTCTCCCAAGCCTCCATAAAAATGTCATACTCCAGGCAGGTCACTTATGACAAAAACTAATTTGTGGTTTTAAGTTGCTCCATTTACCTCGGTGCCTAGCACAGTACATCCTATGGAATCAAATGTTTCTTCAAACATTTAGACAGACCTCAAACTACCAGTCCCCACCCCCTGCCCCACTTCTTAGCAAATCAAACCTAAAGAAAATCTATACCAGAGACCTCTCTACCTGTTACCCTACCTCCTATTAATGGTGTGTCCTGGAACACTCACTTAAGTTAAGTATGGATAGCGAGAAAGTTAGAGATTTTTTGAGAATCCAGAGGCATTCAAATTCTAAACAAGAATGTCATACTCCTAACACATCTCTTGAGGCCAGAATGAAGCCAGTTCCCCCAAAACTTCAAGATAGTCTCCAGAGGACCCAGACCTCAAAACAGCTACAAGAGTAGGAAGCAGATAGGAGTATTATAGTGGGAGTTGTGACTTCAGCTTGAGAGTCCATGTTTGCAGCCTGGGGAAGAATTGCTACGAGAGATGTTCAGTCTATGCCTATGATTTGCTGTCCTCTTCTTTCTTCTATGCAGACCTTTCTACTGCAAGTCTTTGAATGCAGACTTTGGATACAAATGGAGTGTTTGTATGTGGCACACAGGTCCCTGCAAGATAGGAAAATTTGGGTTTGCCTGCAATTTCATGCTGGTGAGACCTGGGTTCCAGACATTCCCCAAAGAATGACGCCTCTCTTCCTGTTACCAGCATGTGTTATCCCATACCCAGGAGTAGAAGAATTTATGCTATGTCCTGAATGTGTTCAAAGCAATAAGAAGATCATGACAAACTTTACACAATGAAACTGTGCAAAGAATTGTCATCGGCCACTCCCAAATATGCCCACCTTAAACAATGTCAAGGTTTTATTCTAATCTGAATGAAATGGAAGAAGGAAAGAAATATATCTTGTGTTCCCTAGTGGACACCACTCTTCATAAATATCTCCTCTTGTCTCCATCAGGACAGAGGAACTCTGTGGACCAATCAGCATTCACCTAATAACATGCTGCTAAATCCTAACATCTTTGACAGTTCCTGAAGGTCTTGTGTTGGACTTGCTAAGGGCTTAGCTTTTGAAGAAATGACTTCGTTTTGGTGAGATTATTTTGCTGTACTTTTCTTCATAGATTCTTTGAGGCACTGCAGTTTCAAATAAGGAAGGCAGAAAGTACTTTTAGTTTTGAGTAAGGCTCTATCATGTAATAACTCTAGTCTGGAATTTCTAAGTAGACCAGACACTTGCAGTGGTCTTTCTAAGTGTTGGGATTACATCCCTGTACTACTGCCTAGTCAATACTGATATATTATTGACTATAGTGTAGAGTTCATTGCTTGTGCTTATATATTCTGTGGGTGTTGGCAAGTGTCTAGAATGCCATATATTTGAAATCATATAGCATGCTACCTTTAAATTGGCAGTTACCTAGAAATATGCATGTGAGAAGTTAAAAAATAAAATCATTTTATGTAATAATTAATGTTTGTTCCATTTGATGAGCATCGACTTTAAACACCCCCATCCACTCTATTTGTGCAATGAGTATGTATATATATATATATTGCAGTTTAGATTGGTTTTCTTCTTTAACTCTTTCAGAATTTTTAGCTCTACCACATAATTTAATTTTTTTCTTCATTTGATCTAATACCTCCACTGAACCTAGCAAGTGTTTCATATCAATTACCTATCATTTTAAGTCAAGAACTTATAGTTTAATTTTGCTATATACTTGTCTGTGGTCTCTTTAATTTGATTACTTTCCTATATTTGAGTAATTTCACACTTGTCATCTTTAATCATTGAAAATGATCCTACTTGAGTCTCTTGTGTTATATCCACAGAGCTTAGGGGTTATCCTTTCTTTGTAAATATTTAATTACCCTCACAGTTGTAAGTTTTCTCATGTGGTTTGTATTTTGAATTGACCTTCTTCCGAGTGGTGACTTTTTCTTTTATTGGGGTTCAAGTTCCTCTGGCTTGTGAAAATGTCCCATTGCATTTCAACAGCTGCTCAGATATGAGCTAGATCAGCTGCATAAAGGATATTTGTTTCAATGGCTGTCAGATTGTCCCTGCATCTTTTAAAAGGTGATATAAATTCACATCTTGTATTAAAGTGCAATATCAGTTTACATTTTCCAATATTAGGAGTGGATTGAAATGGACAGAAAAAAATGCTTTCACATTCCTTTGTACAAGAACAGTAGCTAGTTTCTCCTTCTGTGAATCTGAGTTTGTTCTCTGAGGACTTCAGGCCATAAAGATATAGGAGAAATAACTATGTCCATTCTAGAGTTTGGAAGCTTTGAGGTTTTGATTTCAGCTGTGTAGACTTCCCATGTGATTCCAGCTATTCTTGTGTAAATACTATAAAGAGGCCACATGTAGAGACAGAGGTCCTGATGTTCTGTGTTTAAGAGAGCTGGTCAGCTAGAGACTGTTCTGGATGACCAAAATTCCTGGAGCAACATTCTATAGTGTGTTCAGATTCATACAGAAGATGTGCTTTATTTTCCAATCCTGGTGTCCTTAAGTCCACAATCTAAATGTGTCCAGGACAACGCTTGCTCTTATACCCTTGATAGAATATTTCCTCACCTCCTTCCAACTCTGGTGGCTGTCAACCCTCTCATTCCAGGTGCTTCCAACCACATTACACTGTCCTTTACCTCTGTTGCCAAATGGCCTTTACTTGCATTTCTGTCATATAGTCTTCAATATAGTAGGATAAAGAATCTCCTCTGGTCAAGCAAGGTCCAATCTTTACTTCATTTTACTTATTTTTATTTTTATGAGTGTTTTGCCTGCATGTATATTTGTGTTCCATACACATGCTTGATGTCTGCTGAGGTCAGTAGAAGGTGCCATAGCTTCTGGAACTGGAGTTCCAGATGGCTCTGTATGTCAATGTTAGTGCTAAGAGTAGATTCCGAATCCTCTGGAAGAGTAACAAGTGTTGTTGGCTACTGAGCCAACTCTCCTTCCTCTGGTACAACTTAATCTTAAGCAATTATATTCTACAAAAGAGTTGGTTCCAGATAATATTACATTTGGGTCACTTGAACATTTGAGTGACCTTCTTGGAGGACACAATTTAACCCATAAGAGAATCCTGTGGTCATTCCTAATCTATATTCTTTACATATGTGATTCCAGCTTTATACCAAATCCCAATCAATTGGAACGTCAGTATTTGATCCCAAATTTCAACCATGAACTTTAAAAAACTTCTTTTATATTGGTTCTCTGTGAATTTCATGTACCCCAAATTTAACTCATCTCCAGGTGCCCTCATACCTGCATTCCATCCTTGCAACCCTCGACACAAAAGAGAAGAAAAAATATATTGTGGAAGCTGTATTGTGTCACAGTGTTTGCCACAGTAAATCCTTTCTCCACATTTTTCTGCTTATAAGAGTTCATTAATATGAGTTATTGATCTGGTTTGAGGCCTCTGGCTTCTACTATGCAATCAGTTTTAGATCTTCACTGGGACTGTGACACGGGGATTGTTGCCCTGTGTCATAGTTAACCTGTGGATCAGGATCTGTAGGACCAGTAGTTCATTGATGGTGTAGATTTTGAAATAGGCCAACTCAAAGCCCTGGATCTGAGCTTGAGAGGTATCTAAGCTGGTCAGCCTTCCATTGTTCCCACACCCACACAACCTGGGCCAGCTCACCTGCCTTGCCCCACTGGCTCATCCAAAATGCAGTCAGCAAGGAGCAAAGTGGCTAAGTCAGCCTGGACAGCATGAGAAAGAGACCACCTGGAAATCATGGGCATGCCTGGGAGCAGATGAGCCAACCCTGACAGAATGACAACCAGAGAGTTGTCTCTGTCCCTTGCTACCTGTAGCAATTATCAGTTTTTTAAGGGGAAATCATTTGGAATGTAAACAAAGAATATAGAAAATAAAAATATTAAAAAAAAGATGTCAGTATCTTGAAATAATCTATGTCATTTATGTATGAGACTTTAGTCCATTTTGGTGGGGATTGTCTATTCTTGTAAACATGTTAAAACAGAAAAGGAAATGCATTTGCTCCAAAAATGCAATTGAGAAATGACATAGAGTAGACACAACTATTTCAAGAGGTTAAAAATAATGGAAAGAAAATTTTCAGGTGAAGTCAATAACAGAAAAGTGAACTTAGATTTCAAGGCTTGAAAATAATTTTCTCTGGCCTGACATTCTGTCTTCTAGCCCCAAAACAAAAGGAGTTACAGCACCAGTCCACCAGGCTTAGTCACCTGACTCCCTCTACCCAAGGAGATCATGTCAGCTCAGGCCTCTGTCCAGTTAGCTTTGGGGTCAGAACCAATATTTCTCAATTCTGCCTGACATTTTGATGCAAACACCGTCTCGTTGGTGTAGAACCTCAGGTGTTCTTCCTTTCCTTCTCATTCCTCACTCAGTATTTGTGGCAATCACATCCTACCCTACCTCTCTCTTTCTCTCTCTCTCTCTCTCTCTCTCTCTCTCTCTCTCTCTCTCTCTCTCTCTCTCTCTCTCTCTCTCTCTCTCTCTCTCTTTCTCTCTCTAGCTTTCCAGGGTTATCTTACCTCATTATGACTTCTGCAGAGATTGTTCACAAAATCCTCTGGTCACACATAATCTCACACATAATCTTAGCCAACTGTAGTCCCCTCACATTGCTGAATCTACTTGCAGCATGAAGAATCCAGAGAGGTTATCAAATGCTTGTTCTTTATTTATCCCTTCAGTCATCATTACTTAACCATTCCTCCCACAGTTTCCTATAAACAACAATGAGAAACTCAGTTTACCTCTCCATACAGTTTTTGCAACTTTCCCTAGTAAATATCTGGATTTGTTGTTTAGAAGTTTTGCTATTGCCCTAAGAAGAAAAAAAAAATCACCAAATATCTACATTACTAGTTTAAAGCAATGATAAAGTTTCCTCCAGTGTTTTCAACTTATTTTCAACTCATATTTACCTGAAGTTATCCTCCATGTTCATAACTGCCAAAGCTTGGGATAACATAATAGTTGTATTCTCTAAGACCACAGCTATCTTCATCACTTTCCTTGGGATTCCTCATTGAAATTTCTATCAATGTCCTCATTCCTAATATCTCTTCAGATTGATTTCTGTTTTAATGTAAATGAATCGAAATACTTCTGTGAATTGTGCCTATTATCCTCCTTAAAGCTACATCTCAAAGTTATTAATTTTATGTTACATCAATCATCCTAATATTAAAAGTTTCATTAGTCTATAAGGACTATATAATAAAGTAACTGATTGAGTCCTTCACAAGAGAATTATATTCTTTGGTAGCACTGGGAACTGGTGCCAGGCAATCCATGCTCTTTGGACAGCTGTAAAATAAGATTTCACTTGATTCTTTTCTAAATCAAGTATGAAGCTGGCAAATATTTTCTTTCATTGTATAGCTCTGGTGATATTTTAATTTGTCATAAAAAAGAAGCTTTTTAATTTCATGAATGCCATTTTTCATTTCTTGGAATTGTCAACCTATCCTTCTGGTCATCTATGCCTACACCAATGTCAAGGGAGTTACCTGTGGCTTCTTGTAACAATTTCACTGTTTTAAATCTTATCTTCAAATCTTCCACACATTCTGAATCAACTTTTACATGAGGACTACAAGTGGATCGTGTTTCACTTAGCTAGTTTTAAAAGCACGGTTTTTCAAGGAAGTTTTAGTTTCTCCAATGTATTTTTCTAACAACTTTACTACAAAAAAATGGGTGGTTGTAATTGTGTGGGTTTTTTTCTCTGTATTCTACTTTATTCTGTATTCCATGTCTGCCTTTTTCAAGTATTATACAAATTTTATTACTATATCTTTGGGTTTGGTTTGGTTTGGTTCGGTTCGGTTTGGTTTGGTTTGGTTTGGTTTGGTTTGGTTTGGTTTGGTTTGGTTTGGTTTGGTGAGTCACAGTCCTTGTGTGTAAAACTGGAAGACATGGAACTCACTGTGCAGACAAGTGTGGTAAAATTCTTACGCCATTTTAGGTATAGGATAATGTACAAATAGAGATGATTTAACTTGTTCCTTCCCTATGCTTTCCATTTTATATATTTCTCGTGTCTGGTTGATCTAGCTAGGTATTCAATCACTGCACTGAATAAGAGTAAAAAAAAGGAACATCTACTTCTAATGAGAAAGTGATCACATTTCTCCCATTTAGTATGCTTTAGGCCATAGGTTAGCCGCATGTAGCCTTTCTAAAGTTATGAATTTTCTCTCTGTTCCTAGTTTATTCAATACTTGTGTCATGATGGGATCTTGAACTTTATCAAAAGCTTCTTCTGCATTGATTGACATTATGCAATGATTTCTGTCCTTAAATCTGTATGTGCTGATTTTCATTTATTAAATTGCATATTCTGAAACATTCTCTCATCCCTGTAAGTAAGCTAAATAGTGTGTGATGTATTATAATCTTAACATACACTTGAATTGAGTTTGAATTAAATTTGTTGATGGTTTTTTGCATCTTTGTTTAGCAAGGAGAATGTTTGATCTGAGGTTTGGTCTGAAGCTATATATTGTAATGCTAAATTTTGTACCAGAAAGGTTAGGCCTACAAGTAAATTCTCATGCTAACAAACTTTTGTTGTGCGAATTGTATTCCTTTTTTTTTAAATTTATTGATATATTTATTTACATTTCAAATGATTTCCCCTTTTCTGGACCCCCACTCCCCGAAATTCCCATCAGTCCCCATCCCTCCCCCTGTTTTCCCACCCAACCCTTCACACTTCCCTGTTCTGATTTTGTTCTATACTGCTTCACTGAGTCTTTCCAGAACAAGGGGCCACTCCTCCTTTCTTCTTGTACCTCATTTGATGTGTGGATTACGTTTTGGGTATTCCAGTTTTCTAGGTTAATATCCACTTATTAGTGAGTGCATACCATGATTCATCTTTTGAGTCTGGGTTACCTCACTTAGTATGATGTTCTCCAGCTCCATCCATTTGCCTAAAAATATCATGAATTCATTGTTTCTAATGGCTGAATAGTACTCCATTGTGTAGATATACCACATTTTTTGCATCCACTCTTCTGTTGAGGGATACCTGGGTTCTTTCCAACTTCTGGCAATTATAAATAGGGCTGCTATGAACATAGTAGAACATGTATAAAAAATGCTCAACATAGTAGAACATGTATAAAAATGCTCAACTTCATTAGTCATTAGGGAAATGCAAATCAAAACAACCCTGAGAATTCACCTTACACCAGTCAGAATGGCTAAGATTAAAAATTCAGGAGACAGCAGGTTTTGGAGAGGGTGTGGAGAAAGAGGAACACTCCTCCACTGCTGGTGGGATTGTAAATTGGTAAAACCACTCTGGAAATCAGTCTGGCGGTTCCTCCGAAAACTGGGCACCTCACTTCCAGAAGATCCTGCCATACCACTCCTGGGCATATACCCAGAGGATTCCCCACCATGTAATAAGGATACATGCTCTACTATGTTCATAGCAGCCCTATTTATAATTGCCAGATGCTGGAAAGAACCCAGGTATCCCTCAACAGAAGAGTGGATGCAAAAAAATGTGGTATATCTACACAATGGAGTACTATTCAGCCATTAGAAACAATGAATTCATGAAATTCTTAGGCAAATGGATGGAGCTAGAGAACATCATACTAAATGAGGTAACCCAGACTCAAAAGGTGAATCATGGTATGCACTCACTAATAAGTGGATATTAACCTAGAAAGCTGGAATACCCAAAACATAATCCACACATCAAATGAGGTACAAGAAGAAAGGAGGAGTGGCCCCTGGTTCTGGAAAGACTCAGTGAAGCAGTATTCGGCAAAACCAGAACGGGGAAGTGGGAAGGGGTGGGTAGGAGGACAGGGGAAGAGAAGGGGGCTTACGGGACTTTCGGGGAGTGGGGGGCTAGAAAAGGGGAAATCATTTGAAATGTAAATAAATTATATCAAATAAAAAAATTTAAAAAAAGGAATAGAGATTATTACTTCCTGTCATTTTTGATGTTATTTTTATATTTGAGTGATTATCTTCTTTTGGGTTTGATGAAGGAAGGTTACTATCTTACTTTTTCCAGGGTATAGTTTCCCTCCTTGTATTGGAGTTTTCCTCCTATTATTCTTTGTAGAGCTGGGTTTGTGGAAAGATATTGTGTAAATTTGGTTTTGTCATGGAATGTCTTGGTTTCTCCATCTATTGTGATTGAGAGTTTTGCTGGGTATAGTAGTCTTGGCTGACATTGGTGTTCTCTTAGAGTCTGCATGAGATCTGCCCAGGATCTTCTAGCTTTCATGGTCTCTGGTGAGAAGTCTGGTGTGATTCTGATAGGTCTTCCTTTATATGTTACTTGGCCTTTTTCTCTTACTGCCTTTAATATTCTTTCTTTGTTTAGTGCATTTGGGGTTTTAATTATTATGTGGCGAGAGGTATTTCTGCTCCGATCCAGTCTGTTTGGAGTTCTGTAGGCTTCTTGTATATACATAGGTATCTCTCTCTTTAAGTTGGGAAAGTTTTCTTCCATAATTTTGTTAAAGATATTTGCTGGCTCTTTCTGTTGTAAATCTTCACTCTCATCTATACCTATAATCCTTAGGTTTGGTCTTCTCGTTGTATCCTGGATTTCCTGTATGTTCTGGGTTACAAGCTTTTTGCATTTTGCATTTTCTTTGACTGTTGAGTCAATGGTTTCTATGGTATCTTCAGCATCTGAAATTCTTTCTTCCATCTCTTGTATTCTGTTGTTTATATTTGCATCTATGGCCTCTGATTTCTTCTCAAGGTTTTCTATCTCCAAAGTTGTCTCCCTTTGTGATTTCTTAGTTGTTTCTACTTCTGTTTTTAGATCCAGGATGGTTTTGCTCAGTTCCATCATTTGTTTGTTTGTGTTTTCCTGTAATTCTTTAAGAGATTTTTGTGTTTCCTCTTTCATGACTTCTGCCTCTTGATTCAAGTTCTCCTGCATTTCTTTAAGTTTTTTTTTTTTTTTTTTTTTTTTTTTTTTTTTTTTTTTTTGCGTTTCTTCTTTATTGGCTTCTATCTCTTGAGCCTTATTCTCCTGCATTTCTTTAAGTGATTTTTCTGTTTCCATTATACGAGTTTCTAGCTTATTCATGTTCCCCTGTATTTCTTTAAGAGATTCATTTATGTCCTTTTTGTGTTCTTATAGCAGCATTATGATCAGTGATTTTAAATCCAAATCTTGTTTCTCTGGTGTGTTGGCATAACCAGGACTTGCTGATGTTGGAGAGTTTGGTTCAGATGCTGCCATATTGCCTATATTTCTGTTAGTAGCATTCCTGCATTTGCCCTTTGCCATCTTGTTCTCTGGAGTTAGTTGGTCTTGTCCCTGGCTGGTGTTTGGGCCTCCTGAGAGGCTCTGGGGCTATTACTGCAACACTATATGGCTAGGTTACCCCTGTAGCTGATTGCTGATGTGCTGTCTTCCTCTTGGGTGCCCTTGCAGTGCTAGTGTGCTTTGCCCCAGATTGTGTCTGTGAACCAGATGGAGCCCGTTTGCACCTTCAGGGAATGCTGATGGTGTATGCTGCCGGGACCTTTTCCGCCTGCTGATCACTCTGCTGATCTGATCACTCTGATCTCTCAACCGGGTTGGTGCACACAAGGCTAGCCTGGCTGCTCAGGCCCTGGGTCCAGGTAGAAACCTGGGAGGCCAAGGTCCGAGCAAAGTTCCCCTCAGGCTATGACTGTTAATTGGGTCTGTCAGGTGGCCAGGATGGCAGGCCTGTGCGATCTCGCGCTCCCTGAAATTGCCGGGAGAGTCTGCTGGGCTAACAACCTCCTGGCCCATTGGGCTTAGACCGCCGCGATGTTGGCCTCGGGTTATGTTTGTGTACCTCAGTCTGTCTGATCTCTCTGGAGTCTGAAACCAAGATGGAGGCGAGTCTCTCGTGACTGGCGGGAAGCAGAGTTCTGATGTGGCTTCTGTGCGGTGAAAGGCACCATAAATCCGCAGCTGCTTGCAGCCCGGCTGGCCAGCGAAGGTCAGTGGTCGTGGGCACAGGGCCTAACTGGACCCTGTGTCGCCTTGGTTCCACTGCTGATGGCCCTTTGGCTGGACCAGCCACTGCTGCACTGAGAATTGTATTCCTTAATTTAAAACTATTGGATAAATAAAATTGGCTGCCACCAGTTACCAGAAGGATTACAGGTAGGTGGGTTTTGAGTTACCTTTTTAGGTGTTGAGAAGAGAGAGAAAGCAAGAGGAGAAAATCAAGGGGAGAGGAGGAAGCCAGCTGCCATGAGGGGAAATGGACCAAGAATTGATGGCTAGGAGAAACAGCAAGTACCTGGGGCACACCGTTCTGGAAGTACACAGGCCAGTAGTTGGAAGAGTAGACGAGGGGTTATCGCCCAGTAATTGCCAAAGCCAAATAAAATAACCATATTCTGGGTCTCATCTATTTGTAAGCTAGTCAGGGATAAGCCTAAATTGGCTTGACAGAAAATATTCTGGCTGTGCTTCTTTGTTGCACTTTTACCATGTTTGTGTAGTGGGATAATGGTAGTTTTATCCAGTACGCTTGATAGAGACCCTTTCTTTTGTTTCACAGAACAGTCTGAGAAGCACTGTAGTGAGCTTTTTGTTTGCTTTTGTTTTCTTTAAGTTTTGGTAGAATTCAGAAGCAATTACAATGGTCCTGGAGCTTTTGGTTGTTGGGAAGCTTTTTATTCCTACTTCAGTCTCATTGCTATGGACAATTACAAAGTTTATATCATGAACTTTGTAAATCAAATGTTAAGGGAATTTGTCCATTTCCTCTAAGTATTTCAGGTTTGGGCGATATACATTTTCAAAACCGTCCCTAATGATTCTTGATATTTTACTGTGTTCAATAACAACCTCAACTTTTTTCTCTAATGCTCTTAATTTTGATTCTCTTTTTTTCTCATGACTTCAGGCCCTTTATGTAGCTCAGGTTTTACTAATAGATTCTTTTTCAAGATGGCAGCAGACTACTATCCTCTAAATTATACAGCATGACAACGCCAGCTTATTCACCTCTGTTGAATATTCCACTGCAAGAATCACTAGCCAACCAAAACCTGACTCTGCTTAGAATCCTTGTGAGAACTAAGGCCTTGTCCTCAGTATGAGATCACCTGTCTCTGCTGGCTTATATTTTGGAAGGAACTTCCATGTTCTTTCCCTCACCAGGGATCAGCATAGGATGTGATGGGCCTCCCCTTCTGGGTTCTGTCATTTTTTTCTACTATTTTTGCTCTGGCCACCTTTCATTTTCTGTAGTAGATTTCTGATGCTTTTCTTCTATTTCTCTCTACACCAGTACAATATTACAAAAATATATCTTACATTCCAAGAGACCGAAGCTTTGGCTGGACCTTACCTCTGAGTTAATAATGCACTTTGGGGTCACTTAAGACTTAAGACTGATATGTTTATGTGTACTCAGGCTATTAGTTTAACACGCCTAGAGAACAGTGGAACCAGCAACTGTACTTGCCTTGGATGCCTCATGAAACCAACTTATGAAACCTAAACTAAGGCATAGTTTTAATCTTAAGTTATGTACTCTTAGTTGTCCTCACACACAGGCAATGCATGTTTAAATATGTATGTTAAATACTGAAAAAAGAAAATACCTTGACTAATACCCACTTATTAGTTAGCAAAAAAAAAAGTACAGATTACCCAAGATACAGTCCACAGAACTCAAAAAGGTCAACAACCTGAAGGGCTCAAGTGAGGATGCCTCTGTCCCACTTGGGAGGGAGAAGAAAGCAATCCCAAGTAGGGAGGGAGGGAGGGATCTGAGAGGGAAAGTGGAAGGGGGAGTAGTGGGGGGGGGGGGGAGATGGGAACCTGATCTGGTATTGAGTGAGGGAAAAAGACTGAAGCCCTGAGGGCCAGCAGAAAGAATGGAAACAGGCAACCTTGGGAGGTAGGAGGGTGGGGGGACCCTCCAGGATGCACCAGAGACCTGGGAGGTGAGAGAATCCAAAAATTCAAAGGGAGGGGCCTTAGATAAAATGTCCTACAGTAGGGAGAGGGAGGTTATAGAGCCACCTCCAGTCGGGAGACATTCTATCTTTTGGAATCAGGGCATCAAATGAGGGAGGGCGGAGCATCCCACAGTCACAGCTCTGACCCATAATTGTACCTGTCTGAAAGAATTACAAGGATGGAAATGGAGAGGAGACTGAGGAAAAGAATGCCCAGCGACAGGCCCAAAGTAGGATCCAGCTCAAGGGGAGGTCCCAAGGCCTGACACTTATTACTGAGGCTATGGAGCACTCACAAAAAGGGACCAAGCATGACCACACTTCAGAAGAGCCAACAAGCAGCTGAAAGAGTCAGATGCACAAATTTGCACCCAACCAATGGACAGAAGCTGCTGACCCCTGTGGTTGAATTAGGGACAGGCTGAAAGAAGCTGAGGAGGAGGGTGGCCCTGTAAGGGGACCAGCAGTCTCAATTAATCTGGACCCCTGAGATATCTCAAACACTGGACCACCAACCAGGTAACATACACTAGCTGATATGAGTCCCCCAACACACATACAGCAGAGGAATGCCAGGTCTGTGTTCATTCAGAGATGATGCACCTAACCCTCAAGAGACTGAAGGCCCCAGGGAGTTTAGAGGTCAGGTGGGGTGGGGGGTGAGAACATCCATGTGGAGACAGATGGTGGGGAGGGGGTGTGGGATGTGGAACAGTTGGAGGGTGGACAGGGCAGGGGGTAAGGCATAAAGTATGGAGTGTAAAAATATTAATCAATTAATTAATTAAAAAGGAAAATTCACTGAAAGCAAACCTTATCTAATAGCTTTCCCCCATGATTACAGGAATACTTATACAAATATTATTTGATAAATGAATGCTTGTTCGTAGTGCTATGGGGCCAGTTGGAGTTAATAATGTAGTCCCTTGTAAAACTCTATTAAAAGTTTCTGAAAAGTATTACTCATGTGGTGCTTTTCAATTAAAAAAAAAAACATGTAATAGCTCATGTGTGCTGTTCAATAAAAAAGAGACCAAAGCCCTTTGTTATGGACAGACTTGCAAGGCAGAGAGCATTCAGGAAGAAACAGAATGAGAATTATAGAACAAGCAGTTGATTACAAACAGACTAGAAACCATGAGCTACAGAGAAATAGATTGTGCAGGCAGAGAAGTAGAAAATTCACACCCGGGCTCATTCTTGGTCAAAGTATTTCAAGAAGTATTTCCATTTCTTTCCCTAACCTGACCCTGATACATTTTTGATGCCTCTGAGGCTATTTTAAATCAGCTCAATCAATGCATCTCTCCTTGGGGAAAAAGTTGATTTTTTTTTCTCAGTCTGACTTTCCAACTGCTCATACAGACTCAGACTTGGCTCTACCTTCTTAAGTATGGGATCCTAAGTAATATTTTCTTGAGGCCATGTAAATATTTATAATTAAAACATTTTTCTGCCTAGTTTTATTGATGACTGTTTGCTAGGAAGAGATTGTATTCTTTCCCAGGGTCTCACACATGTTGGCAGGGGTCTTATCACTGAGCCTCATTTCCAGGCTTCTTCATTTAAGAGATTTCAAACTTATTTTCATCCTGCCTCTGCCTCCCCATGGAGGCAAACCCTACAAACCTGTGCCAGCATATAAGATTATCTTTTCTGGTCAATGTTTAATAATAAAACTGTGCACAAATAATATCAGTTTAAGGAAAAATCTGTCAAATTAAGCAGTTACTCAATGATCTGTTTCCTCAAGAGTTGATGAATGAATATGAATATAGTTACTGCCTTGCCTTGGGAAAAACTGTATTTTCAAATATAAAATTTTAAGAAAGAAGCTATACCAAAGGTTACCACCAATAGATACAGATTATTTTTAAGCTTTTTTTTTTGTAAAGCATAAACATATGAAAGAATTGGACTTAATATAACTTAGTTTAGAGACCAAGCATAACATTGCAAGGCGAACTCTACAACAACAGCTATTTAATTGAAAAAGTATCTTTAAACTAAGTGGAATTAAGGAATGATTGTAAAGAATTAGACAATGTTAATGCAGATAAAAAGCTACATACTCTTCAAAGTTTAATAAAACTGCTTGTTTTATTGCAAGCACATCCTCATTTTTCGGTACATGCATAAAACGGTATTTTTTTTAATTTAATACATGTTTCTTTGAAGTGGCACTTTGTTTCTGGGAAATGCTGTGGTTATCACATGCATTTGTCACAAAAGCAATTACTGAGAGTGCTTTCTCAAGTAATAAATATAAAAAGTATATAGTCACAGCACTGGGAATGTTCATTCAGACAAAATTAGAACAATAGTAATAACAAGAACAAACAATTCTGCTGATTAAATGAAGTTAAGGCTGTGAAGATGATGATTACCAAGGAACACGGTGGGAACAATGTTTATCAAAAACTAAGTTTTCTTTCTCTCCTCTAATAAAATTAATATCTGGGCTGGCAAGATGGTTCAGTGAGAAAAGTGTTGCTAAGTATAAAGACCTGAGTTCTATTCCCAAGACCAATATGAGGAAAAGAGAGAATTAAATCCTCCAAATCTAGTGCAGATATCTTCACATTTACTGTGACACACATAATCTATTATAAATAATCTATAATTAATAATAAAAAATAATAATATAAGTATGCATGCACAAGGAAGCACACACACACATGGAAGAATAAAACCAATATTTTAAAAATAATTTATCTAAGTATCTAAAAGAAAATAATGAATAACAAAGACAGGTAGAGAAAGGAATTTAACCAGGACTAGTATAAGCACAGCACCCAGTGCAAAGCATGTTGGGAGAGACTGATACAGGAATGTTGCCATCAGAGTTCCATAATAAGTGTTAATAGTAGATTCATATGATATGCACTTATTATCTCATGAATTATGAATATATTAGTATGAATGTACATTCATATTAAATATATATTCTTAAATTGATCCCTTAATACAGTTAAAAAGAAGAAATATCAAAACCAACCTTGAATAATATTTACAACTCCAAGATTTATACAGGCACAGGTATTAGAAATTGATACAGTATAATTTAGCAAAACATATGATATCAAGTACAAAAAATGTTTTGCAGTATTAACCTTCAATTACTTTTTAGACAATATTAAAATAATAGCCAAATATTGATATTATAGGAGAACTAGGAATCTATTAAAAATAAGGAAGGTCATATTATGTCAGTCAGGCTCTATATGGTTTTGTAAGATTTGTTTTCTTTGTCTGAAAAATAAGGTTCTGGACATTTGAATCACCAAATGCTTCCTTCATTCTGTAGCTATGTTTTAATAAATTTGCATCTCAGTTAGCTTTCAGTGAGAGTCTGATATTTTGTATTTGCAAAAGTATGCAGTAGGTATATACATGGAAAGAACCTGCATTTGTCCCATATCTTTGTAAGAAAAGAAGACCCACCCTGAATGTTCCTTGGCACCAATCCATAGATTGTAGTTCTACACTGTACAAAAGTAAAAAAAAAAAAAAAGAAAGAAAAAGAAAAAGAAAAAAGAAAAGAAAAGAAAAGAAAAGAAATGCCCATCAGTGATTAAATTTCCTTTCTCCTTCTACCCAGATGGGACCAAGCAGTCTCTTTACCAGGTCATCATGTCCCTTTGTCTCTTAAACCAGGGACCCAAATGAGCCTTGCCTGACTTAGGTTCCATTTGCAGGGTTTGGTCCAGCAATAAGGGAAAGCTGCTAATACAGGCACGAGCAGTAGCCGCCATAGTCACTCAGCACATCATCATTTTAAAAGTTATTTCTTTTATAATTTAGACTATAATATAATTACATTTCTCCTTCACTTTCCCTCATCCAAACCCTACTGTGTGCCTCTTCTTCTTCCCTTGCAAATTAATAGCCTTTTCCCCTTACTAGAACCTGTTTAGTCTATGTTCATGTTCGACATGTATGCAAGTCTGTTATTCATCAGATATGTTTTCAGTGGTGACCACATGATATTGATCTTTTTAGAGAAACTGATTGACAACCTGGGATTTTGTCACATATACTTGTAAGCAGAGAAAATATCCAGCCTTCTGTGTTCCTGATGATTGAAGAAGATAAAATCTATGCAACAGACTTTCTAATGTTAAAAATATAACATTAGCTATTAGCAGTTTCTGCACAGAACCTAATATGCATTGTCGACATCAGAAAAAATGAGCTATGGAAATAACTGGAATCCTATTTAGTAGGTAGTCCATGACTTGGAAATTCATATCCAAAATACCATCTTGGAAGACAGACATCGGGTAAATAACGAGGGGGACTCTAACGGTAGGGAAGAGAATCATTTTCTTTTTTTTTGTCTTTCAAATTTGTGGGACAGTTTTAGTCTCTTACTCCATCTGCCAACCAAAGAGTCTAGGGATGCCACTTCACTGCTTATTGCATGTGGGAGTTTATGAGGGAGGATGGATGTCTGTCAAAATCAGATGATGCCCACGGAGTGTCTGAAGTGACTAAATTTCATATTGCAAAGTGATTGCTTGGATTTATCTTCCATGCACAGACTGCCTGGTCAGGCACCTTTCAAACTTGAATGAGACAGCTCTCTTGAAAGGAAAAAAAAATTGAAAGCAAGACTTCATCAATTAACTCTATTAATAGGACTTTCTTTTTTCTTACAGTACCTGCAAAGTCATTGCTGATTGATACTGCTAACACTCAATATTGTCTATATGATTAGCTAACTGATCCCTTATTCACTGCTGCTGATTTTACATGTTATATTAATATTCTGTGGTTACCATGATATATTTAAATTTTATTGTGTTAAGACTTCCTTTTATTAGAAATTTATGCACATTGATATTATTTACAACTTTTTTAAGACTCAGAGATTTTCATCTATACTTGTTGCAATAAAATTATATGTTCTCACAAAGATCCTAAAGTGACTAATAAAATATAAATTTGCATAGGGAAATGAATGTGGCACATCCATTATCTGACTCAAAATAATGATGGATTTATAGACTACCAAAGTTTTTTTGTGTGATTGAAACAATTATAGAATAGAATGTACAAAGGGACAGTCAGTGAGTATTCTTTCCTGGTTTTGCTTAAAATAGGTTCTATGAGAAGGATTAATAAAAGCAAAACTACCAGAAAAGAATCCAATGTGCTGAGTTGTAAGGTTCTACGCTAAATATTTTATTTCTCAGATTTTACATAAGCTTCACATTTAATAATAGGACCCAAATTTTTAAAAAGGTCTCATAGGAAAGTTTTTCTTCCCTTTTTTGGAAACGTGGGTTAAAAGCTAAGTAAAACATAGTATCTACTGAGATTTTATTCTTCCTAGAATGAATGTTTAAATATACTTCTACCTTCAACTACTAGCTACTGAAATGATTTAAGAATGAGAAAAAAGAATGCTTTAAAGATTTGCATTAATTATGCATTAACCACCCAACTGTTCAACTGTTGAGGAGGGTTACAGGACAAAAGTAGTTTGACTTGGGGAAGAGATTCATTAAACTACAACAAGAAGAAAAGAACATGCAGTTGAAAGTGTCCAAGACCACAGGCGCAGGCATGCCTACCACCTATAGCTCGGGTTTGCAGGGCACACTGTGCATTTATTGTAGAAGCATCATCAGTAAAGCACCTTGACCTCAGAAACCCAGCCTCTGCTCATTTCAGAGATAGGGATATATCTCACATGATCATGTAGGCACATCCCAGCTATGAGATAACTTGCAGAATTTTTCAAGCATCAGCCACCATTTCTCAAATATTAACTGAATGTCCACAATTCAATTCTCTCACTATTGAAAATTACTCAAGATTTTAAGGATTCAGAACTCAGGCCCACAATATTGACAGTTCAGTAGTATTGGATTATATGCTGTTGTCTTAGTTACTTTTCTTTGATATTATAAGACATTATTAGCAAGGCAATTTATAAAGGACAGCATATATTTGGGTCATCAACTTTCTGAGGATCATAACCATCATATCAGGAAACATGGCATCAGCCTGGTAATGTTTGACACTGGAGCAATGGATGAAAGCTTATGTCTTAGTCTCCAGGCAAGAAGACGAAGTGCTAACTAGGAAGGGCGTATCAAAGCCCACCTCTAGTGACACACCTCCTCCAAAAAGGCCATGCCTCTTAATTCTTACCAAAGAGTTCTATCAACTGGGTACCCAACATTCAATTGATATGAGCTTATGGAGGGTATTTGTATTTAAACCACTACAACTGTCAAAGCCCTGGTACCATTAACCTCTAGTGTTGAAAAGAAATGCAAGTTTTGACACATTATCTGCTTCCTCTTATGACAAAAATTGAAATTCTGTGAAACTTGTCTCTTTCTAAAAAAAATTCTAGAACAAATATTTTTCTAAATATTCTACAATCAATAAATTATAGTTTCTACAGACCTGGATGTTGAATAAGTTTTTATTAATTCCATGCATCCCGGCTATTTGATTTTATTTTCCTGGGTCTTAAAAATAATCAAAATTTTTAGATTGGTATTCTACCATTTAAAATGTAGTGATGGTGTTACAACACTTGTGTAACAAACCAATAACTGACTTGATTTAAGGCCTACTCCTGAGGAGGAGGCCATATCTGAAACTGCTTAGGTGAACAAGAAATTAAGACTAGATAGCTTAGGAGCATAGGGTAAAACAAAATAAGGTCTAAAAAAGAAAAAGAAAAATTGTTGTCATAAGATGACTCCATGTCACTTACAGAAGATCCTGCTATACCACTCCTGGGCATATACCCAGAGGATCCCCCAGCATGTAATAAGGATACATGCTCCACTATGTTCATAGAAGCCCTATTTATAATTGCCAGAAGCTGGAAAGAACCCAGGTATACCTCAACAGAAGAGTAGATGCAAAAAATGTGGTATATATACACAATGGAGTACTATTCAGACATTAGAAACAATGAATTCATGAAATTCTTAGGCAAATGGATGGAGCTGGAGAACATCATACTAAGTGAGGTAACCCAGACTCAAAAGATGAATCATGGTATGCACTCATTAATAAGTGGATATTAACCTAGAAAACCGGAATACCCAAAACATAATCCACACATCAACTGAGGTACAAGAAGAACGGAGGAGTGGCCCCTTGTTCTGGAAAGACTCAGTGAAGCAGTATAGGGCAAAACCAGAACAGGGAAGTGGGAAGGGGTGGGTGGGAGAACAGGGGGAAGGAAGGGGGCTTATGGGACTTTTGGGGAGTGGGGGGGCTAGAAAAAGGGAAATAATTTGAAATGTAAATAAAAATATATTGAATAAAAAAATATGACTCCTAATGATACTCACAAATCAGTGCCTTGTTCAATATCATCAGAAAATTCTTCTATAGCAGATGAGAAGAAATATATAGAGACCTACATCCAGGCATTATACAGAGTGAGAGACCTTGGAACAGTCAGTCCTAAATGAGATGTCATTAAATTCCTCCACTTGGAATGTAAAGGACCTACCTATTCCATGGAAGAAGAGGTAGAATGGAATAGAAGAGCCAGAGAGGATGGGAGATGTCAGGAGGAGCCTCTAAATGAAGCTGAGCAAAGCTCTCATACAGTCACGTGACTGGGGCAGTGTGTACATGCTCTGCACTGTGCTGTACTAGTCCTCTGCATATAGATCACAGCTTTCTGATTAGTGTTTATACGGGACTCCTGAATGTACAAATGAATGCATCTCTGATTGTTCTTTCTTCCATTTGGCTCCGTTCCTTCTGATGGTTTATCTTGCCCATTTTCAATAAAATAGTTTTTGTTTTATGTTATATTTTATTTTGTTATGCTTTTTCAAATAGAAAGATGAAAGAAAGAATAAAGAAAAAAGAAAGATGAAAGAAAATAAAAACAATGAAAGAAGGGAAGAAAGAAAAGAAAAAAGAAAAGAAAAAGAAAGAGAAAGAAAGGAAGAAAGAAAGAAAGAAAGAAAGAAAGAAAGAAAGAAAGAAAGAAAGAAACAAGGAAACAAAGAAAGAAAGAAAGAATACCAACCTACTAAGTTAACAGATGAGCCGTTATTTATACCCAGTTTGAAGGAAGAGATAAAATAAATTTTCTCCAATAGAGTGACATTGGTATATCCAGGACAGGCCTCATGTTCAGGAGTATTTTAGCAACATCTAATGGACTGCACAGGTTGTTGAGTTTGCTTATATTTGGCTACAGTGTGGGGGGAGGGCTATTTTCTTTGTTTTGGTGAAATTTGTTGTATTGAGTTTTCGGGTTTTTTGAGGGTTTTTTGGATGAAATTAAATTGGAAAGGTAGGGATGGGAAAAAGATCAGGAAGGACATAGGAGGGAAAGAATGGGATCAAAATAAACTTAAATTTAAAATTGTATTAAATAATAAAAATAAAATTAAAATAATTATTTTTAAATTTTATACATGTATACAATAAATTTAGATCATATTCGCACTACATTCCCACACCACTTCCTTCCAGTGTCTGGTTCTCCTAAACCTCTCCTAACTCTATGTCTTCTTTTACTTCTAATGACATCATAAAATTGAAATAGACCATCCTCACAAACACCTGCTGTCTCCTAAATTTTTAATCTTAGCCATTCTGACTAGTGTAAGGTGAAATCTCGGGGTTGTTGTGATTTGCATTTCCCTAATGACTAGTGAAGTTGAGCATTTTTAAGATGTTTCTCCGCCATCCGAAGTTCTTCAGGTGAGAATTCTTTGTTTAACTCTGTACCCCATTTTTAATAGGGTTATTTGGTTTCCTGGGGTCTAACTTCTTGAGTTCTTTGTATATATTGGATATTAGCCCTCTATCCGATGTAGGGTTGGTGAAGATCTTTTCCCAATTTGTTGATTGCCAATTTGTCCTTTTGATGGTGTCCTTTGCTTTACAGAAACGTTGTAATTTTATGAGGTCCCATTTGTCAATTCTTGATCTTAGAGCAAACGCTATTGGTGATCTGTTCAGGAACATTCCCCCTGTACCGATGTCCTCAAGGGTCTTCCCCAGTTTCTTTTCTATTAGCTTCAGAGTGTCTGGCTTTATGTGGAGGTCCTTGATCCATTTGGAGTTGAGCTTAGTACAAGGAGACAAGGATAGATCAATTCGCGTTCTTCTGCATGCAGACCTCAAGTTGAACCAGCACCATTTGTTGAAAAGGCTATCTTTTTTCCATCAGATGTTTTCAGCCCCTTTGTCAAGGATCAAGTGGCCATAGGTGTGTGGCTTCATTTCTGGATCTTCAATCCTGTTCCATTGATTTGCCTGCCTGTCACTGTACCAATACCATGCAGTTTTTAACACTATTGCTCGCTAATATTGCTTGAGATCAGGGATACTGATTCCCCCAGAATTTCTTTTGTTGTTGAGAATAGTTTTAGCTATCCTGGGTTTTTTTGTTATTCCAGATGAATTTGAGAATTGCTCTTTCTAACTTTATGAAGAATTGAGTTGGGATTTTGATTGGTATTGTGTTGAATCTACTCCTCCACTGCTGGTGGGGTTGCAAATTAGTACTACCACTCTGGAAACAGACTGACTGTTCCAAGGTCTCTCACTCTGTATAATGCCTGGATGTAGGTCTCTTGCAGTTCCTTAGAAAACTGGGCATGTCACTTCCGAAAGATCCTGCTATACCACTCCTGGGCATATACCCAGAAGATTCTCCAGCATGTAATAAGGATATATGTTCCACTATGTTCATAGCAGCCCTATTTATAATAGCCAGAAGCTGGAAAGAACACAGGTATCCCTCAACAGAAGAATGGATACAAAAAATGTGGTATATATACACAATGGAGTACTATTCAGCCATTAGAAACAATGAATTCGTGAAATTCTTAGGCAAATGGATGGAGCTGGAGAACATCATACTAAGTGAGGTAACCCAGTCTCAAAAGATCAATCATGGTATTCACTCACTAATAAGTGGATATTAGCCTGGAAAACTGTAATACCCAAAACATAATCCACACATCAAATGAGGTACAAAAAGAACGGAGGAGTGGCCCCTGGTTCTGGAAAGACTCATTGTAGCAGTATAAGGCAAAATCAGAACAGGGAAGTGGGAAGGGGTGGGTAGGAGAACAGGGGTAAGGAAGGGAGCTTATGGGACTTTTGGGGAGTGGGGGACCAGAAAAGGGAAAATCATTTGAAATGTAAATAAATTATATCGAATAAAAAAATTTTTTTAAAAAGCCACATATTTTCTTTCATATGGAAATCATTTGGAATGTAAACAAAGAATATAGAAAATTGTATATATATATAAAGAGAATCCTAAGTCTAAATCTTTAAAATTTAAGTCTTTAGCTTAGAGCACCTATTGAGGCCAGGAGACTAGAAAATAGTCACTTAGAAGGGAAAATAGAATGCAAAGGGAAGGAACAGTAGAAAACTGGTGGGATAGAAAGAGAAAGGAGACAAGGATGCCCTGAGTGAATGTGTATTTTCTAACATGGGTATTGTCATGTCATGGATCAATATCTCAGACCAACGGGAACAGCATACACTTCACTCAGCACCTACAAAAGTTTCAATTGGATGGGAAAACCATTCTGCAGTTCAAATGAAAATGTTGATAGTGAATGCAAGTATGAGTTTTTAGAAAAGATTGACAGCTATGTACAAAACTTTCCAACCTCAGGTTGCTCTTCCCAGATGTTTATAGTGTGAGAGTGCTTTATATAGACTAAGTCATTTTTCTTGTGCTGTATATGGTAAATGCCCCGAGGCTACAAATAGATGAGTAGTGAATAACACTCCATCAAAAATGACCACAGTTATTCTATTACCTGTTTCTGTGTGTCTGTTATTTCTTCATTCTCCCCATTCCTAGTCAGGTTTACCGGACCTCACTGTGCAGATCCTGGCACCGACAGAGATGAATGGGTAAGACAGAAGAGGAGATGTGTGGGAAAGGATAACTAGCATTAATTATGTTTGGAAAGCCATATATATATATATATATACATACACATATATATATGTGTATATAAAATGGATATATATATCCATTTTATAAAATTAAAATGTAAATCTCTATCTCTGTCTCTTTGTCTCTCTATCTCTCTGTCTCTGTCTCTCTGTCTCTCTGTCTCTCTCTGTCTCTCCCTGTCTCTCTCTCTATCTATCTATCTATCTGTCTGTCTATCTATCTATCTCTTTTTCCCCAGATTAGGTTTAAGATGATCTCTTTGAAGTTGATAGCCATGTTTCTCATAGTTTTCAAACCATATGTAAGCCAGTTACTTCCAACCATACTAAATTCCCAATGTAAACTCGATGACTGAGTTCTAGATACTCACTTTTAGATGACTCATTGAGATATCTCCTCTGATATCTTACATGTACTTCAGTCTGAAATTTCACAGTTTTATTATTAATTTGTTACTAAATTATTCCTCCTCTACAATGGTCACAAGCACATTTAAATGGCACTTGGCAATGATGAGCTAGGGAATTCAGAAACCTAAGGTTCTTTGCTGTCTCTATCACAATCTCTACCTCACTGATTGTGGAAAGAAAGCAGTACTTCCAGCTACTAAATACAATAGTTGATAGCTAACCTTTGCACTATCAACTCCATACAATCAATCACCTATACAGCAAAGTGCACTTTCATTAATTTTACTATTGAAACTAAAATATAATTATGTAATTTTCCCTTTCCTTTGCTCTCTCTAACCCTTCACATGTACCTTTTTCCTCTTTCTCTCTCTCAAATTCATATAGATATAGATAGATATATAGATATAGATATTTATATATACATGTGTGTCTATAACTGGTGTGTATAAGAGTGTGTCTATGTCATTTTACATATATATACTTTAATACATATTATATATTAATGTGTACATATACAAATATATAATATATAATGTGTATGTTAGCCTTTACTAAAATGCTCTGTTCAATATCATTATACAGTTATATCTGTGAGCAAAAAACTCCTTAAAGAAGCAGTATCTATACAGACAATCAGTCTGATTCTCTCTCTAATTAAAATGTAAGTACTCTAGAGAGATAAGAATGCTGAAGGTCCAGAGGATAATTACTTGTCTGCCTCTGCATTGGAGCTAACACCTTGTGATAATAGACAAAAAGCCTTTAGAGTCTATTACCTACAAAGACCGCTAGATTCTAGCAACCCAAAGCTAAGGTTGTCACTAGATAGTATTTTAGGCCTATAGGAAAGGTCCTCTGGTCTTGCTGTACCTGACTCTCTGATTTACACACCAATGTATTTTAATCATCCTTTGATTTATGACTTCCTTGTTCTGTAAAACTGTAACAGCTTCATGAAACTGCTGCCACATTGGACCATGGAATTTTGGGTAACCTAAATCTGTGCCCTTTGGCCATGATGACTCAAAATGATTCCAGAATAAAATATATATTTTACTCCCTTTAAGATGAGATTTGTGGTTTTCTGTCTGCTGACCTAAGCCTAGATAGCTTAAAGAAGCTGAACTGATCACAAGATCAGGCCAAATTACCTTTTCTACTATCATTTCATAAAATTCTCTAGTTCATTCCCCAGACTTTACACACATGGTCTTTTCTCATACCTTTGAAGATGTTCCCACTTATGTGAAGGTAGGTACAATTATAAATTTATAAGAACGAGTGCATATGAAGATTTCTATGCATATACACTATTGATATATTTAATTTATGTCATGTAGCCATGAGAGAGTAATTATCTTCAGTCTTTAGTTGTGCTTAGATACAAACCTCATTATGAGAGGAGAATAACATTTATATCGCATAGAAAATTGTACCTTTTTAAAATCACCATAAATCATTACACTTAAGAGTTTGGATATTACATACTGGTTTGCTATAAAGTAAATGAAATGACTCTTTTTGATAGATTATTTAAATTATTTCACTGGAAGCAATTGGTGCAATGATATTATAACACTCACAGTCTATCAGAGCTGAATTTGAAGATTTACTACAATAATACCTTTTAAAACTTTAGGGAAATATCACACTATTCTATTGGTGTTTTTATGGGGTCTGTAAAAAAAATCTATGAGAGTAAATTTCTTAGGTCCTGACATAGCACCAAGAGCTATAATGCTGCTTGTAGCCTAAAGCTAATACTGTAATTTTATTATATTTTGCAATAACTTAACTGATTATAAAGAAGCCAATGCAAAATATTTTTCCAAGAGAGAGCAGAAGTAAAGAAATCATTTTAAGAGTCATTCATGGAAAAAATATTGGAACTAAAAAAAAGTAATGAATTTCTTCAGTTTATGAGCAATTTTCCTATGACTTTATTGAAAATGCATTGAAAACAATTTATTCTTAACATTTAAAAATCAATAAATGTATCAATAGTTTTCCTGAGCTTCTGTTCTGTCATTTTTCTTATGCTACAATATGTATAAAATAGTGTTGTGCTTCCATCACTATAGACTAATGAGTCATATCAATGCTAAGTCATGTTTAAGATCTATTTTTATGGTGCTTTAAAAAGAAAGCAAAAGGCTCTAACTCATCATATAAACACATGAATAATAACTCTGAGAAGCTGCACTTCAAAGATCACAACTGAACAACAACTTTGTTTCGTGTTAAGGAGCCACATGAAGATTTGTCTCATCTGTTTGTCTGTGTTAGGTCCTGTTCTATGTTTAGTGTGGAGCACCAATATTGATAATATGACCTTCATCATTTATTATCTATGCACATTTGCATACACATAAACATATGTGTGTGTGTATATATATGTACACACATACATATATATATACACACATAGACACAAATAGACACAATAGACACACCAGTCTCTCTCTCTCTCTCTCTCTTTCTCTCTCTCTCTCTCTCTCTCTCTCTCTCTCAGGGGGGGCATTATTTTGGGAATTTGTTTTTTAAGAATGGCTATATAATGTTTCCTTTTCTTTTACAAAACATAACCAAAATTCAGACTCTGTCAAAACTGATTCATATAATGGATTTTAACATTTATGTGGCAGAAAGATGAAAAATTTACCAAAAATTTAGATATTTCATGCCAATCTCAACATGTCTAGAAAAAAGGATATATTCTCAGTGCTCAGTTGAGCATTTCACAGCTTCACATAAAACTCTCATCTACAGAGCAATAGTGTTAAAAACTGCATGGTATTGGCACAGTGACAGACAAGTGGACCAATGGAATAGAATTGAAGATCCAGAAATGAATCCACACACCTATGATCACTTGATCTTCGACAAAGGAGCTGAAAACATCCAGTGGAAAAAAGATAGCCTTTTCAACAAATGGTGCTGGATCAATTGGAGGTCAGCATGCAGAAGAATGCGAATTGATCCATTCATATCTCCATGTACTAAACTTCACTCCAATTGGATCAAGGACCTCCATGTAAAACCAGACACACTGAAGCTAATAGAAAAGAAACTGGGGAAGACC